>NC_136900.1:521868-561868 GCF_949152265.1 Phoxinus phoxinus | reverse complement strand
GACGTAGGTCTGAAGGGCACGGACTGGACACAGTCTGTGAGATCTCTCCTGCTCCGGAGTTGTGAACGGTGGAGGGCAGAAGGCCTCTAGAGTGACCGGATGTACAGCCGAGAATGGTACCTTAGGCAGGTAATCAGGATGAGGATGCAAAATCACTTTCACCATTCCTGGGGCAAAGTCTTACCAGGATGGCGATATTGACAGAGCCTGCATGTACCCGATTCTTTTTAGAGAGGTTATAGCCATAAAAAAAACATATTTAGGGTCAGAAGTTTATCAGACGCTGACTCTAGAGGTTCAAAGGGGGTCTCAACCAGACCCTCGAGGACTATTGCTAAGTCCCACGAAGGGATCTTTGGTTCTTACGGGAGGCCTCAGTCGTCTGGCCCCACGAATGAAGTGAGCGAGCAGAGGATGTCTCCCGAGTGTCACCCCGTCAACCAAGGCGTGGCAAGCCGAAAGAGCGGCCACATAAACCTTGAGAGTGGCGGGGCATGTACCTGTTGATCATTTTTATTGCAGGAAATCCAGCACTGAAGCAATCTGGCAGTTGACCGGATCTGCATTATGTACAACACACCACCTTTCAAAGACACCCCATTTGTTGGCATAACTCTTTCTAGTGGAGGAGGCCCTAGTACTTAGATTGGTCTCAATAACGGCAGGCGAAAGCCCAGTGTCCCTCAGTTGGTACCCATCAGGGGCCAAACATGAAGGTTCCACAGGTTGGGCCTGGGATGGAATATCGTGCCGTCCGCCTGAGAAGAAGGTCCCTCCTCTCCGGAATCGCACATGGCGAGCCGTCGAGGAGAGCTATTATCTCCAAGAACCATACTCTGTTCGGCCAACGCGGCATATCAGTAAGAGGCAAGACCCTTGTTGGCGAACTCTGGCTCGAACTCCTGGGAGCAGAGCCACTGGAGGAAACGCATACAGGTGCATTTTGGGCCATGAGTGCGCCATCGCATCCAGACCCAGGGGACATTGCGCTGTCTGATGGAGGAGCGAAGAGGTCCACCTCCGCTTCGTAAAATCTGGTCCAGATCTTCTTCACTACTTCTGTGTGGAATTCCATTCCCCCATCGGTAATTTCTGTCTGGACAGTAAATCCGCTCCCACATTCAGATGTCCTGGAATGTACACTGCCCTGAGTAACAGGAACTTCTCCTGGGCCCAGAGAAAATCTGCCTCACTATTCTGTTCAGATTGCGTGAGCGCAGACCTCCCTGGTGATTTAAGTAAGAGACTGCCGCTGTGTTGTCCCCCCCGCACTAGGACATGATAGCCTCTCAACTGAGGGAGAAAGTATTTCAGGGCCAGAAATACATATTCCATCAACTTGAGGCAATTGATTTGCTAGTCAAGATGACGCCTCACCAAATCCCTTGGGCTGGACGATCACTTAAGACTGCTACCCAGTCCGACAGGGAGGCATTTCTCGTTAGCATTCTGCGACGGCAAGACGCACCAAGAGTGGGACCCAAGGTGAAGAACCGGGGTCTGAACCACGTAAAAAGGAAACGAAGCTACAGCGCGTAACCCTTACCATAAACATGGATTTTAGAAAGTACACAAAGCGTTAGCGTGTGACTTACCATAAACATGGATTTTAGAAAGTACACGAAGCGTTCAGCGCGTGACTTACCATAAACATGGATTTTTAGAAAGGACACGAAGCACTCAGCGCGTGCTCTTGCCTCTATTTGCCCTTGGGGATTTTGAGTCACAACTGAAGTGGTCTCATGTGTAAAAGGCCCAGAGGGATCCCTGTGGACGCCGTTGTAATGTCTTGACCTAGCCAGATGTTGCTTTAGGGTGTATAAAATGGTCTTGACAAGCGGGGGACAGTTGTGCCCCCGATGGTGACAGAGTCCCATCTAAACCCCAAGCACGTTACCCTCTGGGGAGGAGAGTGAACGCTCTTCTTGGTGTTGCAACTCAACCGAGAGAAGCGTGGATCGATATTGATGTCGAAGCGCAAGCTCTTGAGACTGGGCCAGTATCAGCCAATCGTCTATGTAACATGGCTAGGTCTGGAAGGACCCGATATTGGTAAGCTTCGCCCCCAAAAGCAAACCTCGGGAACTTCCTGTGTTGTGGCAATATTTCTATGTGAAAATATGCGTCTTTAATCTTAATCTTTTAGAACAAATAAAGAACAAATAAAGGCTTGAAATATCTCACTTTGCATGTAATGAGTCTATATAATATATTAGTTGAATTCTTGACATAAATCAACTTTTTGATGATATTCTAATTATATGACCAGTATATATATAATATTTACAATCTTTATTTATAAGCTTTGAGTGTTTTATGGGACTCTTTGCTGTGATCAGTGTAGTCTGGCCACTGCACGAACGATCGCCCCGAGCAGTTCTCCTTTTAACATCACGAGAGGAACGCTCAGAGGTGACGAACTCACGAGATTCAGTGTCCTCTGCCCGAGCCGAAGAAGCGCCGAGGCACGCTTCGGTAGTCAGGCAAAAGGACATCGCGATCTGGAGAGAAAGCGAGCGAGCGAAAGGGACGCACCCGTCTCTCGCTCCTCCGCCAGATCGACACGCGAGCCCCACAATCACATTGCGGGTGCCACCCTTTGAAAGCGAACGCGAAGCACTTTAACTGTGAACATTCCACTGTGCTCGCAATCACCATGCTCAAACGCAAGGGCAGCTGCTCTTTCCCAACAAACAAAGCAGTAAGCGTGTGTATCCAGTTCTGATATAGGACGAGAACATGGAGGGACACAGCGCTTACTCTTTTTACTCATTTCTCTTTCTCTCTTTTTTTTTTAACTTTTTCTAAACTTTTTAGATCGTAGAGAGATGAGAAAGAGAAAATCTGCACACTGTCAGTGATAAACTGAATAACTCCTAACAAAGATCTGTAGTAGATAGAGAGGAGATAAATGCTTGCACACCAAACACAGAGAGGTCTCTGAAGACAAAAGAACTGACGTTGCACCTGCGGCTCATCTATAGCTCGTGTAGCGGGTGCGCGCCGATGACGTCACCGACCGAGGCTATATTACTTCCGGTCGAGTCCATCGTCGTGTTTACACACTATATTCACAGCAGGTCACGATTAAAGACGTTCCCAATGCGCTAAGCAGCGCAGCATCGATTGTAGCTTTTGAAAGGGAACCACTGATCGGGACAAACTATATTCATCATGTTGTCATTGTCAACCCAACAGATTCAGTTGTGCCGTACAACTCCTCTCCCGTAGCCCTATGGGATAGTAACGTGTCCAGTGGATGCGCACTTCAGAATCCCGCAGGAAGTAGTCTGTCATTGTGTACTTTTCGCCTTGTTGTTTGGCATTCCTTCTGTCTTTTTTGGATGTTTGTTGAGTTGCAGTGCTTGCTGTGACTGTGGAGCCCAATTCTTAAAGCCCCCCTGTGTTGTTTTTGTTTAGTTTTGGTTTGTAGTTTTCTTTTCTTTTTAGCTCTTATTAAAATATCCATTGTTCCTGCATTTGAGTCCTCGCTCCTTTCATCAACCCAGACTGTGACAGAACGAACCAGCCAACTGAGGACTCAGCAAGCAATGGTTATCTTCCTTTTTCCATCTCCCTGCCCCTTCCGCTCATCAGCTGGAGGAGAAACGTAGCAAGCTCCTTTCTCTTCGGCAAGGGGAGAACAGTGTGAAGAAGCTTGCTTACCAGTTCCTGTATTTAGCGGAGGGGCTCAACATCAGCGACGCAGTGCTCAAGGACACTTTCAACACCAGCCTTAATAAGCCTGTGCCTGCCTGGGAGATGGGACAGTTTGTGGGGTAGGTTTACCATCGCGGATGGGAGGGTGGTCTTACGCATCTTGGCCCACCTCTCATTTACCTCATAAACTGCCAAGTTCCCGGTCCTCCAATGACCCCTTCGGGGAGAGGGAGGAGGAAGAAAAGGTTTGAGCCATCAGCCTCCTATCCTGTGGTGGCTAAAGAATCTGCAGCGCCCCCAGAGGCAGTTATTTCCACACCGCCTCGCCAGCACAGGGAGAGGAGGGCTCCTGTCACTTCCCTTCGGCCAGTGGTCCAGGAGGACCCGACTTCGGCGTTCCCAAGCCTGGTGGTCCAGGAGGACCCGACTTCGGCGGTCACATGCCCGGTTGTCATAGAGCAGTCCAGTCTCCCTGTTGAGGCCCCAGTGGTGGCCGAAGAGGCTGCAGTATCACAGCGCTCTCCGAAACAGAGGAGAGTTTGGGCTCCGCCCAAGCCCAAGCTCCTGGCCCTGCCGGTGCCGCCCAAGCTCCTGCCGGCGCCGCCCAAGCTCCTGGCTCTGTCCGCGCCGCCCTGGCCGTCCCTTTTGAGGGGTAATGTCAGAGTTCTGTCACCTTCTGTCTAGGTTATATCTTGGTTTGGTGACAGAGCTCTGACACTCCCGGTTTGTCATGTGTTTGTGTTAGTCTGGTTTGTTGTGAGCACATGGCTTGTCATGTATTTCCTTGTGCCATGTGCTCTCCTGTCAATTGTCTAGCCCCTCCCATCTTGTTACCTGATTATTGATTAATTTGCCCCACTTGCTTTCCTTGTTACCCTCTTTTGTTTGCTTGCCTATTTAGTCTCCCTGTGTTTGCAGTCCTGTGCTGGTTCGTTGTCTATGTTCCCTAGTGTTCCCTGTTCCTGCCAGCAGCCTGTCTTGGTTTACACCACGGGGAGTTTTGGTTTGTAGTTTTGTTTTCTTTTTATCTCTTATTATTAATAATAATAATTTGTTACATTTATATAGCGCTTTTTCTGAGACCTCAAAGCACTTCACATATAGAAGGGGGAATCTCCTCAACCACCACCAGTGTGCAGCATCCACCTGATGATGCGACGGCAGCCATATTGGCCAGAACGCCCACCACACACCAGCTTACTGGTGGAGAGGAGACGTGATGAAGCCAATCAGTGTATGGGGATGATGAGGAGGCCATGATGGACAGAGGCCACTGGGCAGACTGTCCACACCCCTACTCTTTTTCGAAGGACATCCTGGGATTTTTATTAACATTAATGTAACACACATTAATTTTCATTATTAACCACAGAGAGTCAGGACCTCGGTTAACGTCTCATCCGAAGGACGGAAAATATCAGTTGTTCCTGCATTTGAGTCCTCGCTTCTTTCATCAACCCAGGCGTGACAGAGACTCTTTCAAAATCATTAAAAATATCTTATAGACTCCAAACCGGTTAACAGAAGTGAACATATCAGAAAAAAAACATTAACATCTCGTGCATTTAAAAGCCTTGAGAGTCAGATCTTATACCCGGCCCTCACTAAAGATGTGGAAATGATCAAACCGAGATGAGAATATGGCAGTGAGGGCCACAGCAGACTCTGAGTGTGTGTAAACACTGCCATCTAGTGGCGTCAGCTGGACAATACAGTCACACACTGTCACACACACACACACACACACCACACAAACACACACCACACACAAACACACACTCCACACACGCACACACACACACAAACGCACACACACACACAAACACACACCACACACACACACACACACAGCAGCACGACTGTAAATCTGCCCTTGTCACTGCAGCATCACTAGCGAGGGTCAAATCAGGCTTTATCAATCCAAAGAGGGTTTCGATATTATAATAAAGTCATTAATGTTGCCGGCAGTCCAATAGTGTCCAGTAGCTAATGCATGCTTATTAATATTCATGAGCCGAGCCTTCACCGTATTCTAATTAGAAAGCTAATTATAATTCCCCGATCGAGAGACTGCAGAATAATGCTTTGCCTCTATAGTTTGCTCTGTGCGCTAAAACATGTTCCTCAGGTGAAGTGCTCACTCATATCCATGAAGTCATAATCCTGAGAGATACAGCCGATGGGAGTCTGGCATCACATCACATTTATCTGATTGGCCATAATCTAATGAAGAGACGCTTGAAGGTGAACTCTCAAGGTGTAGTATAACTGTGTACTTTACACACGTCGGTGTGACAATGACACGTTTCTTCTCCTCAGTTGTAACAGAGTAAGTTTGTGTGTGTGTGTGTGTGTATGAGTGTGTGTGTGTGTGTGTGTGTGTGTGTGTGTGTGTGTGTGTGTGTGTGTATGAGTGTGTGTGTGTGTGTGTGTGTGTGTGTGTGTGTGTGTATGAGTGTGTGTGTGTGTGTGTGTGTGTGTGTGTGTGTGTGTGTGTGTGTGTGTTACGGGCAGATGTTCCTCGACTGCACATCATCCTGACAGCTTTAACTCCGAGTCTGTAAACACAACTTGTTGATTGTTTCCAACTCTAACATGGGATGCGATGATGTCCTTCCCACGGTCTCATTCATCCTGGGTCACATCTCTGAGGAGCTTCACACACACACACACACACACACACACACACACACATCTCTGAGGAGCTTCACACACACACACACACACACACACACACACACACATCTCTGAGGAGCTTCACACACACACACACACCACACACACCACACACACACATCTCTGAGGAGCTTCACACACACACACACACACCACACACACCACACACACACATCTCTGAGGAGCTTCACACACACACACACCACACACACCACACACACACATCTCTGAGGAGCTTCACACACACACACACACCACACACACACATCTCTGAGGAGCTTCACACACACACACACACACACACCACACACACACATCTCTGAGGAGCTTCACACACACACACACACACACACACACCACACACACACATCTCTGAGGAGCTTCACACACACACACACACACACACACACCACACACACACATCTCTGAGGAGCTTCACTCACACACACACACACACACCACACACACACATCTCTGAGGAGCTTCACACACACACACACCACACACACACATCTCTGAGGAGCTTCACTCACACACACACACACACCACACACACACATCTCTGAGGAGCTTCACACACACACACACACCACACACACACATCTCTGAGGAGCTTCACTCACACACACACACACACACACCACACACACACATCTCTGAGGAGCTTCACACACACACACACACACCACACACACACATCTCTGAGGAGCTTCACTCACACACACACACACACACCACACACACACATCTCTGAGGAGCTTCACACACACACACACACACCACACACACACACATCTCTGAGGAGCTTCATGAGGAGCACACACACACACACACACACACACACACCACACACACACATCTCTGAGGAGCTTCATGAGGAGCACACACACACACACACACATCTCTGAGGAGCTTCATGAGGAGCACACACACACACACACACACACACCACACACACACACACACACATACATCTCTGAGGAGCTTCGTGAGGAGCACACACACACACACACACACACACACACACCACACACACACACACCTCTGAGGAGCTTCATGAGGAGCACACACACACACACACACACACACACACACATCTCTGAGGAGCTTCATGAGGAGCACACACACACACACACACACATCTCTGAGGAGCTTCATGAGGAGCACACACACACACACACACACACACACACCACACACACACACATCTCTGAGGAGCTTCACACACCACACACACACACACACACACACACCACACACACACACATCTCTGAGGAGTTCATGAGGAGCACACACACACATACACACACACACACACATCTCTGAGAAGCTTCATGAGGAGCACACACACCACACACACACACACACACATCTCTGAGAAGCTTCATGAGGAGCACACACACCACACACACACACACACACACACACCACACACACACATCTCTGAGGAGCTTCATGAGGAGCACACACACCACACACACACACACACACACACATCTCTGAGGAGCTTCATGAGGAGCACACACACATACACACACACACACACACACACATCTCTGAGGAGTTCATGAGGAGCTCCAGAGAAACGCCACACACACATTCATAATGACACTGTCAGATCACACACACACACACACGCACGCACGCACGCACACACACACACGCACGCACACACACACACGCACACACACACACACGCACGCACGCACACACACACAGATAGATAGATGGAGGGAGGCTGTCGCGCGCTCTTAAGAAGCGCGTGAGGATGAGCGCGCGCCAGTGATGTTTCCTCGCGCGGACCCGCTTCACCTGTAGACGGGCACGGGACTTCAGGACACTACTCTGTTCGTCTGAGGTACTTTTGAAATATAATATTATACAAATATGCTAATCGTTTAAACTGCCCATTCTAAGTGCGTTTTGTAACTTTTTTTTTTCTTTTCTTTTTTACTTTATTACACAAATAAAGTAGCGCACCGAAATGCTTGGCAAGCATTGAAATATACACAATTTAAACTAAGTTGTTATGGATATTTTGCATCTCCCTTTAGTTGGGTTTATAAGACGAGTCTGATATCAGCATCAGGGTTTTTACGGTTGTTTATTTTATTTTGCTGGTAATTGGTTGTAATATATGTTTTTCTCTCTGAGAATATGACATCTGCAAACAATGAAGCTGATGTCTTCCTCCAAACTCAACATGTAGCTTTACCACACAGTTGTATTCTCCGGAGCTGTGTCACTTGTTTAAATGTTGTGTTTACGTGCACCTTAACTTTACGACTTGATTAAATGTAATATTTCACATTTTTGGAGCTGCATTAATAATGTTTTAGCGGTCAGTATTATAGAGAGACTTATTAACTGTACTTGCAGATCTATGTTAAGAAATGAAAGATAAGTTTCTGCACACTTTTAAAAAAAGTTTTTATTAATTTAATATTTAAAACTTGCTATTACATTTAACGTTATAATTGTTTACATTACTAAACTGCAACTTCATTATTAAAAATCTGTAATTACAAAAATATTTAAATACATTATACTTACATGCTCAATATGACATTAAAGTATATTTTAGATGATCATGCTTGTCAGTACAGTAAACTTTAGCCATATTTCAGACAATAGAAGCATTTATAACATTACAAATAATGATGTATTTTACATTCTACTGAAGTTAACTAATTGCATTTAATATAAATTTAAACTATAATACATTTTCAATTAATTTTCATAGTGTGTGAAAAGCACATTCACAATTAAGTATATTATTTTAAAGTACATTATTTCCATAATAAGTGCTCTTGCTAATTACTGTATTAATAACTGATGTAAAGTGCGTAACCGCCAGACATACACAACCCCCAGTATAACCTCCTGACCCCCAGTATAACCCCCAGTATAACCTCCTGACCCCCAGTATAACCTCCTGACCCCTGACCCCCAGTATAACCTCCTGACCCCTGACCCCCAGTATAACCTCCTGACCCCCAGTATAACCTCCTGAGCCCCAGTATAACCTCCTGATCCCCAGTATAACCTCCTGACCCCTGACCCCCAGTATAACCCCCAGTATAACCTCCCGACCCCCAGTATAACCTCCTGACCCCTGACCCCCAGTATAACCTCCTGAGCCCCAGTATAACCTCCTGACCCCTGACCCCCAGTATAACCCCCAGTATAACCTCCCGACCCCCAGTATAACCTCCTGACCCCTGACCCCCAGTATAACCTCCTGAGCCCCAGTATAACATCCTGACCCCTGACCCCCTGTATAACCCCCAGTATAACCTCCTGACCCCCTGTATAACCCCCAGTATAACCTCCTGACCCCCAGTATAACCTCCTGAGCCCCAGTATAACCCCCAGTTTAACCTCCTGACCCCCAGTATAACCTCCTGACCCCCTGTATAACCCCCAGTATAACCTCCTGACCCCCAGTATAACCTCCTGAGCCCCAGTATAACCCCCAGTTTAACCTCCTGACCCCCAGTATAACCTCCTGAGCCCCAGTATAACCTCCTGACCCCCAGTATAACCTCCTGAGCCCCAGTATAACCTCCTGACCCCCAGTATAACCTCCTGACCCCCAGTATAACCTCCTGACCCCCAGTATAACCTCCTGACCCCCAGTATAACCTCCTGAGCCCCAGTATAACCCCCAGTTTAACCTCCTGACCCCTAGTATAACCTCCTGAGCATGGGTTTATTTCGATTGGGACAGCATCCAGAAGTCATGTGACGGACAGCGCACCGCAGGGTAATCTGCAAACCTCAACATTATTCATGAACAATAACTCATGTTTGAGAAGCTTTAACGTCCAGGGAATCTGTCATTGCACAAAAGCTTCTTTACAGTGGAAACAGTTTCTTTTATTATGTAAAATATTCTGCACACTAAGGAAAAATGGTTCTTTTAATAATTCTTTGGCAAACAAAAAATGTTCTTCTATGGTATTTTCTGAGAAAACACATTTTTAATCTTTATTGTAAAGAATATATTAGACAATAAAGACAACTGGCAGTTCTGTTTGTTTATTTTTCTTTTATATGATGTTTTATTAACAAAGTTCGGGAGGAGCACGTTCAAATAATTGATCCAATTATCACATCATTCCAACCAGCTGTCAACAATCAGTAATCAACATTTCTATCCAATCAGCATGAGTGGAGACCTATATACATACTCATTTGACTCACCAACGTTCCTCGACAGTTCTTCAGCATTTTGGCCGCGTCCCATATAGCCTAACGTTGTCCGAAACGAGCTCTCCCGTCCGATGAAGAATCTTTTAACCCTTCAGGAATCTTTGCCAGAATCCTCTGGCGTTATCTCGCGGGCGTCAGGCCAAACAAACGGATCCTCGCCACCACGGGCGAAACATCCGGGATCTCCTTCTGCGCATTTTTTCAAACCGGACCATTCAATAATTCCTGCTATAGAGAAGTGGATAATAAAGCCCGCCGAGCATCACGCTTGCGTCTCGGGCAATACCGCCCTCTTCGTATTAAGGCATCCTCCAGCATTAAGCCGCCGCAGCAGGCCTCAATAAGCCTCGCCGCAGATTCAGTCCCGGCAGGCCAGCTCACTCTCAACCCCTGCTGGCTCAGGGTGCTCCGCCCAAAACCTTCTTGTTTTCGGTCCCTGGTTAAAATTCGCATCATTTCAGTCGTCGAGTCATGAGCACAGTCATGCCATCTGGACACTCATTTTTAATTGGGGGAATACGCGTTTTAAATGGTGTCTGTTCAAATTATTTTCCGTCATTAACGCGCTGCTTCCTTGTGGTTAAACTCACACGTACAGTAGCTCACACTTTATGCAGATTGCACGCACACATAATCATTAAGAACCATCGTTAACGCTGCCCTACAATTTATCTACAAACATCGCTTAGAAACCTAAAGTTTTAAAATAGATGTATTTTTAAAGTAATTCAAAACCACAGCTTCACCTTTGGCAGATTCTGATTCAGAATGAACAAAATCGGCAGGTAATGTGACCCATAGAAATTAAGAGAAAATGCTCATTCTATGAAAAGCTCTTTGTCTTTTACCATAAGCGAGTCTCTTTTGAACGTCACCAAATAAATGAACCAGCAACAGATGAAGGAACAAACGATCATAAATCAGACTGTACTTCGCTGTTTGATGATCATCCAGTATCAAATCGATGCGTCAGTGGTGAATACACAGGTGTAACCCACTCTAGTTCTTTCTTTCGACCCTTCCAGAAAGGACCACACGAAGACGTATGCTGAGCTCAATCATCGCATGTTTACTGAGAACATATAAAATGACACCAAACAGACGTGAAATACAGCTCATCCGGTCACATAACTTTCTCCTCAACAGCTTGCATAAAACTCTTTCCACCAGTTAAACCGCAAGGTTTCCGCTGAGCTTCGGTTTTCAATCGCCCTGGATAAACCGTGAGTCTAACCACATCCATTGAATTCTGGGCTTTAACTTGGATACAGTTAATTTCCAGGCCGCACTGCACAAGGAGAAATCAAAGGATATTTCTGGTCTCACCCACCTTCCCAGACATTTTAAACTGTCATAAACACGAACTGCTATCTTTGCTCGGTCATTTAAACTTCAGATGCGCATAATCCTGCAAGGCTGCCATTTAAACCTCTAAACCTACAAGCTCACCATATCCACCGTTCCCGCAGGATCCCTCTCACACTGCCACAGCAGTGTCATCTCCTCCGCTCCTACATCCGCTCCGTCTCTGGCATTCATCTGGTTAACCTTCTTCACTGTCAGCAGTCCATTCTGCTCCCACAAGAGTCAAGTTTCTCTGACTAACCTTGCCTTCACCGCCACAGCAGTGATGTCCCCTCTCACTCCTGCAGGAGCTTAGTTTCTCTAGCTAATGTTCTCCACTACCGCAGCAGTGACGTGACCGTCGGCTCCCGCAGGAGCTCAGTTTCTGTCTAAACTTGCCTTCACTGCACAGCAGTATTACATACCCGCTCCGGTGGAGTTAAGTTTCTTTGTAAAGTTCTCCAAAGCCGCAGCAATGTCACCTCGGCTCCCACAAGAGCTCCGTTCTCTGGAAAATTGTCTCCACTGTGCAGTGGAGCAGCGATGTCTCCTCTCCAGTACCTTAATATTCAGAATTAATATCCCCGTGACTCACTCGTTTAAAACCCCTACTCGACGCATCGCTCGACACCATCCTCCAAGCAGTTTCCCCCAGAACCATCCAATCCTGACTGCATGGAGATGTTTCAAAGGATCCCACTTTGCATATAACTTGCAGTTCCCTGATATTTCTCTCCTTTCAGTCACCTCATTCACCTCCCATATCAACAGCAGTAAGGGCCTCCAAGCAGGGTCCATCAAAGGCTACTTTAGTGGTTTCCAATTTTTCATGTTCATTCATGGCGCAAATCCCCCCGTCTGTTGACGACTCCCTTGTTGCCCAGGATCCATTGCAGCTTCCCAATGCCGCAACGAGCTCCCATACTCAACAGGACACCGTAACCGAACCTCCAGCAACACAGCGTGGCCGCCGGCCTAGCCAAGCCGCTTCCCGTACTCCGAGGCGCCGCTGTTTGCCTCCACCACCATCCTCAGCACATCCCACTATTCCTGCAATAGGAAAATGGACAGTGTTGGGGTTGAGACAAGCGCTAATCAACGCTGATGTTAATTTTTCTAGGAGAATGAATAAATTACAACCGTACAACCTATACGTTTAACTCCAGGCAGCTTTCCCTTCTCCAAAATCCATCTGCAAAAAAGGCAAGTAATCACAAAGCCCCGAACTCCCAGGAAACACCGTCTCCGGCCCTGTCCCAAATGACGCACTTCATGTGGACTTTCGGTCTCGTGGACTTAAATTGCGCGTGCTCGCTGAGTCTACGAGTCCGTAGACCGTCCCATTCATCATTTTAACGCTCTGAAGTGTGCTCAGCAGCGCCCCCTTTGTACCCTTGAAGCGGTCTTCCGCGAAGCCCGCATAGATGCAGGCTTCACGCACTTTAACTACCCAGAAATCCTTGCGAATTTGCGAAAGGCCAATCAGACAACGAATGGGAGGAGCTTTCGCTCACGTTAACATGATAAGAAAATATTTAAGTTTAAATATCATTATGGTTTTTATGACCTATGCGTACATTTTACCAGTTGTTACCTACAGTTTATACAAACATATGGTCATCAACCAGTGGTTGATGTCTCAAACATAAATATATATTTATATTTAATATAAACATAAATAGTGCACTGAATAATAGGCTATCGCATTATGATTCATTAAATAAATATAACCGAATGTCAGGGCTTTACTGAAGCATGTGTAAATGTAGAAATATAATATTTAAACAACAACCGGACCGTCTTCCTATTTCCGGCGTGGCGATCGAGTCTGTCCCAAAAATACCTCTCAATGCGCCCTCGTGCACTCGCGCCAAGGGCCCTATAGGTCTGCACTACATGACGTCACCAAAGTGTGGACTCTGAGGAAGTCCACAAGTCCGGAGTGTGCCATTTGGGACAGGGCCTCCCTCTCTCGAAGGTCCCAGTCTTCCGCGAGCGTCAACCCGCAGCAGGCCTTCAGCTAGCTTGGGCCGCGCCCCAGATTCCGCCGCCAGGCCACACTCTTCTCTCCGCTCCGCTGAGCTACAGACCACAGCTTTCTCCAGCTGTTTCTCCACCCTCTGCAGAGGCTACCACTCAAACAACACTGCCCGAACACTGGACGCAATGTTCATATTGGCTTTTTTCGGTTTCCTCAGATGCTCAGAACTCACCATCACTTCCATTTTTAACCCAAAACAGGAAAGGCCATTTCATATATATTTTCAATCTCTTATCACCAATCCAACCATACCAAACTCTCTCAGCCTATTTGCTTTTCAGAAATTCACGGACTAAATCCCCTTCCGCAGACGACTCCAACCGCCCCGTCATACGGTTCTGGTTCCAAAAACACCTCAAATCTGTTTTGCTCCTTTCAGGCATCCCAGCAGAACACTTTTCCAGCCATTCATTCCGCATAGGCGCAGCAACCACAGCTGCTCAAAAAGGCCTCTCCCAGCAGCAGATCCAATCTCTTGGCCACTGGTCAACGGAAGCCTTCAAGAGTTACATCCGCTCAAACCGCTTCCATATCAAAAAAGCCCAACAAACCCTCATCAGTTAATTACTTTGCCAACTCCTCTCCCACCCAACCCTACAGACCACCACTCCCGCAGGAGCCTCGCTCCCCATTCTACCTCGCTCTCTGCCACAGCAACGCTTTTCTGTTCCAGCCGGAGCTCAGATCTCCGTTCCACCCACCTTTCAGATCACAGTTCGAAAGCAAGTTATCATCAACACCACAGCAACACCACCTCTTCCTCTAACAGGATACCTCTCTCAACACAACTGGCTCTTTAGTCAGTTAGGAGCAATTCAACCAAGTTCTTCTTCTACAGCTACTCTACTCCACTCCCGCAGAGGTTCCGCCACTCCGTCCAAACTTGTTTCCACTTCCTCAGCAGTGTCATCTACTCAGCTCCCGCAGGAGCTCCGTTACTCCGTCCAAACTCATCCACTGCCGCAGTAGTGCCATATACTCCGCTCCTGCAGGAGCTCCGTTACTCCGTCCAAACTCATCCACTTCCTCTGCAGTGTCATCTACTCCGCTCCCGCAGGAGCTCCGTTACTCCGTCCAAACTCATCCACTGCCGCAGCAGTGTCATCTACTACGCTCCCGCAGGAGCTCCGTTACTCCGTCCAAACTCATCCACTGCCGCAGTAGTGCCATCTACTCCGCTCCCGCAGGAGCTCTGTTACTCCGTCCAAACTTGTCCACTGCCGCAGCAGTGTCATCTACTCCGCTCCCGCAGGAGCTCCGTTACTCCGTCCAAACTCATCCACTGCCGCAGTAGTGCCATCTACTCCGCTCCCGCAGGAGCTCTGTTACTCCGTCCAAACTTGTCCACTGCCGCAGCAGTGTCATCTACTCCGCTCCCGCAGGAGCCCAGTTCTACGTCCAAATAGTTTGGATATTTAAAAAAGTACATCACATATGACCATCCCCAGTCTACCACCTTAGAGGCCCACCCATCTGACGTCATGACAATCAACTCCCGTCCGATGTCACAAGGAGACTTCCAGTGACTTAGCCCTTCCGATACCTTAAGCTCTGCACCCTGCAAGTTTTGGGGGGGTCATCAACATCATGGCGGCTGTCCTGCATTTAATTTGCAGCTTTTGGGGGGAGTACTCTGGGTTCGGGCCGAATACCGAGCCCGGAGCCCTCTCCTCGGACAGCACGCCAAATATGCATACCATTTATTCTATCTAACTTATTTGTAAGTGTGAACTCGTGAAACTCTGTGAATTTGGTAATTGTGTAGTTGTGATTTGTTGATTGTTTACCTGTGGTTCACGTTGTTCTCGTCTACAGGTGAAACTGAGACTTCAGAAACACACACACACACAGCATGAGCAGTGCGCCGGTCACAGACCAGCAGAGGAACACCGTCCGTCTCGGAGACATGGCTTATGATCCTCACGACTCTAGAGTAAGTTGGTTTCTAAGTCTTGATGCTCAAAATGATGTCCGTGTGCAAGACAACACAGCACTCGTCTCTTAAACTTTAAAGGTCTCTCTGGAAAACCCAATGGAAGCTTGTTTCCACTACGGAATAAACTATTAAAAAGACAATCGTGAGTTTATATCTCACAATTCTGACCCTTTTTTGCACTTCCAAGTTTAAAAATTGTGAGAAATAGTTAAACTTGTACAGTATGAACTTGCATTTGCAGGAAATAAAGTTAATTGAATTAAAATAATTGTGAGATATAAAGTCAGAATTGCTAGAAAAAAGTTGCAATAATTGTGAGATATTGTGATGGGTTGTGTGTAGTATTACTGATAAAGACACGTTTAATAACACACCAAGACCGTACAACACTACACACACCGGTACACTAATGAAGCCGAACACTGCACTAAAGATGGGCTAAACCACACAGCGGATGATCATTAATGAAGCCAGCAACAGGAAATAATCAGAAACCATAGCAACAGAAAGCTAACGAGAATCAAGGCAAGTTTCCGTATTACAGAGATTACAGAGGTGTGTTTGTGTGTGTGTGTGTGTGCGTGTGTGTGTGCGTGCGTGTGTGCGCGTGAGTGAGTGTGTGAGTGTGAGTGTGTGTGTGCGTGTGTGTGCGTGTGTGTGCGTGTGTGTGCGTGTGTGTGCGTGTGTGTGCGTGAGTGAGTGTGTGTGCACAGCAAAAACTCCAGTGTTAAATGAACTCTCCTGGGAGTTTATATGGCTCCAGACTCAAGAGTGTTAAAGTTAATGAGCTAATTAAGTGATTCATTGAGTGATGATTGATCATTATTGAAGACACCCGATGTTAACAAGCAGAATCACCAAAGGAGAAAATCTATTTTTTTAAGACACCGTTCTGGAGATCAGTGTTTGCTTTAGTTGTCTAATATCTGACTTAAATGTACATTGTTGTTTATAGCATCACTGTGATCCTTCAGAATAAGATCCAGCATTTTCTCAATAATCTAAAGGATTTCTTAAAAGTTGTTCTGATAAAACAAAATCTTTCTTTCTTTTAGGCACACTCAGACATCAAGAATCAGTGTATGAATCTCAACAATGGTGACAAACAGAATATTCAATTAGGGAAAGGAAATTATTAAGACAATTCAGATCATAATTTATTCATACCGCAATGCATGATGGGAGTCATGAATAAGTTTTGATTGGTGGCACCCAGAATGCACTGCAACATGCTTTATTATTGTCACCACTGTTGAGATTCGCAGACTGATTCCTGATGTCAGTGTGTCTAAATAGAGTCATTTTCAAAGTCTTTTGATCAGAACACCTTTTAAGAAATAATTTTGATTATATTGAAAATGCTGAAAATCATTAACTGTAGAATCACCGGCGGCTGTAATCAACATGGCAGACATAACTCTCTGAATGACATTTGTGAATTCAGGTCAAATGATGTCAAAACATAACTAACATCACCTGAACAACTTTTCTCTTTGTTCATCGTGTGTGTGTGTGTGTGTGTGTGTGAGGGCATCTTGGAGGCTTTGATGTATGGCTTTATAGTTTAGTCTAATATTAGCTCCTGGCTCCTCTCAGTCGTCTCAAGTAACAGCCGGGATCAGTGACCTGGGCTCGTTTCAGTCCGAGAGTCCGAGAGAGAGACAGAGAGAGAGAGAGAGAGAGAGACAGACAGAGAGACAGAGAGACAGACAGAGAACAGGGCTGGAGATTAGGCGAGTGTGAGAACAGGTTCTTGCTGAGATTGGGAGATGGATGTCCCGGAGACAGAGAGCGGCGTCTCTCAGCCTCGGACGGCCTGCAGGCAAGCACACTTCTTACGGGACGTGCTCTTCCACGGCAAATTCCAGGTGCGTGTGCTCCAGATCCTCCAGCAAGTTTAGGACCTCTATGCCCCATATCTATACTGCATATGCAATATCTGCGATGAGTGATGACTAATATTGGTTGCTTAATTGACGGTTTGATAAGCGTAGATCTAGATGAATAAGTACAGTAATGAGCGTGATCTATACGGTGTAATGCTGCTCCTAAAGCTCGAGCGCGTCCTCATAAGAGGAAACCGTACACCGCAACACACTCGGCAGTTGCTGGATCGCTCAAGCCGCTCCACAAAAAAAGCTGACCTCATAAATTAGGACTTCACCAAATATTTTCTATCTAAGATTACTGTCGTGTAGTGTGTGTGTGTGGAGCGCATCAGAAACCGGCTCTGTACTTCACTGTCAATATTACATATCACTGTCAGATTAGCAGTTATTAGTCGTGGTTCCCACAGATGTAATAAGAGCCGGGAGTCGACAGTGTCAAGTTCAAGGTAACTCGTGTCGAACATGATTTAACATTAGCGGATCCACTCACCAACACTCTCCACATCTCCACATCTCCACATCTCCACATCTCCACATCTCCAGCACTGGATAGTGTGGTCAAACACTGCATTCATGTTGAGGACTTATGAAACATTGCTGGATCTATATGGTATAATTATGGCTTTCAGAAGGTAATATTAAGCTGCGCAGAGATGAATATGCAGAAAGTTCCTCCATCTGACGTGCAGATCCTCCGGTCGTGTGTGTGTGTGTGTGTGTGTGTGTGTGTGTGTGTAACACCATCTGCTATATTCAATATCATCATTGTGCAATATTACTCATGACGACCATATCCTTCTGGATAGAGGAGGAGTCACTGCTTTATTAACCATTTATTATGGTGTTTGTTTCTGTTAAATATATCAGTCACTGATTTCACGTGACATTATTTTCATAATTTTCATTATTTATTTGGCAGATCAAAAAACGTCCTAAATAGAGTTGGTATTAGAGATTTTATTACGGTACCAGTCTACAGTGTGTATCCGGTCAGATACAGTAAAAACAGTAATAGTGTGAACTTCAGATACTGTATTTACATGATCCTTCAGAAATCATTATAATATGCAGATTTGCTGCTCAGTTAGCAGCATAGACTGTAAAAAAATAGGTTAGCAGTTGCTATTGGTGCTTAATTATTAATAATGATCAATGTTGAAAATAGTTTCTGCCGCTTCATATTTTTGTATAAACCGTGATATATATTTTCAGGATTCAAAAGAACAGCATTTATTTGAAATATACATCTTTTGGTAACAATACACACACACACACACACACACACACACACACACACACACACACACACACACACACACACACATATATATATATATATATCTTACTCCAAACTTTTGAATGGTAGTGTTTGACAGTTTCCACAAAAATAAATAAATAAAACATATTTTCACATAGAAAACAGTTATTTTAAATTAATATTAATATTGAGCGCATATTTAAAATGAACATCTACAGTAAGTCATTGCACTGGTCGTGCTGAGTGTCTTATGAAGGCATGTAATGCGTCTGTATTATTCAGTATTGTGCACATTTCCAACAACACAAATGAAGTAACATCATTATATTGTGTCCTATTGCCTGAGGAAATAACATCGGTTTAGTCTAACCCTAACCCCACATATAAGTGTGTATTTCCCAATATTTTACTGGCTTCTCAACGATGCTTGTGTTTGTAAATACACACTAATCTCTGACACACTAGAGAGATTAAATAACACTAACACACTCTTCCATGTCTTCTGCAGTGTGTTAACATCACATTGATCATGAGTTTGCTTTACTGACCCCGATCCTGTCCGACAGAAACTCAGTTTACACCGGTCATTATCAGACCACTGCTCTTCACCTTCAGAACAACAGGAAATACACTGACAAAAAAAGTCTTTGAAACATTTTTCACTGAGAAATTGGTAAATTTCACAAATAATTCCAAAGAAATTTCAAGTAACACTGAATTAAACGAGAAAGTGTTTTATTGTAAAGCGATCTGAAAACTCATTTTGATAATGCACGCGTGAGAATGATGTAATGAACAACAACACGTGAACACTTTCTGCTGACTCTCAACATTCACTCTTTCTTTTCATCCAACGTCCAGCGCAACGGTGCCTTTAGTCTGGTCAAGAATATGATAATAAGCCACAGTTATATCTGCTCTGCCAAGCGTGTCCGCAGAAGCCTTGAGGTCATGCCGAACACTCACTCCACACGGGGGTGATGGTCCTCATCATGAGCTGATCTGAGGACAATGAGGAGTACGAGCACCTAGAGCTGGTGTGAGGGTTCAGATGCGGCGATCTTGACCTCTGACTGGCCACTGCACTCACACACACACACACACACACACACTCATGTTCTGGCCTCCTCTCTCCTCTCAGCTCCTGAAGTCTCACACTCCTGAGGAGAACACTCAATGCCGGCAGGGTCTGTTCTTCCAGGACGGCCGGAGACGGGTGGACTATATCCTCACCTACCACATCAAGAAGAGCAGCCGGGCCGGGGGATCCCGCCTCAGAGACAACGCCTTCACGCGCACCCTGAGGCGCGGCCGCCGCCCCCCCCGCGCCGACGCCGAGCGCGGCACCGACCCCAGCGCCGAGCCGCAGGAGGACCAGGACAAGGCCCTGCGCCGGGCCGAGTTCGAGAGCAGCCTGCTGGAGATGGGCCTGGAGCTGGAGCGGGACGAGGAGGTACGTGTGTTTGTCCAGCGGCTTCGCTCCGCTTTTGTCTGCGCAGGTTTGCTTTGTGTTTCGCTGAGCTCAGCTGTTTCAGCACAAAACACACACTGTGTGACACACAGCCCGGCGGAGACTGAGACTGACAGCTGCTCGCTCACGGCTCCGCTGTGGTCCTGGACGCTGATTGGCCAGTCCAGCCGTGCTGACACACCGATACTGCAGTGCATGTGTGTGTGTGCTGAACACACACGGTCTGCACGCCTCGAACTACACACACCAGCAGGGAAACCTTTACTTATGGCTCAACCAATCACACTTTAGGAGCAGAACTACACCAGCTACTGTGTGGAAGAACATTTGTGGCCTTAAAGGAACACTCCACTCTTTATTTAAACAGGCTAATTCTCCAGCTCCCCGAGAGTTAAACAGTTTCACGTTCTCGAATCCCTCCAGCCGATCTGCGGGTCTGCCGGTAGCACTTTTAGCTTAGCATAGATCCTCAGGCTGAAGGCGGTTGACCTGTGCACCTGCTCTCTCTGTGACACACGTTTATGAGAGCGCATGGATGCGTGTGCAGTCTGGCTCGTGTGCTTATGCCATCAGAGTTTCATGGATTTGATAATTGGCTAAAGTAATGATGACAGCAGCTGTTTGTTTTTTTGGTCTTGGCTGTGAGAGTCTGACACGGGATCCGCGGCGCTGCAGTCTATGTAGGGCTCATAGTAGTGCACATGCTGTGTGTGACGCGTGTGTGTGCGAGAAACCCAACCAGACTCGCTTCCTGATTCCAGCACTCGTCTCCTCACTGTCGCCTCACGGCATTTCTTCCCTGCGGCTCAGTGTCTCTTTGACCCTCCGCTGCTCTTTATTTGGGACTCAAAAGTGACTGGACCCCCCCCCCCCCAAAAAAAAACAAAAAAAAAAACAGTTTGAGAACATTTTATGGTACTCATTAATATTAATGGAATAATTATTATGCATTTTTCCAACTGAAAAGAATGCAATATTTTTCCTTATTTTTCAAATAATGCAGTATTTCAGGTTAGAATAGAGAGAATATATATTTTAAGGAAGATTAGAACAAAAGAAAACAAGATAATCACTCACTGCTCTTCACTGAATAAATGTAATAACTTTATTCAATGTATATTTAATTTATATGCTGAATACTATACAGAGTTATTATTATTACATTTAATTACTTAATTCTGTATAGTACACTAAATATTTTATTCCATTTGTATCTTTTTTTCTCATGTATTTGTTGTATTGTTTGTAGAGAATGTATGGTACTACTGACTGTGTCGCTGCTGTCAGGGGCGGACTGGCCATCTGTGTGATCTGGAGAATCACAGAACGGCCGGTACTCCAGGACGGCCGCCGGGCCGGCCCACCACCCGCCACGCACGCAGTCATCACCTGTTTTTTTTTCCCTAACGCGGCCGCGGGTAAAAAACGGAAAGAAAAGGGCGGGGCTGAGAAGGCGAGAGTTCCGCAAAAAATTGCGGAATTTAGATACTGAAGCCGCTGAATGTCGCAAACTAACTGAAATATTTAGCAGCACAGCCAGCAGCAGCACCTCACAGTTAAATAATAGCAGCAGTGAAGAAGTGAGCCAGACAGCTGTGCAGCAACACCAGTGATGATGTGGGACAGAAAGATGAGCTGGTAGATCCAGGGCAAGTATGGATCATGAGAGGAGAAAGAGAGTTACTTTGCTAGGGATGATGTTAGGAAGGGATATTCAGGTTGCTACATTTTTAATGATTACAGTATTAAAACAGCTAAACTTCAACATTTTAGCTGTAAAATGCCACATGCAGTAGCTAATAAGAAATATGTTGTGCTTTTACTTTTAAAAATGTTGGTAACATTACAGTTAATGCTTACAAACTTTGAAGATTTTGAATACAGAAGTTACATTTGTAATGGTGTACATTTTCATTTAGATGTGGTATTATTATTTGTGCAGTAAGATTAATTACTGCATAAATTAATTAAGATTATTAAGTAATGAATTCATTTTAAGATAGATTGTATAATATGCTGTTATAACTATACAATATATTCCATGCTATCTTGGAATAAAACCTGTTTTGTTTTTTTTAAATCCATTCCATCATTTGTTTATTCAGGTTGAGCTTAGACCAAGAGCAGAGAAAGACACCCACTCCAGCTCAACTTTAAATTACTTTAAGCGCCCCAAGTCAGACAGTCACAGCCTAGAGTTTTTTTTACACAGGACTGCAGTGTGTTGAGACGTTCAGTGTGCAGAATGTGAGTGTTCAAGTTAATCTAAAATAATATGGCACAATTAATAAAAGTATCATGAGCCACAATTAAAGTCTTGTGACATGCCAGGCGTTATTGTTGTTGTTGTCGAGTTTCCGCGCACGGCGCGCCGATTGCTTTGGGCCGGGCCTATAGTCAAAGTCCAGGGCCGTTTTTTAGTCCCAGTCCGTCCCTGGCTGCTGTTGTCAGTGAAGCGGCTCTGAATGAGCAGATGAGGGGTCAGGGGTCATGTGGGGTTTATGGACGCGTTGGCTGGGGGGGTTTGCGTGGGCCCCAGAAGTCTAGGGCCGGCACTAAAGAGACAGAACCATGACAAGTACTTTAAAACAAACACACTGAAGTCTGGGCAAATGCATGTTAATTGCACTTAAATTAATTAATTACTTCTATTATCTTTGAAATGGTTAAAGTGTAACTGCTGAATGTACTGACAAGCATTTATGATAAACTAAAATATACTTTATTGTAATTTCTGTTAGAACTTGTATGTCATGTATATAAATATGTTTGTAATTACACAGTACAATTTTTAAGTTGACATTATTTGTTAGAGAAAGTGCAATTTTTAAAAGATTTGTGGTAAGAAACAGTTTTATATTTAAGTTAGGGTTAGTGTGGATGAGGGTTAGGGTGTCATGAACGAAAGAGAGAAGGCAAAAGCAGGTCAAATCACGGCACGACACACGACAGGTCCACACGACACACGGGGCGGGAGAAGGACCTCCAGTAAATAAAGTCATGATTCAGTGTGTATGTTTGCAGGGATGAGCCAGTGCTTGTTCCAGTGAGTTTCAGATTCAGAGGGCCCTATTTGGACGTTCTGAAACGCAAGTAACTTTGTGAGCGGATCTCGGGCGCTGTTAGGGTAAAAATATTAACTGCTACGTCTATGTAGATTAGAGAAGAAAAGTGTATGCGTGTTGTGCATACGCTACATTATGGCCAAGCATGCGCCCTTAAAATACCATCTGAATACCGCGCCAGAATTGTTTTCTGGAACTGCACAATATCACCAGGGAACGTTTGCGCCGGAACACACTCCTCTATTCACTGAACCGCCCCCGCGAGCGCAAGTTCATCCCTTAATTTACCGACGTGCGTCTGTGGAGGGAAAAGTCCGCTGTGCGCGGGTGCAGAATAGGAATTATACATGCGTCTGTGTTCAAAGTGATTTGCGCTGGGTGTAAGATAGGGCCCTATGTGTGTGTGTTTGCAGGGATGAGCCAGTGCAATGTGTGTGTGTTTGCAGGGATGAGCCAGTGCTTGTTCCAGGCTCTGACAGTGAAGTACACACTGTCTGTCTCTGAGTTACTCCTGCTTGGCGGCATCATGAAACATGTTTGCTGTAAATTGTTCCTGTTGTGTGTTTCCAGACCAAGACCCCTGGAGTGGGCTTTGTGAAGATTCATGCTCCCTGGAACGTGCTCTGCCGCGAGGCTGAGTTCATGAAACTGAAGATGCCTACTAAAAAAGTAAGGTTTGTCCAGCATGCCCAGTGTGCAGCAGAGATGTGGCGAGTGACGGCTGTGCTCACGCTGTGCTCCTACTGTAGGTCTATGAAGTCAAACACAGCAGCGGCGTAATGGAAAAGATCAACGCGTTCATCAGCAAACTCACAGATCCTCTCCATCCCAACCTAGAAGAGAACCGGACGCAGAAAGTCAAGCACCTCTCGTACCCGTTCTCCAGAGAAAAGCAGCATCTGTTAGTATCCGCCTCCATTCTCTAGCAGCAACACTTCTTAATGTCTGTTATACGTGCTGTTCTAGACACTCAGTCCTTTCACAGGCCTAACCCTATTCTCATGTGTGAACTACCCTTCAGGTTTGATGTAAACACAAGTATGTGTACAGACAAACACGCAGCCTTTCAAAGTTTACTCCGCTTGATAGTGTGCACCTGCCAAACACTGAACTCAACTGAACTGAACTTCAATAGGGGAGATAAGAGACACAGTCACTTGAACAGTCACTTCGGCGCCCTGAACCGGCGAACCGGCAGGGAACAACCGAACTGACCGTTCTACGACGCTCCTCGGAGGATCGTATGGGGACGCTGACACCACGGTGCCCTGAACGGTGAACCGGCAGGGAGCAACCGTTGTGGCAGCGCTGCAGAGGGCGCCGAGGAGGAACGATTTCTCGACCACCCTCAGAAGTTTGACACCATAGGCGTCAGGACTTCTTCCTAGACCAAGCCTTCTTCGATATCACAGTCCTCAGATCTTGCCTACCACTAGATGGCCTGGCCTGCGACCGCCACCCAGACCCCCCAGGTTGTGGAGGAGCCCGAGTGGCGACGCTACGTTTCTGTTGCACTCTGTGCTGTGAGGAGCTCGTAGACGGCCGTAAAATCATTAAATCAGAGCAGTCTCGGCCGTCTACGAGCTCCTCACAGCAAAGAGTGCAACAGAAACGTAGCGTCGCCACTCGGGCTCCTCCACAACCTGGGGGGTCTGTACCTCACCGAGTCTAATTAATGTCCATCACTGTTTCTGTGGATCTGTACCCATGGATGGTGTAGCTTTTAATGGTTTGGTGGGTAATGTCGGGGTATTCAGCGATGACGCTGACACGGGAGAGAGATGGCTCTCTTCAGCCTGAGGCATTGCCATGTAACCAAAATCTTTAATACCTTTAACATTGCTATAATTAGATGTCTGAGGATTAAAAACTCTGAAAGATACCGGTTTATTCCACGATTTCGACACCTCAGTGTGGAGATCGGGAAAAAACGGGAGTCCCCGACGGGGAGGCTGTGATCTAGATGGGAAATAGCGATCATCTAGTAAACTTTTCTTAGAATCACAATCAGAATCATCGGCTGGCCAGTCAATATTTAATTTAGCTACAGCTAAAACCTCCATATGCTCCTCATCACCAGAGGTATGAGCTGGCGAAGACTCATAATCCCCTGTGTCAATACTGGCAGCGTCCATTTCCTCGGAGCTGGATCGCTGCAGCATTGGTGCCTCAACCCGGGGAGAAGAAACCGCGGGCAGGCTTCCCCTTGGGCAGAGACACTGGATCCAGCAGGTGAAGGCTGAGATAGGGCGGTGCCGTCTCAAACCCCGCTGCTAGATCCATCTGCGAACCCCAAGATGCGTTTCGCCGCTGTGCCTCGGCAGGACCCGCTCCTCGGGGAGCGCGGACCGAACCGTACTCCTCAAAGAATGCCCGGCGAGAGCGGAGCATCCTCACGGACAGCAGCTTGCAGTGCTCACAGCTCCTTGGAGAACTGACTGGGCATGCTCCACTCCCAAACAAGCAGCACAAGCTGATGTGTGTCCCCACCCGTGATGTAACGAGGGCAGGGAACAACACAACGCTTGTAATCTTGCTTGCTCGCCATAGTGATATATATATATATATATATATATATATATATATATATATATATATATATATATATATTAGTGTAACTGTGACAGACAACAATAAATAGACAAAGGACAAATACAGAGAGCGCTTGCTTAAGAAACAGAAGCTGTCACGCACTGCGTTCAGGGGTGATTTATAGTTTCCTGGTCTATGACGTCACCTATGAAGTCTCGCTCATTCATTGGACTGATTATACACGTGCTTCATGACGCAACACTCGGAGGTGTTCCCACAAGCGTTTTACGCAGCGGGAGTTCCCTTGATAGGGAACTATAATAGCAGACAGGAGATTTCTAGAGATTTTAGTCAATTGTTCAGATGCCTGTATGAGAATTTGCAAAGTTACTCATAGTTAGTAGAATGACTGTTGGTGAGCATCACAATAAAGAGTTATCAGATATTAATCAGACAGTCTACTAATACTCTAATGAGAGATAGTGGACATGTAGTTGCTTACAGTTAGTAGAATCTCTACAGTGGACCTGAGAAATGAAAGTGTTGCCTTCTGTTAGCAGTGTGTACAGCAAGAGAAAGGCCAGCGTGCAGCCGAGTTTTGTTCAGGGGTTTTGAATGAGATTTCCACATGCGATCTGTGTGAATGGACCTTAAGTGACCTTTTATCTTTACAGGTTTGATTTATCCGACAGAGATTCCTTTTTCGACAGTAAAACAAGAGGTTCATTAGTAAGTATAAAGTATTGTCAGATGCACAGTATTAATGCCATATTTGATCATTTAAATGTTTTGATTTGTGCATTGTTTTAGGTGTGTGAAGTTTTGAAGAGAACCAAGTGCACAAAAGCCAAATACAGCATGGGTGAGTGACTGCGACTATGCAGCTTGACATCTATTATTATTATTTTGGGGGGGTTTAAAAATGAACAGCACCCAGTTTCAGTGCTCCATACACTTAGATGTGCATCATTGACAGCAAACGTGTAACTAACGGATCAATCCTTCTGACGTGTTGTTTAGGAATCACTAGCCTGCTCGGCAGCGGCGTTTATCTGGCTGCGTATCCACTACATGATGTGAGTATCCATCACAGAGTCTGATTAATGTCCATCACTGTTTCTGTGGATCTGTACCACACCGAGTCTGATTAATGTCCATCACTGTTTCTGTGGATCTGTACCACACCGAGTCTGATTAATGTCCATCACTGTTTCTGTGGATCTGTACCACACAGAGTCTGATTAATGTCCATCACTGTTTCTGTGGATCTGTACCACACCGAGTCTGATTAATGTCCATCACTGTTTCTGTGGATCTGTACCACACAGAGTCTGATTAATGTCCATCACTGTTTCTGTGGATCTGTACCACACTGAGTCTGATTAATGTCCATCACTGTTTCTGTGGATCTGTACCACACCGAGTCTGATTAATGTCCATCACTGTTTCTGTGGATCTGTACCACACAGAGTCTGATTAATGTCCATCACTGTTTCTGTGGATCTGTACCACACCGAGTCTGATTAATGTCCATCACTGTTTCTGTGGATCTGTACCACACAGAGTCTGATTAATGTCCATCACTGTTTCTGTGGATCTGTACCACACCGAGTCTGATTAATGTCCATCACTGTTTCTGTGGATCTGTACCACACCGTGTCTGATTAATGTCCATCATTGTTTCTGTGGATCTGTTCCACACCGAGTCTGAATAATGTCTATCACTGTTTCTGTGGATCTGTACCACACCGTGTCTGATTAATGTCCATCACTGTTTCTGTGGATCTGTACCACGCCGAGTTTGATTAATGTCCATCATTGTTTCTGTGGATCTGTACCACGCCGAGTCTGATTAATGTCCATCATTGTTTCTGTGGATCTGTACCACACCGAGTCTGATTAATGTCCATCACTGTTTCTGTGGATCTGTACCACACCGAGTCTGATTAATGTCCATCATTGTTTCTGTGGATCTGTTCCACACCAAGTCTGATTAATGTCCATCATTGTTTCTGTGGATCTGTTCCACACCAAGTCTGATTAATGTCCATCATTGTTTCTGTGGATCTGTACCACACCGTGTCTGATTAATGTCCATCATTGTTTCTGTGGATCTGTTCCACACCAAGTCTGATTAATGTCCATCACTGTTTCTGTGGATCTGTACCACACAGAGTCTGATTAATGTCCATCACTGTTTCTGTGGATCTGTACCACACCGAGTCTGATTAATGTCCATCACTGTTTCTGTGGATCTGTACCACACAGAGTCTGATTAATGTCCATCACTGTTTCTGTGGATCTGTACCACACAGAGTCTGATTAATGTCCATCACTGTTTCTGTGGATCTGTACCACACCGAGCCTGATTAATGTCCATCACTGTTTCTGTGGATCTGTACCACACCGAGTCTGATTAATGTCCATCACTGTTTCTGTGGATCTGTACCACACAGAGTCTGATTAATGTCCATCACTGTTTCTGTGGATCTGTACCACACCAAGTCTGATTAATGTCCATCACTGTTTCTGTGGATCTGTACCACACAGAGTCTGATTAATGTCCATCACTGTTTCTGTGGATCTGTACCACACCGAGTCTGATTAATGTCCATCACTGTTTCTGTGGATCTGTACCACACAGAGTCTGATTAATGTCCATCACTGTTTCTGTGGATCTGTACCACACCGAGTCTGATTAATGTCCATCACTGTTTCTGTGGATCTGTACCACACCGTGTCTGATTAATGTCCATCATTGTTTCTGTGGATCTGTTCCACACCGAGTCTGAATAATGTCTATCACTGTTTCTGTGGATCTGTACCACACCGTGTCTGATTAATGTCCATCACTGTTTCTGTGGATCTGTACCACGCCGAGTTTGATTAATGTCCATCATTGTTTCTGTGGATCTGTACCACGCCGAGTCTGATTAATGTCCATCATTGTTTCTGTGGATCTGTACCACACCGAGTCTGATTAATGTCCATCACTGTTTCTGTGGATCTGTACCACACCGAGTCTGATTAATGTCCATCATTGTTTCTGTGGATCTGTTCCACACCAAGTCTGATTAATGTCCATCATTGTTTCTGTGGATCTGTTCCACACCAAGTCTGATTAATGTCCATCATTGTTTCTGTGGATCTGTACCACACCGTGTCTGATTAATGTCCATCATTGTTTCTGTGGATCTGTTCCACACCAAGTCTGATTAATGTCCATCACTGTTTCTGTGGATCTGTACCACACCGTGTCTGATTAATGTCCATCACTGTTTCTGTGGATCTGTACCACGCCGAGTTTGATTAATGTCCATCATTGTTTCTGTGGATCTGTACCACGCCGAGTCTGATTAATGTCCATCATTGTTTCTGTGGATCTGTACCACACCGAGTCTGATTAATGTCCATCACTGTTTCTGTGGATCTGTACCACACCGAGTCTGATTAATGTCCATCATTGTTTCTGTGGATCTGTACCACACCGAGTCTGATTAATGTCCATCACTGTTTCTGTGGATCTGTACCACACCGTGTCTGATTAATGTCCATCATTGTTTCTGTGGATCTGTTCCACACCGAGTCTGAATAATGTCCATCACTGTTTCTGTGGATCTGTACCTCACCGTGTCTGATTAATGTCCATCACTGTTTCTGTGGATCTGTACCACGCCGAGTTTGATTAATGTCCATCACTGTTTCTGTGGATCTGTCCATCACTGTTTCTGTGGATCTGTACCACACCGTGTCTGAATAATGTCCATCACTGTTTCTGTGGATCTGTACCTCACCGTGTCTGATTAATGTCCATCATTGTTTCTGTGGATCTGTACCACACCGAGTCTGATTAATGTCCATCACTGTTTCTGTGGATCTGTACCACACCGTGTCTGATTAATGTCCATCACTGTTTCTGTGGATCTGTACCACACCGAGTCTGATTAATGTCCATCACTGTTTCTGTGGATCTGTACCTCACCGTGTCTGATTAATGTCCATCACTGTTTCTGTGGATCTGTACCACGCCGAGTTTGATTAATGTCCATCACTGTTTCTGTGGATCTGTCCATCACTGTTTCTGTGGATCTGTACCACACCGTGTCTGATTAATGTCCATCATTGTTTCTGTGGATCTGTACCACACCGAGTCTGATTAATGTCCATCACTGTTTCTGTGGATCTGTCCATCACTGTTTCTGTGGATCTGTTGCACACCGAGTCTGATTAATGTCCATCACTGTTTCTGTGGATCTGTCCATCACTGTTTCTGTGGATCTGTACCACACCGAGTCTGATTAATGTCCATCACTGTTTCTGTGGATCTGTCCATCACTGTTTCTGTGGATCTGTACCACACCGAGTCTGATTAATGTCCATCACTGTTTCTGTGGATCTGTACCACACCGAGTCTGATTAATGTCCATCACTGTTTCTGTGGATCTGTACCACACCGTGTCTGATTAATGTCCATCACTGTTTCTGTGGATCTGTACCACACCGTGTCTGATTAATGTCCATCACTGTTTCTGTGGATCTGTACCACACCGTGTCTGATTAATGTCCATCACTGTTTCTGTGGATCTGTACCACACCGTGTCTGATTAATGTCCATCACTGTTTCTGTGGATCTGTCCATCACTGTTTCTGTGGATCTGTTCCACACCGAGTCTGATTAATGTCCATCACTGTTTCTGTGGATCTGTACCACACTATGTCTGATTAATGTCCATCACTGTTTCTGTGGATCTGTCCATCACTGTTTCTGTGGATTTGTACCACACCGAGTCTGATTAATGTCTATCACTGTTTCTGTGGATCTGTACCACACCGAGTCTGATTAATGTCCATCACTGTTTCTGTGGATCTGTACCACACCGTGTCTGATTAATGTCCATCACTGTTTCTGTGGATCTGTACCACACCGAGTCTGATTAATGTCCATCACTGTTTCTGTGGATCTGTACCACACCGAGTCTGATTAATGTCCATTACTGTTTCTGTGGATCTGTACCACACCGAGTCTGATTAATGTCCATCACTGTTTCTGTGGATCTGTACCACACCGAGTCTGATTAATGTCCATCACTGTTTCTGTGGATCTGTACCACACCGTGTCTGATTAATGTCCATCACTGTTTCTGTGGATCTGTACCACACCGAGTCTGATTAATGTCCATCACTGTTTCTGTGGATCTGTACCACACCGAGTCTGATTAATGTCCATCACTGTTTCTGTGGATCTGTACCACACCGAGTCTGATTAATGTCCATCACTGTTTCTGTGGATCTGTACCTCACCGAGTGTGATTAATGTCCATCACTGTTTCTGTGGATCTGTACCACACCGAGTGTGATTAATGTCCATCACTGTTTCTGTGGATCTGTACCACACCGAGTCTGATTAATGTCCATCACTGTTTCTGTGGATCTGTACCACACAGAGTCTGATTAATGTCCATCACTGTTTCTGTGGATCTGTACCACACCGTGTCTGATTAATGTCCATCACTGTTTCTGTGGATCTGTCCATCACTGTTTCTGTGGATCTGTACCACACCGTGTCTGATTAATGTCCATCACTGTTTCTGTGGATCTGTCCATCACTGTTTCTGTGGATCTGTACCACACCGAGTCTGATTAATGTCCATCACTGTTTCTGTGGATCTGTACCACACAGAGTCTGATTAATGTCCATCACTGTTTCTGTGGATCTGTACCACACCGAGTCTGATTAATGTCCATCCCTGTTTCTGTGGATCTGTACCACACCGAGTCTGATTAATGTCCATCACTGTTTCTGTGGATCTGTACCACACCGTGTCTGATTAATGTCCATCACTGTTTCTGTGGATCTGTACCACACCGTGTCTGATTAATGTCCATCACTGTTTCTGTGGATCTGTCCATCACTGTTTCTGTGGATCTGTACCACACCGAGTCTGATTAATGTCCATCACTGTTTCTGTGGATCTGTACCACACCGAGTCTGATTAATGTCCATCACTGTTTCTGTGGATCTGTACCACACCGAGTCTGATTAATGTCCATCCCTGTTTCTGTGGATCTGTACCACACCGAGTCTGATTAATGTCCATCACTGTTTCTGTGGATCTGTACCACACCGAGTCTGATTAATGTCCATCACTGTTTCTGTGGATCTGTTCCACACCGAGTTTGATTAATGTCCATCATTGTTTCTGTGGATCTGTACCTCACCGAGTCTGATTAATGTTCATCACTGTTTCTGTGGATCTGTACCACACTGAGTCTGATTAATGTCCATAACTATTTCTGTGGATCTGTACCTCACCAAGTCTGATTAATGTCCATCACTGTTTCTGTGGATCTGTCCATCACTGTTTCTGTGGATTTGTCCATCTCTGTTTCTGTGGATCTGTACCACACCGAGTCTGATTAATGTCCATCACTGTTTCTGTGGATCTGTCCATCTCTGTTTCTGTGGATCTGTACCACACCGAGTCTGATTAATGTCCATCACTGTTTCTGTGGATCTGTACCACACCGAGTCTGATTAATGTCCATCACTGTTTCTGTGGATCTGTACCACACTGAGTCTGATTAATGTCCATCACTGTTTCTGTGGATCTGTACCACACCGAGTCTGATTAATGTCCATCACTGTTTCTGTGGATCTGTCCATCACTGTTTCTGTGGATTTGTCCCACACCGAGTCTGATTAATGTCCATCACTGTTTCTGTGGATCTGTCCATCTCTGTTTCTGTGGATCTGTCCATCACTGTTTCTGTGGATCTGTACCACACTGAGTCTGATTAATGTCCATCACTGTTTCTGTGGATCTGTACCACACCGAGTCTGATTAATGTCCTTCAATGTTTCTGTGGATCTGTACCACACCGTGTCTGATTAATGTCCATCACTGTTTCTCTGGATCTGTCCATCTCTGTTTCTGTGGATCTGTACCACACTGAGTCTGATTAATGTCCATCACTTTTTCTGTGGATCTGTCCATCACTGTTTCTGTGGATCTGTACCACACTGAGTCTGATTAATGTCCATCACTTTTTCTGTGGATCTGTCCATCACTGTTTCTGTGGATCTGTACCACACTGAGTCTGATTAATGTCCATCACTTTTTCTGTGGATCTGTCCATCACTGTTTCTGTGGATCTGTACCACACTGAGTCTGATTAATGTCCATCACTTTTTCTGTGGATCTGTCCATCACTGTTTCTGTGGATCTGTACCACACTGAGTCTGATTAATGTCCATCACTTTTTCTGTGGATCTGTCCATCACTGTTTCTGTGGATTTGTACCACACCGAGTCTGATTAATGTCCATCACTGTTTCTGTGGATCTGTCCATCTCTGTTTCTGTGGATCTGTCCATCATTGTTTCTGTGGATCTGTCCATCACTGTTTCTGTGGATCTGTACCACACCGAGTCTGATTAATGTCCATCATTGTTTCTGTGGATTTGTACCACACCGAGTCTGATTAATGTCCATCACTGTTTCTGTGGATCTGTCCATCTCTGTTTCTGTGGATCTGTCCATCACTGTTTCTGTGGATCTGTACCACACTGAGTCTGATTAATGTCCATCACTGTTTCTGTGGATCTGTCCATCACTGTTTCTGTGGATCTGTACCACACTGAGTCTGATTAATGTCCATCACTTTTTCTGTGGATCTGTCCATCACTGTTTCTGTGGATCTGTACCACACTGAGTCTGATTAATGTCCATCACTTTTTCTGTGGATCTGTCCATCACTGTTTCTGTGGATTTGTACCACACTGAGTCTGATTAATGTCCATCACTGTTTCTGTGGATCTGTCCATCTCTGTTTCTGTGGATCTGTACCACACCGAGTCTGATTAATGTCCATCACTGTTTCTCTGGATCTGTCCATCTCTGTTTCTGTGGATCTGTACCACACTGAGTCTGATTAATGTCCATCACTTTTTCTGTGGATCTGTCCATCACTGTTTCTGTGGATCTGTACCACACTGAGTCTGATTAATGTCCATCACTTTTTCTGTGGATCTGTCCATCACTGTTTTTTGGATCTGTACCACACTGAGTCTGATTAATGTCCATCACTGTTTCTGTGGATCTGTCCATCTCTGTTTCTGTGGATCTGTCCATCATTGTTTCTGTGGATCTGTCCATCACTGTTTCTGTGGATCTGTACCACACCGAGTCTGATTAATGTCCATCACTGTTTCTGTGGATTTGTACCACACCGAGTCTGATTAATGTCCATCACTGTTTCTGTGGATCTGTCCATCTCTGTTTCTGTGGATCTGTCCATCACTGTTTCTGTGGATCTGTACCACACTGAGTCTGATTAATGTCCATCACTGTTTCTGTGGATCTGTACCACACCGAGTCAGATTAATGTCCATCACTGTTTCTGTGGATCTGTCCATCACTGTTTCTGTGGATCTGTACCACACCGAGTCTGATTAATGTCCATCACTGTTTCTGTGGATTTGTACCACACCGAGTCTGATTAATGTCCATCACTGTTTCTGTGGATCTGTCCATCACTGTTTCTGTGGATCTGTCCATCACTGTTTCTGTGGATCTGTCCATCACTGTTTCTGTAGATCTGTACCACACCGAGTCTGATTAATGTCCATCACTGTTTCTGTGGATCTGTACCACACCGAGTCTGATTAATGTCCATCATTGTGTCTGTGGATCTGTCCATCACTGTTTCTGTGGATCTGTCCATCACTGTTTCTGTGGATCTGTCCATCACTGTTTCTGTGGATCTGTCCATCACTGTTTCTGTAGATCTGTACCACACCGAGTCTGATTAATGTCCATCATTGTGTCTGTGGATCTGTCCATCACTGTTTCTGTGGATCTGTCCATCACTGTTTCTGTGGATCTGTACCACACTGAGTCTGATTAATGTCCATCACTGTTTCTGTGGATCTGTCCATCACTGTTTCTGTGGATCTGTACCACACCGAGTCTGATTAATGTCCATCACTGTTTCTGTGGATCTGTCCATCACTGTTTCTGTAGATCTGTACCACACCGTGTCTGATTAATGTCCATCATTGTGTCTGTGGATCTGTCCATCACTGTTTCTGTAGATCTGTACCACACCGAGTCTGATTAATGTCCATCACTGTTTCTGTGGATCTGTACCACACCGAGTCTGATTAATGTCCATCACTGTTTCTGTAGATCTGTACCACACCGAGTCTGATTAATGTCCATCACTGTTTCTGTAGATCTGTACCTCACCGAGTCTGATTAATGTCCATCACTGTTTCTGTAGATCTGTACCACACCGAGTCTGATTAATGTCCATCACTGTTTCTGTGGATCTGTCCATCACTGATTCTGTGGATCTGTACCACACCGAGTCTGATTAATGTCCATCACTGTTTCTGTGGATCTGTACCACACCGTGTCTGATTAATGTCCATCACTGTTTCTGTGGATCTGTACCACACCGTGTCTGATTAATGTCCATCACTGTTTCTTTGGATCTGTACCACACCGAGTCTGATTAATGTCCATCACTGTTTCTGTAGATCTGTACCTCACAGAGTCTGATTAATGTCCATCACTGTTTCTGTGGATCTGTACCACACCGAGTCTGATTAATGTCCATCACTGTTTCTGTAGATCTGTACCTCACCGAGTCTGATTAATGTCCATCACTGTTTCTGTGGATCTGTCCATCACTGATTCTTTGGATCTGTACCACACCGAGTCTGATTAATGTCCATCACTGATTCTGTGGATCTGTACCACACTGAGTCTGATTAATGTCCATCACTGTTTCTGTGGATCTGTACCACACCGAGTGTGATTAATGTCCATCACTGTTTCTGTGGATTTGTTCCACACCGAGTCTGATTAATGTCCATCACTGTTTCTGTGGATCTGTACCACACCGTGTCTGATTAATGTCCATCACTGTTTCTGTGGATCTGTACCACACTGAGTCTGATTAATGTCCATCACTGTTTCTGTGGATCTGTACCACACCGAGTGTGATTAATGTCCATCACTGTTTCTGTGGATCTGTACCACACCGAGTGTGATTAATGTCCATCACTGATTCTGTGGATCTGTACCACACCGAGTCTGATTAATGTCCATCACTGTTTCTGTGGATTTGTTCCACACCGAGTCTGATTAATGTCCATCACTGTTTCTGTGGATCTGTACCACACTGTGTCTGATTAATGTCCATCACTGTTTCTGTGGATCTGTCCATCACTGTTTCTGTGGATTTGTTCCACACCGAGTCTGATTAATGTCCATCACTGTTTCTGTGGATCTGTCCATCACTGTTTCTGTGGATTTGTTCCACACCGAGTCTGATTAATGTCCATCACTGTTTCTGTGCATCTGTTCATCACTGTTTCTGTGGATTTGTACCACACCGAGTCTGATTAATGTCCATCACTGTTTCTGTGGATCTGTACCACACCGTGTCTGATTAATGTCCATCACTGTTTCTGTGGATTTGTACCACACCGAGTCTGATTAATGTCCATCACTGTTTCTGTGGATTTGTACCACACCGAGTCTGATTAATGTCCATCACTGTTTCTGTGGATTTGTACCACACCGAGTCTGATTAATGTCCATCACTGTTTCTGTGGATCTGTACCACACCGAGTCTGATTAATGTCCATCACTGTTTCTGTGGATCTGTACCACACCGAGTCTGATTAATGTCCATCACTGTTTCTGTGGATCTGTAGCACACCGAGTCTGATTAATGTCCATCACTGTTTCTGTGGATCTGTACCACACCGAGTCTGATTAATGTCCATCACTGTTTCTGTGGATCTGTACCTAGCCGAGTCTGATTAATGTCCATCACTGTTTCTGTGGATCTGTACCACACAGAGTCTGATTCATGTCCATCACTGTTTCTGTGGATCTGTACCTCACCGAGTCTGATTAATGTCCATCACTGTTTCTGTGGATCTGTCCATCACTGTTTCTGTGGATCTGTACCACACCGAGTCTGATTAATGTCCATCACTGTTTCTGTGGATCTGTACCACACCGAGTCTGATTAATGTCCATCACTGTTTCTGTGGATCTGTACCACACCGAGTCTGATTAATGTCCATCACTGTTTCTGTGGATCTGTACCACACCGAGTCTGATTAATGTCCATCACTGTTTCTGTGGATCTGTACCTAGCCGAGTCTGATTAATGTCCATCACTGTTTCTGTGGATCTGTCCATCACTGTTTTTGTGGATCTGTACCACACAGAGTCTGATTAATGTTCATCACTGTTTCTGTGGATTTGTACCACACCGAGTCTGATTAATGTCCATCACTGTTTCTGTGGATCTGTACCACACCGTGTCTGATTAATGTCCATCACTGTTTCTGTGGATCTGTCCATCACTGTTTCTGTGGATCTGTACCACACCGAGTCTGATTAATGTCCATCACTGTTTCTGTGGATCTGTACCTCACCGAGTCTGATTAATGTCCATCACTGTTTCTGTGGATTTGTACCACACCGAGTCTGATTAATGTCCATCACTGTTTCTGTGGATCTGTTCCACAACGAGTCTGATTAATGGATGCATGGATCTATGAGTAGCACTGGAACGATCTTTAGGATCTGATGGACTATTTTCTTCTCCATCAGGGTGATGTTGAAGGGGAAAACGCCGAGCCTAATGACCGGAAGGTGAGTTCCAGTGCGGTGTACCTCCTGACCTCTGAGTGAACGGGGGAAAGGACAGTTGAACAGCAGACAGTGTGATGTGATGGTGAAGAGTGTTTCTGCTGTATTTCAGCTGCTGTATGAAGAGTGGGCGAGCTACAGCGTCTTCTACAAGTACCAGCCCATCGGCTTGATCCGGTACACCTCAGACTCTCTCGCACAGCTGTCCGCGCTGGAGCTGCATTAGTAATCTCTCGCTTGTCCCGCAGGAAGTACTTCGGGGAGAAGATCGGACTCTACTTTGCTTGGCTTGGGGTTTATACCCAGATGCTGATCCCTGCCTCCTTAGTGGGCGTCTTTGTGTTCCTCTATGGATGCGTTACTGTTGATGACGACATTCCCAGGTCAGTGGCCAATCACAACGCACAACACACGCATATGCATTTATTAACATTAACTGTAAAAGAAAGCTGCGTTATAATTGCGTTACCATAAAGTGGAATTACTCTCAAACAGAAGATGACAAATGTCAGGATTTCTGAAGTAAAATGGATCACCTTATTTTGGGTACAGATTAAATAACATATCATTAAGTATGATACAATTAAAGGACAGCAGAACACACGCTGTGCATTTTAACCCAGCAGTTTCAAACTTAACCCAATGTCAGCTTATAACGACTAAAAACTGGGTTAGTGCTGAGTAGATTACTGAAAGATACCAAGCGGCACCCTCCCTGTCTCTCTCTTGAATCAACACAGAAGTGACTTACATGTACATGTAGTTCATTAATATTACTCAGTACTTACTCCAGTAAGTACCATGTAACTATGTCTCCTAAATAAAGTGTAACCGTGGAATCTGATAACGTAATCCAGATTACATGTAACCAGTTACTACCCAGCACTGTATATTGCTAAACAATTCATTTAGTCTATTTAGAAACCCAACACTTTTAAAAATAACTCAACAAAGGTAGAACCCAGCAGTCTGAGTAAAAAATAACCCAGCACATTTTAGAGTATAGTTTCCACAAAACATCTTTGACAAGTTCTATTTTAATAACTGGAACTGCTATTAACTCATGTCTCAGTAAAGCTCAGTTCTTCAACAGTTTTCTTTCTTTGTGACGCCAGAAATACTGCTGGGTAATAAAGTGCGAGCCCCCATCCTGAGCTAAAGCCTCAAACTGCTCAAGAGGAAGTTCATTCGCTGAGAAAGAGCATATAAAACCAAACATCTGTCTGAAAGTCCCTCTGGAGTTCGTCTCTGTCAGGATATTATGACAGCCTGAAAAGAGCCTGCTGGAACTGATCCTGCGCTTTTATCCAGAATCTACACCTAAAATAGTTTCATTTAAATGATGCTTTGATAGTTTTTGTACATGAGAGTGCAGGAGAGAATGGGAGTTGGAAATTGATTAACCTTCAGAAAATGACCGTAATGAGATGAAATGTATTCGAGTATGTAATAAACCGGCTGAAGCTGAACTGGATCAGGAGTGTGAGTGTCTCTTCTGTGTGCAGCATGGAGATCTGTGACCAGCGCAGGAACATCACCATGTGTCCGCTGTGTGACCGCGTGTGCAGCTACTGGAACCTGAGCACGGCGTGTGGGACGGCCCGCGCCAGCCACCTGTTCGACAACCCCGCCACCGTCTTCTTCTCCATCTTCATGGCGCTGTGGGGTGAGCTCCTGAGATCCAGAGATCCTGAGATCCCGAGATCCCGAGATCTTGACATCCTTAGATCCAGAGATCCAGAGATCCCGAGATCCCGAGATCTTGACATCCTTAGATCCCGAGATCCTGAGATCTTGACATCCTTAGATCCAGAGATCTTGACATCCTTAGATCCCGAGATCCCGAGATCTTGACATCCTTAGATCCCGAGATCCTGAGATCTTGACATCCTTAGATATCGAGATCCCGAGATCTTGACATCCTTAGATCCTGAGATCCTGAGATCCTGAGATCCTGAGATCCAGAGATCCCGGGATCCTGACATCTCGAGATACTGACATCCAAAGATCCCGGGATCCTGACATCTCGAGATCCTGAGATCCAGAGATCCTGACATCCCGAGATCCCGAGATACTGACATCCCGAGATCCTGAGGTCCCGAGATCCTGAGATCCCGAGATCCTGACATCCCGAGATCCCGAGATACTGACATCCCGAGATACTGACATCCCGAGATCCCGAGATACTGACATCCCGAGATCCTGTCATCCCGAGATCCCGAGATACTGACATCCC
>NC_136900.1:434368-516868 GCF_949152265.1 Phoxinus phoxinus | reverse complement strand
ATTATTAAAATGATTTAATAGTTATCAGTTTTGATCAAATATTTATAACCGTAGAATTACTTGGTTAAAATAAGAAACCTGACCTTGCTGACGGTAAAAATACTCCTCTATGTGATGAAGGACACGCTGCTCTTCCTCATTATCCAGATGACATATCGAAACATTCTTACATAAAGAAAATGACTGAAGATATTAAGTCTTGTTTATGAAAAATATATCAAAATAAACGTAATTTAAACGGAAAACTAGTTTTTTTCTTGTTTTTAAGCATAAAGTCCCTCAATTTTGCTGATGTTATTTTCAGTAAACTAGACTTAATACCTGAAGCCTTTTTGCTTCTCCAGTAAACATATCTTGATGTAAGAGTGTTCAGACATTAGTGCTGAGAAAGACTCTGTTCTCTTCTTCTTCAGCCCGAGAAAGAGAAGCTGACCTGTAAAGACCGGTTCCCTGCGTACATGACAAACCTCATCATGATGCTTCTGATGGTAAGGCTTGTGTTTCATACATCGCCCACACCTCTGGGTAACACTGTACCATGAAGTCTTATTTGTTAACGCTAGCTCATGCATTAGCTAACAGCATTTCTTAACCTTCATTTCAGAGATGCCGTTGTTTAAAGGGGTTCTATTGTGCCTTGTTAGGAAGTCTTGATTGTGTTTTTGGGGTGTACTAGAAAAAGGCTTGATTGTTCAAAAAATGAGCCATTACATGATTGCCACTACATATTTAAAACAGTAATATTCTATACTAAACCTAAACCAATCTTGACAAATATCATTTGAAAGCTTACAATCTCTAGTTTACATATTTGGCGACTGATTTTTAAAATACATGACAGAGGAGCCGTAATTTATCAATTTGCCACAAGAATATGTTCATCCTCCTGAGGCGTGTTCAGACCTTTATTGTGAAATCGTGATGAACATGAAAAATCATGAAAGAATGGTAGAAACCTCAGTTTGTTTTCATGCCAAGAGTTCAGAAGATAGCATCCATTCAATTGTTTTAGAAAAAAAGCTCTGAAAATGTTTTAAATATAAAGAAAACAATAATAGATTCAGCATTAGTGATGTGGCGGCGAGCTATAATGCACATACGTGATCTTCTGTGTTTCTTAGAGGTTGAGTTCATTTCAAAATCTGCCAAACTTCCAACACTACTTCTGAATGGGATGTCTACTTCATAAATTGTATGAAAATTGTAAAAATAATGGTTCAGACTCAAACCACATATGGAGATGGAGGCGCCCTTATATGGGCAGTAATGTCCACTAGTGGAGAAGTGTGGTACTGCGCCCAAACTACATCTCACTGAACGCTCATTTTCTGAGATATCAACCTAACATTTGAAACTCAACTTGTTCAGATTTTTGGCTTTGATTTTTTTGTGTGCAGTTTTAGAGTCCACCAGGTTTTGAAAATATATATTTTATATAAAATATGAATAATTAAATTTTTAACGTTGTACATTTTCATAAACTCAAACTTCTATAACTTTTTTTTCTGTTTATTTCACTTCTACAAAAATCTGCCAAATGTCTTCTTTAAAACAAGACAAATCTATATTCCAAAGCATTCTTGAATTACAATCATTTAAGTTCAGAATGTGCATTTTCATGTCTTTAAAAAAAGGGGGCGCTGGATAGGGGGTTAAGTTAGCCTTAGGACGGTCAAACAAGTGAGTTTTGGAAACGGCTGGGAAGCCGTATCTCTTTGACAAAGCGTCAGCACTGTGTTCTCCAACGCAGCTCCACAGGCCTCGTCCCCGTATCCGCGGATGCACATTATTAAACCAGGAACACTGTGAAAAACATGTTGTCGTCCAAACGAGCCGTTCGCTGTAGTTCTTGAAAAGTGCATTCGGTTAAATAAAATATCTCCTTAAAGCTTTGTTTATGCTCAAACAGCAACATTACACACTAACTAAAGTGGAAAAGCATAATAAGACCCCTTTAAGGTTTGTTCATGGTCATTAACTAATGTTCACACAATGTTTGATTTTAACAGATACAACATTTGATTTTGTATTAGTAAATGTTGAAATTAGCATCGACTACGGTGAATAAATGGTGTAAAATCATTGTTAGTTGTTCAATGTAAATAACTAATGCTAATAAATGAAAGCTTAATGTAACGTGTTACCCACATTTGAACATCAATATTCATAATCAATCCTGCATGTGAATATGAATATTTTGTCATAAATACACTTAGCACAGGCAGACATCATGACTTCATGTAACCCTCTGACGCATGGTGTCCACTAGAGATCTTAACAAACCATTTTAACCATCCAAACCACCAGGGGTGATGACCTTTGACCCTTACACATCACTCTATATGACTGTCCTCTTTATATGTCGTTGTGTTCTTTATTTATGAACATAAATTCAGCATGGCTGACGAAAGTGGTGAAGCTTCAACTGCCTCTGGAATATCAGCTTCTGTCTTTTATTCCAGGAGATCCACACAGGTAAAGACACACTTCTCAATGAGTGAGATCTAAGGAACACTGGGTATTATTCATGTGTGTGTTGCTGTTCACCAAAATACTTCTGTCCTAGTGGGCACCATGCATCATGTACACCTGTTCACCGGGCATTTACAATACAGTACTATCATTCAACAGCTTGGGGTCAGAAATTAAGACTTTTATTCAGAAAGGACACATTAAATTAATCAAATCTCAAAAGTGACAGTATAGAGAAGAAAATCTGACAAAAATGTATTAAGTGTTAAACAGGGACGGTTATGACTGTACCCCTGGTTCCCTGAGAACAGGACCGATACGCTGTATCTTGGTATTGACGCTACGGGGAACGGGATCCGTGTGACGTGTCTGAGGCACCAGTACACAAACACCATTATCATTGGCACACGGCAGTCCATGACGTCACATGCGGAGCGCCCGTGGCGTAGAGCAAACATTAGCTGGCAGGATTGAACCGAATTCCGTATGGATTAGTTTTATGATGGATGGATGCACTTTTTTGGGCTTCAAAATCTCATCCTCCATTCACTGCCTCCATTCAAAGCTTGGATGATGCAGGACATTTGTTGATATAGTTCCGATTGTGTTCGTCTGAAATAAGAGAGTCATTTACATCTAGGACTGCTTCAGGGTGAGTAAATCATGAATAAAATAATTGTTATTTTTGGGTGAACTATCCCTTTAATACCGGGTCAGAAAACGAGATGAGTAACACACTCAAACGTATACTCTTATATCTGAGCTGAGCCAAAAGATTTGGTTCGGTTCCCTAAAAAGAGCAGTTACTACCATCATGAGGAAATCTATCCGTCACGTGGGTTTAATGTGCGCTGCGTCAGAATTTATTCGTCAAATGCGTTTCCATCTCACATTATTCGCATTAACCCTTTTATGTACAAGTCAAAGACCACCTCAAGTGAGCGTAAAACCTTTTCACGAGTTAAGGGATTTTGTGGGGGAATTGGGCTTTTCCATCACTCGTTTCTGATGCGATTCTTCAAAATGAGCATAAAAACAGGGTGATGGAAACATGTTGACTCTACCCATGCCACTGATATAACGGCGGTATTCCCCCCCCGTGTGGGACGGGCCCTATACGGCCCCAGGAGCAGAGTACCCAGCATAGCCTCCTATATTGTTTGTCGTTTATTCTCAAGTCTTAAACCCATTAATGTCTCAGAGGTGATCCAGATTCCAGATAGTCTTCCAACTAGTTTGCTTTAAATGAGGTTCCAGCTGTCTACTGAAAGTCTACTCGGCTGTCTTGATCCCCATCGTGCAGTCATACATTCTCCAGCAGAATATCCAGGCATCTGCTGTTATCTCAAACTTGCAACAAATGGCAATAAAAGCAAAACACTGGCGCAGAATCACGACCTCACGGTCAAACTCTGAAGCTTTTGAGACGTCCCAAAATACACATGAACAGAAATAGTTCAGTATAGCGAGGACTGGGCCAGCAGCCTCCGGCTCCTCAACACAATCTGACGGGCAGCGACTCCAAGAGGAACTAAATCTGTTAAAAACATTCAAGAAAAAAAAATCTAATTCAAATAAAATGACGAAAATACTAAAAATGTAACTACAATAATTATGATTATGCACTGAAAGATTCATAGTAACTTTTATATTGTTTTTCTTTATTATTTTTTCATCATGTGAGGCTTGAGACTACAATAATTTGTATATAAACAACACCATCAATTATTCATTTAATATGATACAGTTTATTTTAAGGTGTCCTTCTTACAGTGTTAATTTAAATTTAAGTACTGAGTCATATTAATTAACATCAAGGGTTAGGGTTTGGTTTAGGGTTAGTTGCATGTAATTGTGCATAATTTACTGTAATTGCCAGAGTAAGTACATTTAATAACAAGTACTTCATCTTACTTTCATCCTCATATCACGGCTTCATGAGAGCATGGTATTTGATCTTGTTTTTCACAGATTAATACTGGTGTTCATCTGGTTGTGCTTTCAGTTGTGTACTCATAATCGCTGTCTTCATTTGAGATAAACCTGCTAAATGAAGTGCGTCCTCACTGTTTTGCAGATCGGTGTGACGTTTGCTATTGTGTTTGGTGTGATTTTATACCGGATTTCCACCAAAGCCGCTCTCGCCATGAGCTCGAACCCTATGACCCGCTCCAACGTCAGGCTGACGGTTAAAACCACCGCGGCCATCATCAACCTGGTGGTGATCCTCATCCTGGATGAAGTGTACGGCGCCGTGGCGCGCTGGCTCACCGTCCTCGGTCAGTCGCCAGCCGAGCCGATCTTCGACATCTGCCTTCTGTTGCTCATGTGTGAAGCATAAAACAGAAGCGTTACATCACTCATGTGTCTTGTGTTGGTCTTCTCAGAGGTTCCTAAAACAGACAAGAGCTTTGAAGAAAGGCTGATCTTCAAAACATTCATCCTAAAGTTTGTGAATGCGTTCACTCCCATCATATACATCGCATTTTTCAGAGGCAGGTGGGTATTCACTATCCCATGGACGCTGGTTCAGCCACAAAAAAACTTTAAACTTTTTATCTCACAACTCTGACTTATATAAAGAATAAAAAGTCAGAATTGAGAGATATAAACTTGGGATTGCAAGGAAAAGTTAGAATTGTGAGATATAAACTCAAAATTGCAAGAAAAAGTTAGAATTTAAATAAATTTAGTCAGAATTGATACATCATCTTGAAATTGCAGAAAAAAAGTCAGACTTGTGAGAAATAAACTGTGAGATTAAAAGTCTCCTTATTAATGAGTTTTATTCTGTTGCGGAAACAAGCATAGTTTCCAGAGCAGTTTTCTCTGGCCTGTGTTTCTGAAATGATGATTTGTGGTTTTGTCAGCTGGTTATGGTTTATGAAAGACGTATGCTGCATGAGTGTGTGTGGATGCTGAAGCCAGACTCTGACAGCCGTGTTTCCGCACAGGCTCGGTGGGCGTCCCGGCAGTTATCTCTACGTGTTTGAGTCGTATCGCATGGAGGAGGTATGAATCATGAACACACACACGCGCGTCCCGTTGGTTGCGGCGGGTGAATGACGGCTGTTTTGATGTGTTTGATCAGTGCGCTCACGGCGGCTGCCTCATGGAGCTCTGCATTCAGCTCAGCATCACGATGCTCGGGAAGCAGCTCATCCAGAACAACCTGTTTGAGATCGGCGTCCCGTGAGTACAGCCAGTATACTCTAACCCTAACCCTAACCCTAACCCTAACCCTAACCCTAACCCTAACCCTAACCCTAACCCTAACCCTAACCCTTAACATGACAGGCTTGAGGGACAGTGTGCATTGCCATGGTTTGGGTTGTGTTTGCTTTATTGCAGTAAACTGAAGAAGCTGATCAGATACATTAAATCCAAGAGACGCTCTTTCCAGGAAGAGGAATATGAGAAGAAGTTACAGCGCTACGAGACGGATCATTTCCTGGAGCCGTTTGCTGGCCTCACGCCCGAGTACATGGAGATGAGTGAGTGTGTATATCTCAACTCTTATGAAGAACTAACACTGGTCAAACTAAGACCAGAAGCACCGGCTCATGCGCTTGTAATAAAGCTTCAGCTGTAGAGCAGTATGAAGATGGCTTGTTTCTAATATTACTGCAGTAATTATTACTGTTCCATTCCTGCAGTAATCCAGTTTGGCTTTGTGACTCTGTTTGTGGCATCTTTCCCGCTGGCGCCTCTGTTTGCCCTCCTCAACAACATCATTGAAATACGTCTGGATGCCAAGAAGTTTGTGGCCGAACTCAGAAGACCAGATGCAGCCAGAGGCAAAGACATCGGTCTGTACTCCTCACAATCATACAACTTATAGTATCAGTTGAAGCCCTGTGACCAGCATCCATGGCATCTCTGTCCACTACCTGCAAAAACATTTGAACTTGTCCTCCAGTTTGAGAAAAAGAAGGGAATATTTATTATTATATTATTGATTATTATATAATCTTTATATCATATCAATAGCTCCGTTGTGTGTGTTATAAGAGGTTCACCTCAAAGTGCTGATACACTGATGGTGTTGTCCTGATGTCTTTACAGGAATCTGGTATAATATTCTCAGAGGAGTCGCAAAAGTGGCAGTTATTGTGAATGTAAGTCTGTGTTATTTGGTCCTTCTAATGCTAGCGGATCACATTACCTGTGAGCATGCAGCACTTTATATTCTAGAACGCTGCCATTATGAAGAAGTAGACGGCACTTGAATCACTTCTATTGGTCTGGCACTAGTCAAATTTGCATGTCAACCCTAACTTGAACATTTCTCAGTCAATAAGACATATTCTGATGATAACTGTTGCTCATGGAGACGTCTGTAAAATATAAATCTGGGATGAACCAGGGAACACGCTGCTGTACAACATGACTGTTGTCGCTTGGAAAAATGTATTCACATTTACTTTAACAATAGGAAAATAATATCCTCTGTATTATTTTATTATTTAAATACCCAATTTAAAAATAGGAAAGTTGACACGCTACAGTTTAAATGGTTTTCTGTATAGCATTGTATCTCCCAAAATAACAGATGTCATTTAAAAAAAGTGGAAATTAGTAGAAAAAGTTTCAAAAGTCTGCCTGCTTTTGTTCTTCTTCATTCTTATCAGCTCCCGCTCACTGTAGTGGACCAGTGACGTAATATTCGTCTTTTAAACGGTCTCCAGCATTTCAGTAATAAGTCTCTGTGTTTAAAACGTGTGCACATCACCCAGAAGAGCAACAGCTGTCGTCCGATGCTCGGCAGTGGTCAGAAAGGATTTACTATATGACTTCTCTTATGATCTCAGAGATGTGGACTTGGACGGCATTAAATCACCTCACGACCTTGGTGTTTGACTGTAATTCAGCCAGGAATTTTTACTAGGGTGGCTGGAGCAAAACACTAACATTCTGGTTTCGGAAAGCAATAAAATCACTGACTAAGCCCTGTAAATGTTGAAATTACATGATGTCCCCATGAGAAACCAGTACAATCCAAATAGGGCAATAGTATAGACTAAAGTATTCTTCACAGCAGTGGTCTCAACTCCGCTTCTGGAGATTTCTGCTCCAACCAGCTCCGACGTATCTGTCTGGAAGCTCACTATCGAGGAAACTCACGCTGCGTCACAGTGGCGTCGCTGTGGGAGCGTCTCTTCTGCGATGAGTCTTGAAGTATGTGTGTAATCAGTTCAGTAGAGTGATGGGATGTCTCAGGTGGGGTGACATCATAACCAGGAAGCTATAAAGAGCACCGGGACCAAACAATATTAGCAGAAGAGTATGCAAGCTTTGGGACATAGTTACGTGCAACCTGTCACTGTTTAAACTGCCCTGTCAATCATCTTGCCACGGTTAAAATCCTCCACATTCAATTAAAATTAATTTCCTATCATTTCAGAGAGAACTCTCCTCATGTTTTTATAATGATGCATTTAAAAATGAATGACCAAACGCATCGTTATAAAAGTTCACAATGCTGTTTTAGATTAAATATCATGTGGATCACATTTAATAAATATATTTTCGTCAGGATAGATAGACTATTGATTATTAATCATTTAAACCCCTTTATCTTAACCGCTCTGCTTAACCGTCGGTCTTGCAGATCCGCCATGTTTGTAGTTTTTTTTATACCCTTTTTTACTCGTGTTTGTAGTTCTAATTGAATCCTCGTCCACAGCGCGATGGGTTGTGGGCAATATTAGCCAGTAGAGTGTGCACGGATCTGCACTTCGGATTCTAACCGGAAGAAGTAGACCATCCGGGTATCTTTGGAACACTCATTTCAACATACTGCAATTTGGGACCCACTAATTCTAAAACTTTTTGCTTCTCAATTCTGACAAAACAGAAACACTAATTATTGCCCCTGAAAGTAAAATCCCAAAGATAAAACAATATATTGGTGACTTAGGCCCGTCTGTCCAACCGAGCCTCAGGAGCTTAGGTGTTGTCTTTGAGTCAGCTATGTCCTTGGAGCTTCATTCGAAACAATTAGTTAGAAACTGCTTTTTTCAACTGAGGAACATTTCCAAATTAAGATCATCTGTGACTAAAGGCGAGTTAGAGATGATTATTCATGCGTTCATCTCCTCCCGGTTGGACTATTGTAACAGTCTTTTTACGTGTTTGAGTAAGAAGGAGCTTCATCGTCTCCAGGCTGTTCAGAACTCTGCTGCAAGGCTTTTAACCCACGTTAAGAAAAGAGACCACATCACACCTGTTTTAGCATCACTTCACTGGCTACCAGTCCAGTATAGAATTCATTTTTAAATCCTGGTTCTTACCTTATTTTAAAACTAGAGGGGACCAGTCATTCCAGGCAGTCGCTCCCAGGCTGTGGAATGCTTTGCCTCTTGTTTTACGTTGCGCGAACTCAGCTGATTCTTTTAAAAAACAACTGAAGACTTTGCTCTTCAAGCAGGCTTTTGGTTAGTCGAGGGGTTGTTATGGTTGTTTGTTGTGTTTGTTGTTTGTATTTTGGGGAATGTTTTTTAAATTGTTCTTGTATTACATTTTACTGTGAAGCACTTTGTGATGTTTATCTGTGAAAAGTGCTATATAAATAAATTTTACTTACTTACTTACTTACTTACTAAAAAAAAGCTGTAAGTTGCTAGTAGTCTCGTTCTGGCCAGCCGAGTATGGTTCTCGGACCTAATGTTCCTCCTCGACGGCTCCCTTTGGGAGATTCTGATCAGGAGGGACCTATGTTTCAGGCGGGGGCTTAATCCTTCAACCCCTCCCAGAGCTGGAAGCCATGACAGCGCACAGACTCCGGTCACTCAACTGAGAGATTCTTCACTCCAGAGCTCTCTCCATGAGGAAACTTTATGCGCTGTAGTGGAGAGTGTTCACTCCATGGAGCAAGAATCGTCAGCTGGACGATTGGTGCCCAGCTGATAAAGTTGGTACAGTTGGTACAGTGGTAGAGTTGGTACAGTTGGAACAGTTGGTACAGTGGTAGAGTTGGTACAGTGGTAGAGTTGGTACAGTTGGTACAGTTGGTACAGTTGGTACAGTTGGTACAGTTGGTACAGTTGGTACAGTTGGTACAGTTGGTACAGTTGGTACAGTTGGTAGAGTTGGTACAGTTGGAACAGTGGTAGAGTTGGTACAGTTGGTAGAGTTGGTACAGTTGGAACAGTGGTAGAGTTGGTACAGTTGGAACAGTGGTAGAGTTGGTACAGTTGGTAGAGTTGGTACAGTTGGAACAGTTGGTACAGTGGTTAGGGTTGGTACAGTTGGTAGAGTTGGTACCGTTGGTACAGTGGTAGAGTTGGTACAGTTGGAACAGTGGTAGAGTTGGTACAGTTGGTAGAGTTGGTACAGTTGGAACAGTTGGTACAGTGGTAGAGTTGGTACAGTTGGTACAGTTGGTACAGTGGTAGAGTTGGTACAGTTGGTACAGTGGTACAGTTGGTACAGTGGTAGAGTTGGTAGAGTTGGTACAGTTGGAACAGTGGTAGAGTTGGTAGAGTTGGTACAGTTGGAACAGTTGGTACAGTGGTAGAGTTGGTAGAGTTGGTACAGTTGGAACAGTTGGTACAATGGTAGAGTTGGTACAGTTGGTACAGTTGGTACTGTTGGTACAGTGGTAGAGTTGGTACAGTTGGTACAGTGGTAGAGTTGGTACAGTTGGAACAGTGGTAGAGTTGATACAGTAGGTAGAGTTGGTAGAGTTGGAACAGTTGGTACAGTGGTAGAGTTGGTACAGTGGTAGAGTTGGTACAGTGGTAGAGTTGGTACAGTTGGTACAGTGGTAGAGTAGGTACAGTTGGTACAGTGGTAGAGTAGGTACAATTGGTACAATGGTAGAGTTGGTACAGTTGGTACAGTTGGTACAGTTGGTAGAGTTGGTACAGTTGGTAGAGTTGGTACAGTTGGTACAGTGGTAGAGTTCCTGCAGGGACGGTTCTCCGCAGGGTTACCCCCGTCCACCTTAAAGGTCTACATGGAGGCCATAGCTGCTTTCCACCTTCCTTTGGATGATGAGTCTTCGGGGAGGATTCCTCTGGTGACAGGCTTCCTCTGTGGTGTCTTGAGGCTGAGGCCTGTAGTCTGCATGAGGGCACCGGCCTGGCATCTGGCTGTTGTATTGGAAGGTCTCTTTCTGGCTTCCTTTGAACCCTTGAAGACGGTTCCAGTCAAGTTTCTGACTTTAAAAATTGTGTTTATCTTAGCCATTACTTCTCTGAAAAGAGTAGGAGACGTCCAGGCCCTTTCAGTTGCACCGTCATGCCTAGAGTTTGCACCAGGAATGGTGAAGGCATTCTTACACCCGAGACTGGGTTATGTGTCTAAGGTACCAACTAATACTTCCTATAGTTCTGCAGGCTTTCTGTCCTCCCCCTTTTCAAGTTCAAACCAGGAAATCTAAATTTAGTGTGTCCAGTTAGAGCACTTGACACTAATGTCCACAGAGCTGCCTTGTGGAGAAAGTCAGGCCAGTTATTTGTCTTCTTTAGTTCGACTTCTTTGGTATAGTCGAGTCTATTTCACATGCTAACGAGGCTTCTGGACAACCTGCATCTATGGCTGTTAGAGCTCGTTCAACACAGATTATGGAAGCTTCTAAAGCCTTATTGTCAGGAGTATCCCTTCCAGATGTGTGTGATGTGACGGGCTGGTCCTCTCCTCTCACATGTGAAAGGTTTTGTGATGTGGACTTGGGCTCTGCACCAGGTTCTCAGGTGCTAATGCCATAGCTGTGCTTGTGATTCACAGCAGACTGGCACGTGTCAATACGATGTAGTGGTCCCTGAGAAGGGACTGAGACGCTTGGAAGGAAAGGGGAGCAAACATTCTCACATTATTGAATTGAGCTCTCTTTCGTGCCTTCTTGCACTTGGATTTTTAAATGGGAAAGGCTTAAAAATACGTGCAAATGATAGACTTTCGTGATGCAGCACTGGCCTCATCGGGCAAGTGATAGTTGGATCCACTGTCCTGAGTGATGATTACGGTGGCCCCGGGCAATCGGCAGTCCTTATCGCCGAGACCTGGTTAAAGCTGAACTCTGCAGGACAGTGGCCCTCCAGGAACTGAGTCTGAGACCGCTGCAGTTTACAGTGTGGATTCCCACTGAGATGACCAGTGATTTTAACCATAATATTGGATTAACTATACTGTAGCGCCTCAACTCCTCACCGAGTTAATGCCATTGAAAACTAAAATTGTAGGACTAAGAACATTGGAGGTAGTTCAAAGTGCTTTTGTTGTTTATGTTTGCACTGAGTCTTTGGCAAGCTTCACTTGAAAAGTCAAAAATGACCACGGGTCAAGTTAAGGTTGTAAAACTGTTCAGAAGTAGTAAAACTCTAAAAGCAAAAGATTCTACACATTAATCATGATTCATTAGTTCATACTCAGTTTCTTAGTTCATACTTACATTTTTTTATTATTTTTTTCTGCTCCCATAATACGCCACCTTTGTACAATAACATGTCAAAAGCTTCTTATAAACTGTCATCTTCCCTGCAGGCATTTGTGATCTCCTTCACTTCAGACTTCATTCCACGGCTGGTCTATCAGTACATGTACAGTCCAGACGGCTCGATGCACGGCTTTGTCAACCACACATTGTCTTACTTTAATGTCAGTCACTTCCAAAACGGCACCGCCCCAGTGGAGCCGTTCCACCTGGGCTTCCGTGTGGACATCTGCAGGTAAGAAGGGCATACGATCAGAACAGCTGCTTTACCGCTCCACGTGTTTAATGACACTCTCCTCCAGGTATAAGGACTACAGAGAGCCTCCGTGGTCTCCCACACCATACGAGATCTCGAAGGAGTTCTGGGCTGTGTTGGCAGCCAGACTAGCGTTTGTCATCGTCTTCCAGGTGAGCGTCTAATATCTAAAGGCTCATCTGTGCGAGACTCACAGTATCAGTGCAGTGCTACCTTAAATTATTCCCTAAGAAAAGTCGCTCAACAATCAAGTGTGTAGAGAACATCAGTTACAATCATGCTAAATTCTGGTGAACTTGTGATTTATTTGTGCAGAATGTGGTGATGTTGATGAGTGATGTTGTGGACTGGATAATCCCAGATATTCCCAAAGACATCAGTTTACAGATCCATAAGGAGAAGATCCTCATGATGGATCTGTTCATGAAAGAGGAGCAGGGAAAGACTCGGGCCGAGGACAGCGTGGCGAGTAAGGAGATGCGCCACGGTCCGCTAACGCGCTCGCGCTCCGTATCGCACACGCCCTGCCAAAGCTTCTGACGCCAGCAGCCTCAGTGTCTGTCCTTACATTCCCCTGACGGAGACGTGCCGTTGGGTCTACAGTAAAGCCTCTCGCCTTCGCCTTCGTATTGTACAGGTCTTCACACTGTGTGCTCATGCTTCTTCTTATCAGATTCAGTTCCTCAGTTCTCTTTCACAAATGTGCCACAGCCACCAAGAACTTTACTAATGACGCCAGCTAACAGAATATGTTCTAAGAACGTTTTGCTAACATTAGGCCATGAAAACGTTATTTCGTTATGTTCTCTCAACTATCGAAACGTACAGTTTTTTTTTTTTTAAATGTTTAAAAAAATAGTTTTTCTTGGTTATGTGAATGTTAAGGGAACATTCCATTGTATCATCTGCAAACATTGCGGAAACGTTACTTTGAATGTTCTCTGGACGTTCTGAAACAAGTCACATTTAAAAAACGTTAGACGAACGTCCAACTAAAACATTTCAGAAAATGAACATTTCACACGCTTGCAATGCGTTGGCCAAGCATTCACGTTTACACACCCGAGTATGTTTCTAGCCTATGAATAATCTATACAAACATCACATTAAAACACATTGAACTGTTTTTATACATTGATAAAATGAAAAAAAAAAAAAATGAAAAAACTGAATTAACAATTTACCATTTTGACCATAAAAAGGGCTGCTAGGTGTTTTTATTGAATCGTGATATTAATATGGTTTATTTCAACCCTTAAGGTTCTGGTTGTTTTGTTTGCAGTTTTATGTGACTGAAAATCCCATCTTTAATTTATAACAAAGCCTAAATATGGGAGAAATCGTAAGGATCTTTAGACAAGGACTTATATTCATTTAATGAACATTTCAATTATTAGAACAAATTGTAGTCAAAATGTAATCAGAGGTCACGATGCAATTAGATCCTAGTCTGATCCTTATAAACTTACATTTACAATATTTATATTAGTTTTGGGAATTTTGAAACGTTCAATCTTCTTTTAAGTGGACGGCCTTTAGTGATTCTTCTGTATGTGAGCCTTTCATTATTTTAATCTAATGTACCTTGATATTTCATGTTTTCACATTCATTGCACGATGGTATTTTTCTAATGCCTTTAAGTGTTTTGTACATTTGACGCTTTTCATATTTAATGGTGCTTGATAGGATATTCATTATCTGTGCGTTGAGCAAGCATTAACGCCGTGGAACATCATTCACATTTTGTTCATAGAGTGTAACAGACTTGAAAACCACAAATTCCATGATAAGTCCAGTAATGTTTTAGCTTTTATACAGAATCGTTTAAAACACAAACACACACACACACACGCATGCACGCACACACACACACGCACGCACGCACACACACGCACGCACGCACGCACGCACACACACACACACACACACACCCGCACACACACACACACACACACACACACACACACACACACACACTCACGCACGCACGCACGCACACACACGCACGCGCACGCACACACACACACACACACACACACACACACACACACACACGCACACACACACACACACACGCACACACACACACAGACACACACACACACACACGCACACACACACACGCACACACACACACACACACACACACACCGCATCTGTACAGTAAAGTCAAACTCCGCTCAGCCTCACGAAGAACCGTGTAAAGACACGAACGAACTTTCATGCTCCAAAGATAAACCATTTCTGTGCCGTTATATTGTTATGGTCTTAAATATCAAGCAGAACAATCATATTGTTTTCTTTAGTATGATGTTTACTATTTACTGCCTTACATGTCTACTAAATGAACGCATGTACACGATATCTTCTGTTTTCTTGCCTTACACCAGAAACACGATGTTCTTCAGTGATGTGTGTAGCTGTGTTCTGTGATGTAACACTGAAAAGAAATAAAGTCTACTTCAGTCGTCAATGTTGTATTGCTGACGTTTGCACCATTCTGGACAGTTTGGCAGTTTTTGGTAATTCAGTTGTAATTATATTGTTTAAGTAATTTTGTATACTGTAGGTGGAAGTAAAAATCCAAAATAGGTTTTGTGCATTGAAGCTGGTCCTAAATGAGAAAAAAAACTAAATGTATGTTATTTTCAAACTCTAAAATTTCTACTGAGAATTCAATCTCTCTTTTGACTTTTCAGGGTAATCTGATTACATCAGTATCGGAGTACAAATACCTTGGTATCATTATCGATAACACATTACGCTTTGGGTCACATATTAAATATCTGAGGGAAAAACTTAAGAAAAACTTAGGATTTTATTTTAGAAACAAATCATGTTTTTCATTTAATGTGAGAAAGAAACTAGTGTCTGCTACCTTTTTACCAGTTCTAGACTATGGGGATGTAGTATATCAGCATGCTCCCTCTTACCTTCTTGTCTCTCTGGATGCTCTGTACCATGGTGCTTTGAGATTTATTACTGACTGCAGATTTTCGACACACCATTGTGACCTATATAAAATGGTTGGTTGGTCGTTGTTGAGTATTAGAAGAAAAAAGCACTGGTACCAATTGATTTACAAAGCTATATTGGGTTATCTACCCCCTTATCTTTGTTGTCTTATTAATCAGAAGTCATCTGGAAATTACTCATTACGTTCTAAATCGACCTACAATTTGTGTGTGCCTTTTGCCAGAACCGAGATGGGTAAAACCTCTTTTAAATATGCCGCAGCATCGGATTGGAATCTTCTCCAGACTGAGATGAAGTTAAAAGATTTAGTATCTTGTGGTCAATTTAAATATTTATTGGATAATCATCAGAGTAAATTGGTTGTGTGTAAATGTTTGTAACCAGATGCATATTATATATATATTTAAATTTTTATTTCTGTAATGAGATTTGTTTGTGTGTTGTAAATTTTGATGTAAATTGTCTATGTAAATTTAGCTGCCTATCTTGGCCAGGACATTCCCCAAAAAGAGATTTTAATCTCAGTGAGTTTTCTTCCTGGTAAAATAAAGGTTATAATAAATATAATAATTTTGGGTTGTAATATCAGATTAATCCATATACAGCTGCGATTTTGTTTAAATATTCTCTAAGACTGATACATTGATGTACTAGATGTAATTTATAGTGTCTACAGCTGTAATATTAGTGTAACTACACATATGTAACAACCCACGGAATGGTCTGTGTAAGTACAAATGTGTAACAGGACATTGGTAACAACACTTTTTTCACTTCAGTAAGTACACATGTGTAACATGAATTATGTAACTACATTTTGTAACAACAATATGTATTTACACAAGTTGTTCCACTTCCACACATCCTGAAAGAATACATCCTTCTGCAGAACAGATGGGGGACCGTGGAGAGTTCTGGCAGAGCTGCAGAGCTTCCCCACACAGCACTACGGCCGCTTCACCTTCTGAGCTTCTTCCTCATCGCAAAATGCGTTCAAAGATGAATGTTTTTCCTTTTGGCCCCAAAAGTGACAAATGTTCTCGGGTGAAAGAGACTGTGAGTACCAAACAGCTCAAGAGTAAAAAGTACACGTGGTGCCAAGTACCACACTTTCATACCAGGAGACCAGGTGAGCGTGAAACAACCTGTGCATGTGAGGAAGGATGTTTCCAAGTTCTCACCACCCCTGAACATTGAGCAACAAATCGGAAAGAGTTCCTTTGTGAGTGACAAAAATAAATGGAATGTTTCCAAACTAACTCGCTTTACAGGCCCGGTTACCACTCAGTATGAGCACTTGCAACCACAAGTGACATTGAATCCCAGGAGGAGTAGAGTGCGTAGAACGCCAGTGTGGTTGAAGGAATATGATTTACAGTAAAGGTAAATGGTGAAAATTGTACATGCATGAGAAAAAAAGAAGCATCTTGTCTTGGTAATGCTGTGAGCTATGCAAACAGTTATAAGTGCTTAAATACTTACACCCGTGCATTAGAAGCAGGGGCGACACTACCCAGTGCCAGAGGGGTACAGCAACCATTTTGACATTCTAATCTAGGGGGGTTCGCTTTTTAATGTTACATTCATCAATCTGGTGCACTTTAAGAGTTTTAAGAGATTTATCGGACCAAAAAGCACGTGGGCCCAAGTAGATGGCCAGTAGCCTACATGCCTGGACGTCACACTTAAAATCCTACCTGTTGCCTTTCACTATCCACTTATTTAGCTGCAGGCGCATCAATACGGGTTATGCGCAACATTCTACAAAACGGGTATAACTACTTCCGGCTGTCAGCTACTGAGGTAAACCCAGCATATAATAGCGACCTTTTATAGCCTGTGTTTACAGGAGCTACCCATACTATCAATTTCCGATGTACACCGTATTGCCAAACGGACGTCCAGAGCCCCGAGTACTCTATTAGACAAAGGATTTAAGTTTTGCGCCTTTTTTTTTTTTTTTTTTTTTTTTTTACTCTAAAGTTTGATCAGAAATAAGAATGTTATTATAATAAGCAAAAGTTAACAGAAAATTAACAGTTACCTCCAGGGACGTGCACAGGAATTTTGAGGGGCAGTTGCTCTGACATGAAAAAAGGGCACATCCCCCCCCCCCAAGAAAAAAATAACTCACAGGCTATATGAGGGACTGAGAATAACAGGGTCTTTATTAAAATATATACACAAAGTAAAACACTGAAATACGGCACTCAATCACCTTAACTACTACTAATAATAACAGAAAAACATGACTTGAGTCATGAAAATCCCTACATCAATATCCCTATCGCGCATATTAATCAAAATCAATTGATACGATGGTATCGAGAGAGAAAAAACGTACAGTTACGTTAGCTAGCTGTCGGCTAACGTTATAGCTTGTCAATAGTCCCTCCCATTCATACAAGCTGTATGTGTATAGTATTACAGTCGAAATTCGAAATTCTAGTGAAATTCATCGTTATCTAAAGGATGTCAGCCAAATACAGGATATTTACCATTCAGATATATGTGCCAAATGTCACGAGGCTGAATCCAGCTTCTTATTCGCAGCTTCTTATTGACGCAATCCATTCCACCTTAAATGACGCGAACTTCCGCGTTTGCTGGCTTCTTATTGACGCTTAACTTAGGGACCGTGCGGTTTTGATCTTTTTCGCGTTTTTTAACGGAATTGTGTTACTTTTGTGTCTATTTTCAGAATAAAAGATTAATATATATATATTTTAATGCAAATAACACTGATATATCAGCGAAAAATGACTGTAAAAATATAAAGGCACATAATTAGGCTACAGTATTCTTTAATAATTGTACATATCATCAGCTCAATTTAGGGACCATGTGGTTTTTCTCTTATTTACACTTTTTAGGGACCCTGTTTATATTGTAGGCCTATCTATTTTCAGAAAATAATAATACATTATTTTGAAAAGTAAATAACAAATAATAATAACATAAAATGACTGTATAATATATACAGTCATTATATAAAATATAATGAGGCCTATCAATATTTAATTATTGCAAATAACATAATTTGAATGTATTTAAAAATAAATATATTGAATATTTATTTTATTTTATTTTTATTATTATTACAAATGAAAATGTGACCAGAGATTATGCTCCAGCTTGGATCCAGCCCCTTATGAAGACTTCACAGACACATTTGAAGAGATGAAACCTACTCCTGCAAGGACTCCAGAACATCAGACATGGATGATTATAAATAAATTATCATTTTATCATTGCTTTAAACTGCACATTAATGTTGCTTAAAATGCATACGTTTGTAAATACTAATTTGTTCTATCTAATAACTGTACTTTTCTGCACAATTCGCGACGCTGTTTCTCGGCAACCTCATAGGGTGCGTTAAATTGGTCATTATCCCATTATAGTAGTGCTACTACTATAACGAAATCCAAATTTTCAGCCGTTTTTACTGTAGAATTATTTTTGTATGAATTTTTAAACTTAGCACTTTACACAATGTACTACAATCCGCCTAATGTATTTTCTGCCCATTTTGCGGCGCTGTTTCTCAGCTGCCTCAGAGAGTGCGTTAAATTGGACATGATCCCATTATAGAAGAGGTACTACTCTAACGAAACCCACATTTTTAGCAGTTTTTACTGTGGAATTAATTTTTTATGAAGCTATAAACTTGCCACTTTACACAGTGCACAATGAGCCGCCTAATGTATTTTCTGCCCATTTCGCGGCGCTGTTTCTCAGCCGCCTCAGATGGTGCGTTAAATTGGACATGATCCCATTATAGTAGTACTACTACTCTAACGAAATCCAAATTTTAAGCAGTTTTTACTGTGGAATATTTTTTTTATGAAGCTTTAAACTTGCCACTTTACACAATGTACAATAATCCGCCTAATGTATGTTCTGCCCATTTCGCGGCGCTGTTTCTCAGCTGCCTCAGAGGGTGCGTTAAATTGGACATGATCCCATTATAGAAGAGGTACTACTCTAACGAAACCCACATTTTTAGCAGTTTTTACTGTGGAATATTTTTTTTATGAAGCTTTAAACTTGCCACTTTACACAATGTACAATAATCCGCCTAATGTATTTTCTGCCCATTTCGCGGCGCTGTTTCTCAGCCGCCTCAGAGGGTGCGTTAAATTGGACATGATCCCATTATAGTAGTACTACTACTCTAACGAAATCCAAATTTTAAGCAGTTTTTACTGTGGAATATTTTTTTTATGAAGCTTTAAACTTGCCACTTTACACAATGTACAATAATCCGCCTAATGTATTTTCTGCCCATTTCGCGGCGCTGTTTCTCAGCTGTCTCAGAGGGTGCGTTAAATTGGACATGATCCCATTATAGTAGTACTACTACTCTAACGAAATCCAAATTTTAAGCAGTTTTTACTGTGGAATATTTTTTTTATGAAGCTTTAAACTTGCCACTTTACACAATGTACAATAATCCGCCTAATGTATTTTCTGCCCATTTCGCGGCGCTGTTTCTCAGCTGCCTCAGAGGGTTAAATTGGACATGATCCCATTATAGAAGAGGTACTACTTTAACGAAAGCCAAATTTTTAGCAGTTTTTACTGTGGAATTAATTTTTTATGAAGCTTTAAACTTGCCACTTTACACAGTGCACAATGAGCCGCCTAATGTATTTTCTGCCCATTTCGCGGCGCTGTTTCTCAGCTGCTTCAGAGGGTGCGTTAAATTGGACATGATCCCATTATAGAAGAGGTACTACTCTAACGAAACCCACATTTTTAGCAGTTTTTACTGTGGAATTATTTTTTTATGAAGCTTTAAACTTGGCACTTTACACGGTGCACAATGAGCCGCCTAATGTATTTTCTGCCCATTTCGCGGCGCTGTTTCTCAGCTGCTTCAGAGGGTGCGTTAAATTGGACATGATCCCATTATAGAAGAGGTACTACTCTAACGAAACCCACATTTTTAGCAGTTTTTACTGTGGAATATTTTTTTTATGAAGCTTTAAACTTGGCACTTTACACAATGTACAATAATCCGCTTAATGTATTTTCTGCCCATTTCGCGGCGCTGTTTCTCAGCTGTCTCAGAGGGTGCGTTAAATTGGACATGATCCCATTATAGAAGAGGTACTACTTTAACGAAACCCAAATTTTTAGCAGTTTTTACTGTGGAATTAATTTTTTATGAAGCTTTAAACTTGACACTTTACACAGTGCACAATGAGCCGCCTAATGTATTTTCTGCCCATTTCGCGGCGCTGTTTCTCAGCTGCTTCAGAGGGTGCGTTAAATTGGACATGATCCCATTATATCAGTACTACTACTCTAACAAAATCCAAATTTTAAGCAGTTTTTACTGTGGAATTATTTTTTTATGAAGCTTTAAACTTGGCACTTTACACAGTGCACATTGAGCCTAATGTATTTTCTGCCCATTTCGCGGCGCTGTTTCTCAGCTACCTCAGAGGGTGCGTTAAATTGGACATGAACCCATAATAGAAGAGGTACTACTCTAACGAAACCCAAATTTTTAGCAGTTTTTACTGTGGAATTAATTTTTTATGAAGCTTTAAACTTGCCACTTTACACAGTGCACAATGAGCCGCCTAATGTATTTTCTGCCTATTTTGCGGCGCTGTTTCTCAGCCGCTTCAGAGAGTGCGTTAAATTGGACATGATCCCATTATAGTAGTACTACTACTCTAACAAAATCCAAATTTTAAGCAGTTTTTACTGTGGAATATTTTTTTTATGAAGCTTTAAACTTGGCACTTTACACAATGTACAATAATCCGCCTATTGCATTTTCTGCCCATTTCGCGCCTCTGTTTCTAGGCCGCCTCAGAGGGTGCGTTAAATTGGACAAGATCCCATTATAGTACAGCTATTACTCTAACGAAACCCAAATTTTAAGCAGTTTTTACTGTGGAATTATTTTCTCTGAAGCGGCTGAGAAACAGCGCCGCGAAATGGGCAGAAAATACATTAGGCGGCTCATTGTGCACTGTGTAAAGTGGCAAGTTTAAAGCTTCATAAAAAAAATATTCCACAGTAAAAACTGCTTAAAATTTGGATTTCGTTAGAGTAGTAGTACTACTATAATGGGATTATGTCCAATTTAACGCACCCTCTGAGACAGCTGAGAAACAGCGCCGCGAAATGGGCAGAAAATACATTAGGCGGATTATTGTACATTGTGTAAAGTGGCAAGTTTAAAGCTTCATAAAAAAAATATTCCACAGTAAAAACTGCTTAAAATTTGGATTTCGTTAGAGTAGTAGTACTACTATAATGGGATCATGTCCAATTTAACGCACCATCTGAGGCGGCTGAGAAACAGCGCCGCGAAATGGGCAGAAAATACATTAGGCGGCTCATTGTGCACTGTGTAAAGTGGCAAGTTTAAAGCTTCATAAAAAAAATATTCCACAGTAAAAACTGCTTAAAATTTGTATTTCGTTAAAGTAGTACCTCTTCTATAATGGGATCATGTCCAATTTAACGCACCCTCTGAAGCAGCTGAGAAACAGCGCCGCGAAATGGGCAGAAAATACATTAGGCGGCTCATTGTGCACTGTGTAAAGTGGCAAGTTTAAAGCTTCATAAAAAAATAATTCCACAGTAAAAACTTCTTAAAATTTGGGTTTCGTTAGAGTCGTACCTCTTCTATAATGGGATCATGTCCAATTTAACGCACCCTCTGAAGCAGCTGAGAAACAGCGCCGCAAAATGGGCAGAAAATACATTAGGCGGATTGTTGTACATTGTGTAAAGTGCCAAGTTTAAAAATTCATACAAAAATAATTCTACAGTAAAAACGGCTGAAAATTTGGATTTCGTTATAGTAGTAGCACTACTATAATGAGATAATGTCCAATTTAACGCACCCTATGAGGTTGCCGAGAAACAGCGTTGCGAATTGTGCAGAAAATGCAATAGGCGGATTATTTTACATTGTGAAATGTGTCATTCAAAAATTCATACAATAATAATTCTACAGTAAAAAATGCTTAACATTTGGATTTCGTTAGAGTAGTAGCTCTACTATTCAAGCACAGATGCAGGATAAATGCAGATTTCTGTTACAAAACCACAGTAGGATTTTATGAGATATCAGAAAGTACAGTTATTAGATAGAACAAATTAGTATTTACAAACGTATGCATTTTAAGCAACATTAATGTGCAGTTTAAAGCAATGATAAAATGATAATTTATTTATAATCATCCATGTCTGATGTTCTGGAGTCCTTGCAGGAGTAGGTTTCATCTCTTCAAATGTGTCTGTGAAGTCTTCATAAGGGGCTGGATCCAAGCTGGAGCATAATCTCTGGTCACATTTTCATTTGTAATAATAATAAAAATAAAATAAAATAAATATTCAATATATTTATTTTTAAATACATTTAAATTATGTTATTTGCAATAATTAAATATTGATGTATAGGCCTCATTATATTTTATATAATGACTGTATATATTATACAGTCATTTTATGTTATTATTATTTGTTATTTACTTTTCAAAATAATGTATTATTATTTTCTGAAAATAGATAGGCCTACAATATAAACAGGGTCCCTAAAAAGTGTAAATAAGAGAAAAACCACATGGTCCCTAAATTGAGCTGATGATATGTACAATTATTAAAGAATACTGTAGCCTAATTATGTGCCTTTATATTTTTACAGTCATTTTTCGCTGATATATCAGTGTTATTTGCATTAAAAAAATATATATTAATCTTTTATTCTGAAAATAGACACAAAAGTAACACAATTCCGTTAAAAAACGCGAAAAAGATCAAAACCGCACGGTCCCTAAGTTGAGCGTCAATAAGAAGCCAGCAAACGCGGAAGTTCGCGTCATTTAAGGTGGAACGGATTGCGTCAATAAGAAGCTGCGAATAAGAAGCTGGATTCAGCCTCGTCCAAATGTCTTTCAGATTTCGCGCTCCTAAACTCTTCTTCTGTTTGGTTTCTCCTAACTCACTGACGGTGCACGAGCTACTAAAGGTATAGGGAAAACATGACATGGATTTCAGGAGAAATAGGTTTTTGTTAATGTATAGTAGGCTACATGAACAAAAACCTATTTCTCCTGAAATCCCTGTCATGTTTTCCCTATACCTTTAGTAGCTCGTGCACCGTCTGTGAGTTAGGAGAAACCAAACAGAAGAAGAGTTAGGAGCGCGAAATCTGTAAGTAAGGCCAGTCGAATGGATTTGGGAAATAGACCGGCCGGGATTTTATATTTTCGGACATCGATATTGCCCGCATAATCAATCATACAGTATGATCAAATATTGGGGGGGACAAATTGTCCTTTGAATATTGGGGGGGACGTGTCCCCCTGTCCCCCCATACAATTACGCCTATGCAAAAAAATAGTAGACTAGCTAGGCTGCTTGTCTGCAAGCTATCTGTCTGACTCTGATTATTTAGGCTAAACGTGGCAAAAACGCAGCCTGCTGGATTTATGAAGATTTTAATTAATTTCATAAAACTTGATGATGATGAATGATGATCATTCGTTTGTTATATATCACAAACTCACCTTTTCCGACAACCGCAACAATCTCCTTCTAGGGAGCGCGCACGCTCATTCATGACATGCAGCTCAGGTGGCGGTCACGTGCAGCGCTGCAGCCACGTAAACAGAGTTTGTCCCCTACTGACTTTCACTTTCGGTGCCCGAATGGAAGTGAATGAGGCTTTGCGATTTTTTTATTTGTATTATTTTTTTTAAAATCTATGTCCACGTGAAATTCTGCATCCATCGAACAATTTTTTTTTTCTTCTCATTCTCGGAAGGGCAACGTGAGTCGAAAAGGGCATTTGGGCAGTTGCCCGGGCAACCTGAGCAACCCCCCTGTGCACGTCCCTGGTTACCTCAGAGATCAAATACCACTGCGGAAGTGAAAAGCGGAAATGCTTATACCCGTTTTCCGGTTCGACCGCAGGGCGCTCCGCATAACCCCTATTGACATGACATCTTCCTTTTCTTCTTTCTTTTTTTAGCCCCCGACAGTTTTTTTGCAACTCACTACTCGTATCTGCTCGCCTAGCGCTCACAGCGCCCCCGCACGCTCGCGATATAAAAACATATCATTTTTATTTTATTTTTTACCATCACTTTGGCGGCCCATGGTGCTTCGCCCCTATGCGCCGCATACCCACTTTTTGCGCCACTGATTAGAAGTAATGCCATGTCAGTTACACTGGTTAAGTTTGTTGTAAGGTTAGTAACAGTACTCAGTAATGGTTAAGTAATTTTTGTTACATTAAAAGGGGAAAATTGTTCAGAACTGTGATGAAGAATCTTTCAAGTAAGAGGGGACATGTGGTGTTCATAGTTAACCACAAGGTGGCAGTGTAATGCTTAAGTGTTGAGGTGCTGCTGAGGAATCGGGAGAAGATGTGTTCAATAAAAAGCCTAGAAGGAGTCACTCTTGTCTTGTGCTCAATAGTGCCCTTCTATATATATATATATATATATATGTGTGTTCACACAGGCATCAGAGATCAGAATATGCATAGATAGACATATACAACATACAATAAAAAAACAGAATGACCAAACCATCAGTTATCAGAAATCAAAAAATTTGAAAGATCAGTTGAATCTGTTTTTCATACAACGGGGTAAAAAATACCAGTGGCCACAGTTCAAAAGCAGAGGCGAGAAGACGCCTCATCATTCATAATATTACTTGTCTTATTTAACGCTCTCTCTGCATAGATACTTATGCTTGGTTACGCAGTCCCTAACAATTTACTTGCCATTGTTACCGCTTTTCTTACTGATTTCTTCTGTACCCCAGTAGCAGTTCTAGCCGGGATGCCAGCCGAACTTAGTCCCACACACAACATTAGAGGTCGAGGAGTTCGGTCTGGACTTGATCCGTTGTGGAGCAACTATGCTGGAACCAGAGGGCGGGCTTTATACGATGATGGACAGATGATCAACAGTAACGTACTCATCCACGTCACCAAAGAGCGCTTGGGTTGAATTCGTTTACAACAAAGATGGCTGCCGCTGGAGAATTGAGGTGTGTAGATTCCGCCATCGCGTCGGTTATAGAAGATATCGACAGCGTATTAGTTTTAAAAGAGGAACAGAGAACCGCGATCAAGGCATATTTGTCGATTGGAAAGATGTGTTTGCCATCCTTCCTACGGGATTCAGCAAAAGTTTAATTTATCAGCTGGTCCGATGGCGCTAAGAAGATGGGGCGCAACGAAAACCCTGTGGTTCTCCTTTGGTCGCACTCATGGAGGACCAAGTGAAAGAAGCAACCGAAATGGGCATCACGGGGATGCAACTCGGCGTGCATGACGAGGTGGACATAACCAGCGGCTGTTGCTCGTTTTCTGAAGGCCGGAACCCTGGCTGCTGAACAAGAAGTGGAGGGACATGCTAGGCTCCGATGTTTTTCAAGCCAACGTAATGGGTATCGTTGTGGATGAAGTTCATCTCACTTACAAATGGTGAGAGATCGTCTAACTGTCTGACTTAGTAAATAACTCACAATGTCTTGATATGAATCAAATGTTGTAAATATATCTCGCTGTCAATGTACATTTGCTAACTCAGACTTAGTACAATCATAACGTTAGTCTCATTGTAGCGAAATAACGAACAGTTCACACGTTCTAATGTACTCTGTTATTTCTATCAGGGGTCAGGCTGCAAAAGGGCCGACGCCATTCCGCGAGAGCTTCGCCAAGTTGGGAGAACTTAGCTAGTTAAAGCTGGTATGGATGTACAAAACAATAGCCTTCCTGCATGTACAGTTTTCAATGTTTTCTACACTAAGTCTGCAGACAGCTACTGTGTGAACTGATACATGCCAGTTTAATAGTGTGACCAGAAGGTCAAAGCCATCTCTGAGTTGGCATCAAACAGGGGTGCTGCTTTACATGTACTCACAGACTATACCCATACTGGTAGTCACTGTCCCCCTTATAAGTGATGTATTCTTTCTAGATGTCAGTACGGTCATTAAAAAGTAATAGATGATACTACTCATCATGTCTTATTGAACTGTTACTTATTGGTTGCTTATTGTAGTTTCCAGCTGTGCTGGCATTGACTGCTTCTGCTGATCGGGAATCCAGAGCCAGGGAAATGACACAGCTGCAGATAGACAATCCAACTACTGTGGCTCTGAGCCCTAACAGAACAAACATCAGACTGGGTCTGATCAAAGTCCCTGCCATACCCTGGACTGCCTAGACTGGATTGTGAGGGATGTTAAAGAAAAAGGTCTCTCCATGTTGCCAATTATTATTTAATGCAAAACTGTCAAGGCAGTCGGCGGAGTGTTCTGCCATTTGAAGGGGGAACTGGGTGAAGACTAGAGAAGAGGAAAGACTGAACACAGTGTCCCACAGCCACACACTCGCTCACAGTGAGAACAGAGCTCTCAGCTCTGAGTGGACAGGGAAGCTGCAGAGTTGTCGTGGCAAAAACAGCTCTTGGGATGGGCTTACATTTTCCAAACATGACACATTGTGATGTGTGGGTTACCGGATGATGTGGAAGCCAGGGTCCAGCAGGCAGAGGTGGGCTGCGATTGGTTACGCTGGCAAACAGCATGCGGAGCTTGACCCAGCAGTTAAGACAGTACTTGAGACTGGAATCACTAGTTGTCTGCGGAAAGCTTTGTACTGCCGTTTCGAGGAACACACCACATATGTCGATCCAGGACATTTGTGCTGCACCCACTGCCATTCTGTTTGTTCTTGTGAACCTGAAGGTTGTGGGGAGCCAACCCCCAAATATGCACACTTTTAAGGGGAGGGTTCTTCACCTGACAAATGCAGATTGGTCACACCTGAGGACAAACTTTTGATCAGGGACCTGTCACGTAATTACATGAGTAGTTTACTTCAGGACCATACAAATCTGTACACAGTCGGTTTTGGAGATGAACTCATTGATGGGGTTTTAGAAGATATTTGACCTGACCTTCATTATCCATTTATTTAATTATACATTTATTGCTCTGTATGCTAATGAGGGGGGCGTGTTTTACCTCAGACATAGCAATCGATCTCAGAGTGGCAGTGCTGAAGCTTTGAGGCCACAGCGACACCTTGTGGTGTGACCTAACAATACGCAAAAGGTTTGTGGACGTGACTTTAGAGTAAGACTTTAGAGTATAAATGACTTAGAGATGGGCAATATGGCCAAAATCTTGCCTTATATTACGGTTTATGTCCTTTAATATCATCCTAACCATGTAGCTATAGGTTTACCATACATAGGCTTACTCTTTATTCCGGACATGGCCGTAAAACATCAGTAGGTCGGGATTTCTAAAATGTCTGGGCACACATGAACAGAATCCGCTGATAACAGACACTTCGACACGGAAGCACGTCATATTATCCACTATTAACCACATTTTATGCCATGAATTGTAGATCCGTACACAGAAGCTAACTGCAAGGGGATTGAATAAGGGCATTGAACACACAACTTTTTTGCATGCCGACCAGGTCCTTAACCTCTACGCTACAACCGCCTCACACACACACACACACACACACACACACACACACACACACACACAGAGACGCACACACACACAGACACACACACACACACACACACACACACACACACACACACACACACACACACACACACACACACACAGAGAGACACACACACAGAGACACACACACACACACACACACACACAGAGACACACACACACACACACACACACACACACACACACACACACACAGACACACACACACACACACACACACACACAGAGACACACACACAGAGACACACACACACACACACACACACACACACAGAGACACACACACACACACACACACACACAGAGACACACACACACACACACACACACACAGACACACACACACACACACACACACACACACAGAGACACACACACACACACACACACACAGAGACACACACACAGAGACACACACACACACACACACAGAGAGACACACACACACACACACACACACACACACACACACACACACACACACACACACAGACACACACACACACACACAGACACACACACACACACACACACACAGAGACACACACACACACACACACACACACACACACACACACACACACACACACGTTAATGCGTTAAAAACAGTCTTTTGCACAGGGACAGTAAGATTATTGTGTGAGATTATCTTTAGCACTGCTGAAGTTAACCAACAACCATCTTGACAAAGCCTCATCTGCCCACATGTGGCTACTTCTGCAACCGAATGTGAGCCGTACTGCAAAATAAAAATGTTACAGTTTTTTACAATCACTTTGCTACTATTTTCAGAACCTTGATGCCATTTTTCAAAACTCTAGACGCAAAACTCAAAACGGTTATCACTTGTAACACAGGCTGTCTAATGTTCAAAACATTGCATTGTGCGTTCACATCTTTAAAGAAATCTTGCACTTGCACAATCATTGGTTCAAAAAACAAATTTACTGTGAAATACCATTGCAACATAACTATAGATCACCCACACACAAGCAACCGATAGTTTCACTGTGTCATTGTTCGTACAGTCATTAAATATTGTAGAACACAATAGATGATACAGGTTTCATTACATGTACAGTAAATACATCTCTGTGAAAGCACTGCAGTGTAGAGAGAATACTACAGACACAGTGGAATCATTGAACAAAGTTTGTAATATATTGATGCAAAACACTACAGTACAATCACAACTTAGGTTTATTTGAATTAAAGCAAAAATAATTAGCTATGAAATAGTAAAGAAAAGACAGTGCTGTAAAACATCAAATGCAGTGTTCCTCAACTTGCTTGCACTGTAAGAAACACAACATGTCTTCAGTTGGCAGAATTGGACAAGCAATTGCAAGGGCATCTATACAGTGCAGTCCTGTCAATACTGTAAATACTGTCAATACTGTCACTAGTCTGAAAAGGTGGTACAGTATTTGGGACGATAGACACGTGTCTGATGAAGCATTAGGATAAAATATTAGGCTACATCCATGGATATTATAGTCTAATTGGTTCGTGCTCCACGCTAATTGGCGACAAAGAATCTTGTTATCTTGAAACTTTCATGATTTACTGAAAACATGGAAGATTGTTTGTCTGTTTCCATACAACTATGCATTACAGTTTTTTCCAACTGCTTACACACGTTTTCAAAACTATGTCTCCTTTTTTCAAAACTCTACACACAATTCCCAAAACTGCACACACAAAATGCAAATTGCCTCATATCTCCTTCAAAATGTAACACTGCATTCAAAATGCCATAAACACAAGTCAGAATGAAGCATTTGCATCAAATGGCAAACACTTCTTTCATAATAGTACATTTTTGGATATATCATGCAAACACTGTTGTTCTAAATCTAAAGCTCTTTGGTCTTTCATTCTTATATCTACATTTCAATGTAACGTTCTACAGTGACAGTAATCTGCTGAGAGAGTAACAAGTACACTGTAAACCTTATGAATTATCTACACTGGAAACACCAATGCAATGTAGAAACAGAAAATATTTACAGTAACATTACTGTTGTTTACAGTAGCATACAACAAAACCATAAACATATGTAAACCAAAAACAAAATATTCTTTAGAATACAGTAAAGAACACAATTGTTGTGTGTGTGGGGTCCTGGGGGGTCCCAGGAGTCCATTGTTCAAAACAGGCAATCTGACCTGTGACCTACTGTATTCATAGGCCTACTGTATACTACAGTAAAGCAGTGATTGTGTGATCAGCAATTACTGTAGTGTTTGCACATGTGAGGAGTGTGTGTGTGGCCTGGTGAATAAGTGTAGCATTTTGATTGGTTGTGTTTAGAAAAGGAAAGCAAGCCACTTCCTGTTAGATTTTTGTGTGTTAGGTAGAGAATTGTGTGTAGAGTTTTGAAAAAAAGTGTTTTATGCAATTGAAAACTGAGTCAAAGGCTGAGAAATAGCTCATGGTTTTGGAGATTTGCTGTGTAGTTTTGCATTTTGAGTGAGAGGTTTCAAAAATCGTGTGACATGAAAAGATTTTGTGTGTAAGCAGTTGGTAAAAACTGTAAGAGTAATGCAACAGTTACTTATCATTTTGAGCAGTTGTATCATTTGATAGTTAGATAATTTTAAGGAAATGAATAGACACTCATTTGAAATGTAATGTGTGAATTGCCTTTTGAAATAGTAGTACTTTGATGTTAAGTTGTGTCATATTGAACAGGTGATTTTTGTTGAATGAACAAATTATCTAAGTTTTATGTGTATTGTATCCAAGCAATCGAGAAAAGGGTTAGAGTTTTGAAAAATTTGCATTTTGATCATTGGTTGTGAGTTTTGTGTCTAGAGTTGTGAAAAATTACATCAAAGTTCTGAAAATAGTAACAAAGTGATTGTAAAAAAATGTAATTCCATTTGACGCGCCGAAAAGTGGCCAGTCGGAAGGGTGTATTGGCATCGTTTTAAAAAGTCGGGTCAGGGTGAGAAGAAAGGTAGTTAGAGAGATTAGAAATATTAATGGGGGTTTTCAGAATTTTCTCCCCTTCCCTCTGATTGGAGGTTTGTACCGGCGAGGGCAGACCGATTTTGGGTGAGGATCCTTGCAAAAGCTACAGATGTGATCAAATTTACATTGAGAATAAGAACAAACAGATTCATTGAAGTTAACACAAGGAAAAACATTTCTCACTGGCGCGTAGCGTTTCCTGCTCTCTTGTGGAAACCTTACATTTGCAGCACCCTGGACAGCGCCCGACACTTGACTAGCGAATGCTTTCGGGCAGAATGACCATGAGCGCTACCAATGGGACATGCCAGCATTTTTTGACGAGTCATTCGTTCGCCGAGTCGACGCGCGGCCAGGCGATAGGAAGGAATGAGCTCATCATCCGCTTCCTTAGAGGAGCCAGGAGGATGAATCCCCCACGGCCCCCCTCGGTTCCTATCTGGGATCTTTCCTTGGTCTTAGAGGCCCTGAAAGCACATCCCTTTGAACCGTTACACTCTGTGGATCTGAAGTACCTCGCGTTCAAAACCGCGTTTCTGATCGCTCTGGCATCAGTTAAATGTGTGGGTGACTTACACGCGCTCTCTGTGAGCGCTGCGTGCCTCGAGTTTGGACCTAATGACTCTAAAGTCATCCTTAAACCGAGACATGGTTATGTCCCCAAAGCGATCGGCACCCCGTTCAGAGCGCAGATCATTTCACTCTCAGCTTTGCCGGCATCGGGCAGCGAGGTCGATGCGAACCTCCTGTGCCCTGTCAGAGCGCTGAGAATTTACGTCACGCGCTCCGCCGCCTTCAGGCGCTCGGAGCAGCTTTTTGTTTCGTTCGGTGGGCGCACCAAGGGTCTCGCCGCCTCGAAACACAGCCTATCCAGATGGATAGTGGACGCTATTGCTGCGGCTTACGCGTCGAAAGACCTGCAATGCCCCTTGGGAGTTAGAGCTCACTCCACCAGAGGCATGGCCTCTTCGTGGGCTTGGTCCAGCATGATTTTAATTCAGGACATTTGTACGGCGGCAGGCTGGGCCTCCCCCTCTACATTTGTTAGGTTTTACAACCTAGAAGTCCCCGCCCTGCAGGCTAGACTTCTTTCAGTCTAAAAAAGTCATAATGACTACTTGGTGAACTGCGCTGCAAGGGTAGATGTGTTCAATATAAGACCGGCGATGCTGCTCTGTATGTGTATCCCCTTATAAAGTGCTTATGTACATGTGCGAGCCCACTCTGTTGGCCGCCTATTTTTCACTTATTTATGTCCCCCGGGGCGTCCCCCCCTGGGACTCATGTAGTGACTGCTTAGCGCACACGGCGTTGACAAAGGGTTCCCGGTGCATACTTTCAGTACGCAGTACGAGAGAACCTCTCGTAAGAGAACGTACTCGGTTACCTAACGTAACCTCGATTCTCTCTAGAAGAGGGAACGAGTACTGCGTTCCCTGCCGTGTCGCGCAACGAGCTCATTTCGCTTCAAGCGATGAAAATCATTGTTTAGCAGCCTGACTTCCCCTTATATACGCTAAGCCACTCCCACTTTGGCGGGCTTTGACGCGTGAGGGCGCGACGTCACGCCAGGGGCTCAGTGGTAGGCTGCTGCAGTTGCCGCGGAGCAGCCAATGAGCGCGCTAGATAGCCCGCTCTAGGTCTGACTGCTGCTGCACTGCGTTTACAATATATACAAATTTAAGGATAAATTTTGGCTTCAAAACTGAGGTTACGTTAGGTAACCGAGTACGTTCCCTTTCAAAAGCTACAATCGATGCTGCGCTGCTTAGCGCATCGGGGAACGTCTTTAATCGTGACCTGCTGTGAATATAGTGTGTAAACACGACGATGGACTCGACCGGAAGTAATATGGCCTCGGTCGGTGACGTCATCGCCGCGCACCCGCGACACGAGCTATAGATGAGCCGCAGGTGCATCGTCAGGTCTTTTGTCTTCAGAGATCTCTCTGTGTTTGGTGTGCAAGCATTTATCTCCTCTCTATCTACTACAGATCTTTGTTAGGAGTTATTCAGTTTATCACTGACAGTGTGCAGATTTTCTCTTTCTCATCTCTCTACGATCTAAAAAGGAGTTTAGAGAAAGTAAAAGAGAAAGAGAAATGTGTCAACAGAGTAAGCGCTGTGTCCCTCCATGTTCTCGTCCTATGTCAGAACTGGATACACACGCTTACTGCTTTCTTTGTTTGTTTGGGAAAGAGCGTGCTGCCCTTGAGCATGGTGAATTCAAGCACAGTGGAATGTTCACAGCTAAACCATTTAATGCTTTGTAAGTGATCAGCAATATTTGAAAATTTATACGATGTTTAATAGGCAGCCAATGCAGTGTTGACAGAACAGGGCTAATATGGTCATACTTCCTGGTTCTAGTAAGAACTCGAGCTGCTGCGTTTTGGACCAGCTGTAGTTTGTTTATTAAGCGTGCAGGGCAACCACCCAGTAGAGCATTACAATAATCCAGCCTTGAGGTCATAAACGCATCAACTAATTGTTCTGCATTATTCATTGAGAGCATATGACGTAATTTAGATATATTTTTAAGATGGAAGAAAGCGGTTTTACAGATACTAGACACGTGACTTTCAAATGAAAGATTGGTATCAAAGAGCACACCCAGGCTCCTAACCGACGGCGAAGACTTAACAGAGCATCATCAAGTGTTAGACAGTACTCTAGGTTATTACGTGTGGAAGTTCCCCTTCAGGAACTACAGCTGCGTGGAATCGCAGTGGGGGGAACCGCCCCCAGCGTAGCGCGTCTGAATCATGAAGGAAATCAGTCAATGGAGATAGAGTACACGCGAGTGACGTCATCGACCAGGAAGCTATAAATATCCCCTGAATACACAAGCCGCCAGCTTTTTCACTTCAGCAAAGCGCTTTGTGTGTGTGTCTGAAATCTTTCGATTGTGTGTTTGTCTGTTGCTAGACAGGAGTTTTCACTATATCTATATATATATATATTTATAAAAAAAACAATATGAGTGTGACGAGCGAGCAGCAGTACAGAAAGTGTGTTCCCCCCTGTACTCGATACATCACAGGTGGGGATTCACATGAACTGTGTGTTGCTTGTTTGGGAGTGCAGCATGCCCAGTCAGCTCTCGAGGGGGCTGATTGCGAGCATTGCGAGCGTTTCCCACTAAGAACCCTGCGCTCGCGGCGATCGCTCTTCGAGGAGAGTGGTTTGCTGCGAGCTCCCCAGGGCTCGGGTCCCGCTTCTGTTGAGGCAGAGCGGCGGCGCTTGTCCTGGGGTTCGCAGATGGATCTCACCGGCGACGTTGAGACGGGCCCCGCCCTATCTCAGCTATCTCCGGCGGGATCCAGTGCCTCTCGCTCGGCTCTGGAAGCACTTGCTGCGGCCGTTACTTCTGCCCGGGTGGAGGCACATGTGGTTCAGTAACTTAGATTATCCAGTTCTGAGGAGCTGGATGTCGAAAGTTTCACATCAGAGGATACTGGAGACTCGTCACTCCAGCATAATGCTGAAGAAGGGCTGATGGATGTTTTAACTCGTGCTGTTGAAAAGCTCAGCATCGAGTGGCCAACTGACAGGCAGGAGTCTAGAATAAAAAGCAAATTGGATGATAGATTTCTGTCTGCACGACCTCAGCCTTCTCGCCGGTGTTTACCGTTCTTCCCAGATCTTCACACTGAGGTGTCAAAGACCTGGGCTAGACCGGTTTCCAGTAGAATTTACACAAATCAATCCAATGCATATGGTAATATTTTTGGAGCTAAATCTTCTGGTTATGTGACGATGCCGAAGGCGGAGGAGACGCTCGCGAGCTATCTCTCTCCTGCTTCGTCGTCTTCACTTAAAGCACCGGCCCTTCCCTCTAGACCGCTAAAAAACACTTCAACGCTTGTGGGGAAGGCTTACTCTGCTGCGGGGCAGGCGGCTGCATGTCTTCACACTATGGCCATTATGCAGGCTTATCAGGCCGACCTGTTAAAAGATGTTTGTGAGGGGGGTGAAATTTCTGAGACTATGATTAATGAGCTCAGGCAGACTGCTGATCTCACTCTCTGGGCCACCAAGGAGACCGCTAAATCCATCGGCCGGTCTATGGCAGCCATGGTGGCCACGGAGAGACACTTATGGTTGAGTCAGACATCTATGAAAGAGAAGGATAAGACTCTCCTTTTAAATGCTCCCGTTTCGCCTGCGGGCCTCTTCGGTGACGCTCTTCAATCTGTCACCGAGAGGTTCCAGGAGGAAAAAAAGCAGACGGCGGCGTTTCATAAATTTATTCCCCTCAAAGTTCGCATCACTGGGGCTGCTGAGCGAGGGCAGTCCCAGCAGCCGAGTACAGAAAAAAGAGAGCAGCAAAAGAAGAGTGTCGCGTCTCATGCCCCCCCGCAGAGAAACTGGAGGGACGAGACGGGGCGCTCTCCGGCGCGGCCTTCTCGGGGCAGGGCTGATCTGAGGACAGTCATTGTCGCTAAGAAGGCCGCGTCAAAAAGGTCCTGACGTTTTCAGCGCCAGGGCTCTGAGGGTGGTCCCAGCCGAAAGAGACTTGAGTTCACCTCTCTTAAGGGTGCCCTGTCTCTCCAGGCGCTCTCAGGGGCCCATTCTACTAACCCTGCCAAAACAGGGCGTAGGAGGGTCCGGCGAGTGCTTTCCCGAGGGACGCTCGCCGCCTCTAATGAGGGCTCCAGAGTGTTCAGAACAGTCGTTCCCTGCCGGTGCGCCGTTACAGGGCACTGTGTCTGTCACTCAGGAGGTTCAACCAGAGGCCAGCCCCGAGAGGCTGGTACCCTTAGTAGAATTTTTGGTAGAGTGGAAAAACCTTCCAAATGTGTCTCGTTGGGTCCTGCACACGATCAAGAGAGGTTACGCCATACAGTTCAGGTCTCGTCCGCCTCGGTTCAGAGGGGTCCTTCCCACAGTGGTGGGCCCCGAGCAGGCTCTGGTAATGGAACAGGAGGTTATGACTCTCCTTCAAAAAGGAGCTATAGAGCGGGTTCCTCCTCCCAGCAGGGAGTCAGGCTATTACAGCCGGTACTTCATTGTTCCAAAGAAAGACGGGGGGTTGCGTCCAATTTTAGATCTGCGCATTTTAAATCGCACTGTAGGGAGACTCAAGTTCAAAATGCTTACTCTCAAACAGATCGTGTCACAAATCAGGTCCGAGGACTGGTTTGTCACGATAGACCTAAAGGACGCCTACTTCCATGTATCGATTCTTCCTCAACATCGGAAATTCCTGAGATTTGCGTTTGGGGACCAAGCATACCAATATCGGGTCCTTCCGTTCGGTCTAGCACTGTCACCCCGAACATTCACCAAGTGTATGGATGCGGCGATAGCCCCATTGAGACTTCAGGGCATCCGCATCCTGAACTATATAGACGACTGGTTAATCCTAGCTCAGTCGGAACATCAAGCGGTTCGGCATCGAGATGTCGTTCTCGCTCACATCAAGAGATTGGGGTTGAGACTGAACACCAAGAAGAGTGTGCTTTCTCCAGCACAGAGAACCACTTCTCTCGGTGTAGTGTGGGATTCGACGACGATGCAGGCACGGTTGTCACCTGCTCGGGTTGCTTCGATTCTCGCCGCAGTTAGACAGATCAAGCTAGGCCAGCTATTCACTGTGAAACAGTTCCAGAGACTGTTAGGTCTCATGGCGGCAGCGTCCAACGTTATTCCTTTTGGCCTGCTGCACATGAGACCGTTGCAGTGGTGGCTCAGAACCAGGGGATTCTCCCCGAGGGGAAATCCGCTCCGCACGATCTTGAGTTCGCGACGCTGTCTTCGCGCCCTGATCGTGTGGAATGATCCTTGGTTTCTGTCCCAAGGTCCTGTGTTGGGAGCTCCTTGTCGTCGCGTAACGCTAACGACAGATGCTTCTCTCACGGGTTGGGGGGCGATCATGAGTGGTCGCCCAGCTCAGGGTTTGTGGGAGGACCATCATCTCCTATGGCACATAAACTGTCTAGAAATGTTGGCAGTGTTTCGGGCTCTGAAACACTTCCTCCCAGACCTAAGGGGCCACCATGTCCTTGTCCGGACAGACAACACATCGGTGGTCTCTTATATAAACCATCAGGGGGGTCTGCGGTCGCGGCCGCTATGCAAACTAGCCAGTCAGATCCTTCTATGGTCCCAGGGGAAACTTCTGTCTCTGAGAGCGATTTATCTCCCGGGGTATCTAAATCAGGGGGCGGACATCCTGTCGAGGCAGGGGCCGAGGCCCGGGGAATGGAGACTTCACCCCGAGGTGGTGGAGCTCCTCTGGGAGCACTTTGGTCGTGCCGAGGTAGACCTCTTTGCTTCCCGAGAGACATCACATTGTCCTCTGTGGTTCTCTCTCAGCCATCCAGCCCCGCTGGGGTTGGACGCTATGGTACAGGCGTGGCCGAGGTCTCGCCTGTACGCCTTTCCCCCGATTGCTCTGCTCCCAGGAGTTCTGGAGAGGGTTCGCCGGGACGGAGTCAAGCTACTCCTGATAGCCCCGTTCTGGCCGGCCCGAGTATGGTTTTCGGACCTGGTGTCCCTTCTCGACGGCTCTCCCCTGGAGATACCGATCAGGAGGGACCTATTATCTCAGGCGAGCGGTGCCATCTTTCACCCTCGCCCAGAAATGTGGAAGCTGTGGGCTTGGCCTCTGAGGGGGCCCAGCTCATAGATCTTGGTCTCTCGACTGAGGTCGTTGAGACCATCCTCCAGTCCAGAGCTCCCGCCACTAGGAGGCTTTATGCCGCGAGGTGGAAACTTTTCACCTCCTGGTGTAGTGAGCGCCAGCAGGACCCAGTTAACTGCCCGGTTGGTACAGTGCTGGAGTTCCTGCAGGATCGTCTCTCTACAGGGTTATCCCACTCCACACTGAAGGTGTACGTGGCGGCCCTAGCTGCTTACCACGCCCCTTCGAGTGGAGGTTCTCTCGGGAGACACCCACTTGTATCTCGCTTCCTTCGTGGCACCTTGAGGCTGAGGCCAGCAGTACGCACGAGGGTACCATCATGGGACTTGGCCATTGTTTTGGAGGGCCTCTCCTTAGCTCCTTTCGAGACCCTTGAAGAAGTTTCTGAGAAGTTCCTTACTCTAAAAACTATTTTCCTGCTTGCTATTTCGTCTCTCAAAAGGATTGGAGACATTCAAGCACTTTCGGTTGCTCCCTCGTGCCTGGAATTTTCACCTGGTATGGCTAAGGCTTTTCTCTATCCGAGGCCAGGCTATGTTCCTAAGGTTCCAACTACTCCAGTTAGACCTGTCATACTGCAGGCTTTTTGTCCTCCTCCGTTTCTGACGTCGGACCAGGAGAAACTTTATCTGCTCTGCCCTGTTAGGGCCTTAGATGCTTATGTCCACAGAGCTGCCCTGTGGAGGAAATATGAACAGCTGTTTGTTTGTTTTGGGCCACTTAACAAGGGGTGCCCTGCATCTAAGCAAAGGATGAGCAAGTGGGTGGTCGAGGCCATCTCACTTGCTTATGAGTCGGCAGGTCAGCCTTTACCTTTGGCTGTACGGGCTCACTCCACCCGGAGTATGGCTGCTTCTAAAGCTCTCCTTTCAGGAGTGTCTCTTCAGGACGTCTGTGATGCGGCAGGCTGGTCCTCACCGCATACTTTCGTCAGATTTTATAGTCTTGACTTTGGCTCCACTCCCGGGGCTCAGGTTCTCTCGTCAGTTTGTGCTCCCTAATGCACACACTACGGGGTTTTGGTCGTATGGGGACGTGGTTATTGCGTTCCCCACTGCGATTCCACGCAGCGGTAGTTCCTGAAGGGGAACGTTCCGGGTTACGTATGTAACCCTAGTTCCCCGAAGGAACGGACGCTGCGTGTCCTGCCATACTTCCTGCATCCCCTGGATCGCTTGCTTCAGTGACTTTAAGCTGGCGGCTTGTGTATTCAGGGGATATTTATAGCTTCCTGGTCGATGACGTCACTCGCGTGTACTCTATCTCCATTGACTGATTTCATTCATGATTCAGACGCGCTACGCTGGGGGCGGTTCCCCCCACTGCGATTCCACGCAGCGTCCGTTCCTTCGGGGAACTAGGGTTACATACGTAACCCGGAACGTTTTTTATCCAATAATTAGAATCTCTGTTTTTTCAGAATTTAGTAGTAGGAAATTACTAGTCATCCAATTTTTTATATCAGCTATGCATTCCGTTAATTTTGTGAATTAGTAGGTTTGGTTTTGAAGAAATATACAGCTGAGTATCGTCGGCATAACAGTGAAAGCTAATTCCATGTTTCCTAATGATATCTCCGGTTTAATCATAGCTAGCTTAAAGGTTTTTGGTACGTATCCTAGAGACAAAGATGAATTAATGATATTAAGAAGAGGATCTATGACATCTGGAAGCATCTCTTTCAGCAGCTTAGTCGGTATAGGGTCTAACATACAAGTTGTCGATTTAGATGATTTGACGAGTTTGCAAAATTCTTCCTCTCCTATAGCAATGAATGAATCAAATTTTCCCTCAGGGAGACTACAATGCACTTCCTGATGCGATACTGTATTAGACGGTTGCATAGTTATAATTTTGTCCCTGATATTATCGATCTTATAAGTGAAGAAGTTCATAAAGTCATTACTGCTGTGTTTCTTGGAAGCTTCTGGGCTTGAAGCTTTCTTTTTCGTTAGTTTAGCCACTGTTTCAAATAAATACCTAGGATTATGTTTATTTTCTTCTAATAGGGTTGAAAAATAAGCAGTGTGGTGGCAGAGTTATATTAGATTGGTCTAAAGTAACTGAAACAAATGTGTATGTTTCTAACGTACTTGAAACTGATTGTGAAGTTGTTATAATTCTGAGGAAATTCTAGAGTAGTTGAACAGACCCGCCGCAGTGTGGTCACAGAATTATTTCACAACTGTTGTGTGTTATAGTGTAGGCTAGAGACGCACCGTGACTCTGTGAAGTTAAAAACAAGAACCGAAGCAGTGTGGTTTTGCCCGACGTACTGTGGCAGTGTTTTAAATCTGATAAATATTGTTTAAGTCTGAAGCACAGTGACTAAGTGGGTAGTTTTAAGAATATAACATAAAACCAGACGTGGTGTGGTTTAGTTCGACTTACTGTGACAGTGTTACATTTCTGAACTGTTTTGCGTAATGAACTTTAAGGCCCAATGGATTGTGGCCGTGGTTAAGTTTAAAAGCCTCAGGTAGTGTGGCTATGTTGTTCATTTGCGTCCGAAGTACTGGAGCTGTGAATAATTAGACTAACGGATATCTTAAAGGAACTAGATAACGTGTAGTCATCTAAATCAGACTTTGTGAATAACTATTAGATCACGAGATACTCTAAAGCCCGATAAGACTTTTAAAAATGGAAGAAATTATTGTTAAATACATCGCTAAACACGGTTCTCAGGGAATGTTTGACGGAATAGAGAATATTGTTGATAAACCGTACAAGTGGGCTATTTCTAAGTTTGAAAATGTTCCCAAAATGCCTAAGAACAAAAATGGGGAAATTGCTCATGCGCTTCAAGCACTTTTTGCTTCATATAAAGTAACCAGGAAGAGAGTAGATGAGTTAGAGGCTGAGAATGAGCGACTCAGTGTTGGGGTCATTTCTACAAAAAATGACCTGGCTAGTGAAACGATATGGAAAGAAGAAAATGTCAAGAAGCAGAATGAGATTGCACTTCTTAGAACCAACAATAGTTTGCTTAAATCATCTGTGGAAACATTGTCCAACCATTTGGAGGAAGCGAAGGCGGCTTGTCAGTTCATGATAAAGAATGGCACAACTGAGAAAAACCCTAGTAAGACATTGTTAGGTGTCACACTGTGTAACCCAGTTCCAGAACTGCCAGATTTGCAGGAAGACAGGGCTGCGGGTTGGGGAAAGATTCTCAGTCCTTCAGTGGCCAATACTCTGACTGTAGAGGGAGATTTCCCATGGCACCAGTCCACACTACTACAAGTATGCGTGCTAGTGAAGGAAGGGAACAACCAATGACCTCTACCATAGTCCGAGGATTTAATCCAACTGAACTAGAAACTGTGATCAAGAATATTGGTAAATTTGATCCTGCCAAACAAGATCCATTAGATTTTCTGAAAACCTTGGAGGAATATGCTGAAGTTTACAATTTAACTGATGGTGATGCATGCGTTTTGTTAAGATTGTGCCTGACGCTTTGTCTGGAGCCTTAACTCAGAAAGTAAAGGTCAGAACTGCTAATAAGTCCGAGAGGAAAAAGGCACTGCTCGAAGTCTTAGGTGTGATGTCAGTTAACTGGGATAAAATATGTGAGATGCACATGAGGAAAGGGGAGCATCCAGCAGCTTTTTCAGAACGATTATTGGAGATTATCACGCTGATACGTACTTCCGCATTCAGTGATCTTTGTGCACTGCCACTTCCGGTGAATCACTCATCACTCTGGCGAACCCATGATGGACGACTCTAAGTTTATTTATACTGCATCCCTGGTAAATTTACCCAAAATAACTTGTTCTGACGTACATCGACTAACTGAACAAGTGCTACCTTGTTTTATTTTAAAGTTTGGCCCTTCATCCCGGCGAACCGCTTTAATCCACTTCTTACTTAGACTCAGTTCAGTCAGGAATCCATGGAAACTTAAATAAGGTTGGCGTTGTTTGTTTGATTGACAAAGTGGAACAGAGCAGTGACATCTAGCCTTCGTTTCAGCCATTGTTGAACTGCGCCGGAAGTGGACATGCACAAAGTTGAAAAATCCCGCCCATGAAACCCGGAAGCGTGATAATCCCCTATTGGAGATGTTTAAAACTTTCAGTGGCAATCCTGATATTACTAAGAATGATGTCAGTTTCAAGTCTGCCTTGTTTAACAAATGTGACCCACTCACCCCGTCTTCTGTGACAATGCTTGTGACACCACTCTCTGAATATAATGACATTATTGCTAAAATGACAAAGTTTTACAACAATAATGCTAATGCAAATAGTCAAATGAAAGCTGCCAAATCTAGACATCCAGTTGCTGCCTTTGGCGGGAGAGAATGTTCTACATTATCTAATGGTTCCCATCATAGACCAAGGAGATTTGCAAGAATACATTGTGATATAACGTGGGCAGGGAACAACACAACACTTGCTTGCTCTCTTTTGCCATAATATATATATCGAGTGGAAATTTCCACTCCCAAATATTGTTTTGCATTATTACGACATTACAAATAAAATTGTTGTCCTCAAATTTTAATCTGGAGCCTTGCAAGCTTAAAATAAAACTGAAATAAAACAAACCTGTTTATAACTACTACAATATTACATTTAATAGTTTTTATAAGGAGCTGTTTTTGCTTTATATGCTGCTTAGAAGACACCCCAGGAAGATGGGTGAAGTATCGCTCCATTACTGTTCAAAGTAAAACAAGATCATACTTTATGATGTTAGTTTTAATAAATAAATAAAACAAATTAGGACATTTATCTGGCATTTCTTTCTTTTTGCTGTATCGCATCGAACCGAACCGTGAATTGTGTGAACGTTACACCCCTAATGAACACATGACTGTAAAAAACTGTGATGCTGTAGAGTTTGAACAAAGGAAGTGAATTGTTGTTTTCAACTCTTGAGAAAATCTTGATAGTATCATGTACTGAAGTGTGTTTCAGATTGATAACCCTGACTAGCAGTTCTCAAAGCAAGCACATGATGAAACACTGTCCACAGCCTGAGAGAGTGTGTTCATCAGATAAAGCAGATGTTGAAACACTGAAACATGTGTAATAGTGCTCACGTATGTCTGCTGAGTGCAGGATGAGGGAAGGCAGTTTATCTAAGACGACTGGGTTACACCGGGATGCAGGATCCGGGACAGAAGGTGTCCGGTCCTCGGGCCCCAAAATGTGCTTGCCCCCGTCTACCCGTTTTTAATTCACATGCACTTTGCACGATGCAACCAGACAACACAGGTTTTCCTCTCCTTGTCCAGCACTCTTACACTCTGTCCACGAAACAATGGTTCTGAGTCTCTACCACTACATTGATCATGGTGTGTTTTCATGCTTGTAATCTCTTCTTCCAGGTGTTGTCTGTGTTCAGTTTTCCTGGATCTGCATGACTTGTTGTGATTGGGTTAGGGTTAGGGTGATTGGTCTGCCAAGGAGTAATTCTGCAGCGGACGGTAAACCACTGTCAACGGGTGTCGCTCGCACCTGCATCAGAGCCACTTGTACATCTCCTTTGGTTTGTATTGTTTTTTTGAAGATGGATTTGATATGTCTCACATGTATTTCAATAAATCCATTGCTTTTTTGGTAGTGCGGTGAACTTGTGATTTGTTTTATTCCCCAATCAGTTATGAATTTCCTGAAAGGTTGTCCCGTGTACTGCGGTCCGTTATCTGTCATTACTTCATCTGGTCGACCAAATAAAGACATGTAACTTTGCATTTGTTGTGCAACTACATGGCTACTTACTGGTATGGGCATTTCATTAACTAATGGGTATTGGAATATCTGTCCACGGTAAGTAGGAGATACTGATGTCCATGGATCTCGAATAGATCCGACGCCAGGTATTGCCATGGCTTTGTGGGAGTTTTGTGTGAAATGAGAGGTTCCTTTGGTTGTGATGTTCTGCACAGGGACTGCAAGATCTGCACATGTTTTCAATGTCTGTGTTTATCTTTGTCCAATATACACTTTCTCTAGCCAACCTGCGTGTTTTTTCGATACACTGGTGGGCTGCGTGGAGTTGAGTCAGGATGGCGCTGGTCATGGATTCTGGAATAAGCACTTGTCTGCCTCAAATACAACTCCAGCTTCTATGGCGAGTTCATCTCGGAAAGGCCAATCGCTGTGTATGTCTTTTGGCAGGTCTTGAATTCTGTCTGGCCATCCCTGATGGATGATTTCTTTTAGCGCACTGAGCTTGGGGTCTTTTGCAGTCTCAGTTCTTATTATATAAGTTTTTATTAACAGTTTTGAAGTTATATGAACAAAAACATAAAACAGTCGGGACAACAAGACACACAAAAAAAACCAAAACACATCTGGATTGCCTCAGTCCGCAAATATATACAAAATAATAATTGAAAATGAATAAACGAAAATGACAATATTCACAAGTGTTTTATAACACAGCAGATTCACCACAGGAGAGGAAAGTAAATGTTCTTCCAAAAGTCCCAAGAGAGGTCCCCATGTGGCTTCAAATCTTTTTTGTGAGCAGAACTCCCCAAAACGTTCCATCTGGATATTATAAAGCATCTCATTTAACCATCTCCGGACACAAGGCACTTGTGAACTTTTCCAAATGAGGAGCATTACTTTTTTGCCCGCAATCAGGCCTACTGCTGAAGAGTATGGGGGATAGTATCCATTACATCAGAATAGCCAAAAATAGCCAGATTGTGGTCAGGCTGAATGTTCATTCTGTACGCGCTTGAAAACAATTCAAAGATCTTAGACCAGAAATCATATAAATTAGGTCAAAACAAAAATAAATGTGCCAACGTCCCCTCTGCCATCTTGCACCGATCACATTGAGGAGATATGGAGGGAAATATTTTGCTTAGTTTTGGAGTAGTGAATTCGGTGTATAACTTTAAACTGGATTCATTTGTATCTCGAATTTACAGAACAGCTCTTTATTCTCGATAGGCCTTCTTCCCAGATCTCATCAGACACTTCACCGCTCAGTTAAGTGGACCAGATCTGAGTTCTCAGGTCGCATGTTGTCCAGGAAGATCATTTGCCAAAAGGTGAGAGCTCTGGCATTTGCTGCCCAATAGTAATGCTTAAAAATAGGAAGGCCGAGGCCTCCACAATCAGTAGGTTTTTGCAAGTGGGCTTTTGCTATGCGAGGTGTCTTATAGTTCCATACAAATGACAGAATTACTGAATCAAGTTGTTTAAAAAAAGTTGCCGATAAAATAAATAGGGAGATTTTGAAAGAGATATAGAAACTTAGGCAGAGTAACCATCTTTATCATATTCACACGGCCAATTAGCGATAAAGGAAGCAGTTTCCAACTTTCGAAGCTTAATTTGAGTTTGTTAATCATGTCTAAAAAATGTAATTTAAATAAATGTTTAGGGTTCTTTGGAATTTTCAGGCCAAGATATGTAAAGTGATCCTCCACTATTTTAAATGGTATACTCTTCAAAAAAGTATCACTTAAGTTATTTGTTAGGGGCATAAATTCACTTTTACTGCAATTTATTGAGTATCCTGAAAGGTTACTAAAAGTTTCAATGTAATCAAAAATTTTAGGGACAGCGACCATAGGATCAGTAACACACAGTAAAAGATCATCAGCATACACATTTACCAGACTTTCAGCATTCCCAGTGAAATACCTTGAATATGCGATGAGTTCTTATTCCTACAGCTAATGGCTCAAGTGCAATGTTGAAAATAAGAGGTGATAGAGGATCACCCTGTCGCACACCCCGGTGCAGTTTAAAACATCTGGATCTAATACCATTAGTCAAAATAGTTGAGGATGAACTGAAATAAACCATTTTGACCCAGTCGATAAATCTGTCACCAAATCCAAACTGTTTTAGTGCCTCAAACATATATGGCCATTCAATCTGATCGAAGGCCTTCTGGGCATCTAAGAAATAATAGCTGCAGAATTGTTGGCTAACTGACGGTCTGAATATAAAATATTAAGAAGTAGGCGGACATTACAAAATGAAAACCTTCCTGGAATAAACCCGGTTTGGTCAGGATGGATAATCGTGGAGATGTGTTGTGCTAACCTGGAAGCCAATATTTTAGTCAATACTTTTTTATCAAAATTTAAGAGTCAATGGGTCTATAATTAGCTGGATCGGTCTTAGGTTTTCCTTTTTTCAAAATTACACAAATATTTGCATCGTATAGGGAATCAGGAAGTTTCTTCCTTTGGATTGAATCCTGTAGCTTTCTCAGCATATAAAGAGCCAGCCTCTTACTAAACGCTTTAAAAGTCACAGCCAAACCCGTCCGGGCCTGCAGCTTTCCCAGATGGAAAAGCATGAATTGCCCCTGATAAATCTTCAATTGAGAGTTCAGATTCTAGATCAGACCTAGAGAATTCACTAGGTTTAGGAAGACTCAATTTGGAAAAAAAACTATCGTAATTAGGGTCTGTATCTATAACTTTAGAAGTACAAAATTCAGAATAAAAGTCCCTGAAACATTCATTTATCTCTTTTGGATTAGTTATTAAACTGCCCGCTTTTGATTTTTCCATATGAATCGCCTTAGCTTGTTCTTCCCTCAATTGCCTTGCAAGCAACCTGCCGGGTTTATCCCCCAATTCAAGACTCTTCTGCAGTTGGAGGAGAAGGTTACTTATTATTTGAGCATTCAGGATTGGTCCGACACTTGTTCACATCGCTCCATTGACTTTAACACCGGCGTCTCATATTGTTGGTCTCGGCAGGCTATTACTGTCGTAGTTTTCAAAAATATGGTTAACCGTTGTGCCTGGGGCGTTTGTAACACAGATACGTGTTTCCCAGAGAGGTTGGAGGGGTGTCCGTTTTTCCCTTCCCAAAACCGGTCAAATCCTGACAAGTGTCTCTTTGGATTAAACTGTGTGGACGTCCTCAGTCAGCGAAACCCCTCAAGATCAACAACACACTTTAGCTTTTAACCTTACTGTGAAGTTACACTAGTTAGACAGTTTTATGCTGGTTTAGGTCATGATTTCGGTTCTCTACGCTAATTGTTGATACGCTAGCACACGCTGCTAATAAACACAACTTTATACTCGCGTAGTCCGTTTGCTTTGTAATAGCGATTATAGAAGTGAATAGAGACCAGCTCTGCATGAACAGTGTTGCTCCTGATATTGTGAGTCCCAGCCTCCGTCTCTTAGGATATGCGGTGGGTCATGTGACTGTGACCGTTATGCTTTTGCCTCTATTTGGATCTTGTTGTTGCTTGTGTTTCTCCGGTATGTCTTGAATATAGCCTTCGAACGCACACTGAGCCGCTTCTGCCTACTTCTATCCCACACTTTATTTGCTGCTTTATAAAAGTTTGATAAAACTTCATCAGGAAGAGCGTCACAGCATAAGCCATGTTGATACCAAACCAGAGCCCAGATGAAGTTGACGGACGTAGCAACAGTAACTAAGGGGGGCGGGGCTTAGCCAAAGGTGAATTCAGACGTTACCAAAAAGTAATCAATTCTAGTGTACGATTTGTGAACATGAGAATAAAATGAATAATCTCTATCTGTCGGATGTTGCAGCCTCCAAATATCATCCATATTTCTAGATTTGATTAAGTTATGAAGTGTTTGTATGGAGGTGATTGTAGGTGGTGGTTTTGAGGAAAGTCTATCCATAGGGATCTAACAGTTGAAATCACCACATACTATTACATCTGAAGAATCTGCATCTGGAAGCCCTGCAGCGCAGAAAAATAGGAATAATTTAAAGGGGCTTTTTTATAATAATTTCTGCACAAACCAGCACTCCTGTATTAAGCCCGATTAAATACCAGTAGCCGACTACGCCACCTAGGTTGTTTTAATGGGACCCAGGACCCAAGTTAATCATTCACTGAGGGCTGGACAGTATTGACACTCAACAGATAGATTGCATTACAAAAACACTTTATTAGACTACAAAATGGTCTCAATATTAAAAGCAGTTATCGAAGGAATGCAGTCTTCAGTCTGGTATGATGTCCTTATGGTGAATGAACAAATGTCCTGGGTTGGAATCACAGCATGTAGGTCTCCACAGTTCCAGAAATGTATAAGGTACTAGAAACGAATAAGAAACAACTACCAGTATCTCCAGTCCAATGCAAGAAAAAGCTAACTACAACTCACTGGTGCACGCAAATACCCACACTATAGTACACACTGCATCCCCAAATAAATCACACCACAGCAAAGAGGAAAACAAGAGCTATGGATTGTAAGTTATACTGGAAAGTAGTTCTTAGTCTCTTATTATGAATTCTCTATTATGAATTAGATGCAAAATGATCAACACAATATTCATCAGACGGTCTTCAACTGGGGTTGTACTCACAATATGACTGGGTAGCAATTCCCACTACCCAGTCTAGTTAATTTCCAGCGTTGTGCAATCCTCCATCACCGTACTCACCAACCGCGGCCTCACTCGTCTCCGACCAGCACTCGTTGATTCGCTCCTCCAAACAGCAACCGCTGACTCCCTCGTCTCCAACAGCTGCGCCCGTGATCGCTCTGCGTCGCCGTCTTCACAATACTCCGACTCACTCGTTCCCGCACAGCCGTAAAACGTTTGGTTATCACTGTTCAGCGTTTCTTCTCAGACGCCAGCACCTGTTTAAAACACTCAACCGGATATCGACTTGCACGTAAAAGACGCAGTCCAGACGACGCACTGCCCCTCCTGTCTCTCAAGCACACGGTCTTAAAGGGCAACAGTCTCCACCTTTTTCTTAACCAGCCTATGACACTAGGTCACTGATTAGTCTATGCACAGGTGTTAGGAAATGAGCATGGTACAAAAGTCATTTGATCAATGAGTCAATCATATAACATTAAAATGTGTATCAAAAATACATTCATCAATAATTCACTCCCATCACAATTACATTAAAGATTTTGGTAAAAGTCATCAAAATTGGGGCCATAAATATTAAGCAAAGTTATGGGGCGAGAACCTCTTCGGACGCTTGTTTGGTCCGCTTTTGGTGCGCACGAGTGCGATTGCTGCATTCACACCGGCCCAACCCAACCGCACCAGAACAACGAACAACGGGGACGCCGAACTCTAGTGCGTTTCAACCACACTGAACTGGGCAGTGTGAAAGCACCCTGAACATCCTCAGCGCCACTCGTTGTGTTGGAGGAGGAATGGATAGAAAGCAGACAGACACAAGAGTAGCTTAGCATTCACTTTACTCAACTATACCGTTCTCTTCCACACTGCTCAGTTGAACATGTAAACACTTATTATTGAAGATTTTAGCAATGCAGTGGAGAGAGAACACAACAGAGCTTCATCGCTTCACTTTTTTTCTACTTTTAGCTTTTTGTTACACTGAATTTTGAGTTACATGTATTACATTTTGGGCATTACAAGTTACAAGTTAAACACTGCTAGTGTGTGTGTTTGCCTACGGTTCAGTGTACCACTGCATCTCCCGATACTGCCAAGCACACATGCAGAGTAGATAGAGATCTTACATAACACACTGTATGAAGTTTCCTGAAGGTAAGCGTCAGTCTCTGGAGAATGTGTGCTAACTGTTAGCTAGAGCACGGCTCTGATCAGCAGAAATAGCCCTCGTTTTGCACTCTTTAATAGACAGAAAAATAGAGAAAAAGAACGATCATGACAGAGAGTATCATGGAAGGAGAATGTTATATACATTGGGGTGTCTTGTGTTGTTGTGTCAGTGTCATGAATGTTACCCTGATGTGCAGGGGCGTAATTTGTGGGGGGGTTAGGGGGGAGATAACCCCCCCAATATTTAAATCTATGCATTATAACCCCCCCACAACCCCCCCAATATTTATACCATGATCACATGAAAACCCCCCCAATGTTCAAACCAAATCTACGCCCTTGCTGATGTGTATTGGTGACTCAAACTCGTCTCCACACCGGCGGGACTCCGATCTTCAACCAGACCTGATAATGTTCTGATCCAGTCTGACCTCTGACCTCTGACCTGTAGTGCTCCTGGATCATAATCAGACACTGTCCGCTGGTTGGCCAGAGGAGAACTGAGACTGAGTCTGGCTTCTCACGAGAGTTTCCTCCATTCTCTCACTGATGGAGTTTTGCTTCTTCACTGTCGCCTCTGCTTTCCTCTCGCTTAGTTGAGGACATTTAATATTCAGCAATATCATTGATCTCTGCACTGACAGCATCATATGAGAACTGAGCTGGACGATGACATCACGCTTTCTCCAGAGTGGATAAATATATAAATGAACAAAATTAATCACTTTTACAACAGAAATAAAGCGTCACTGAACTGACTAAAGCTGGACTATGACACTATTCTCTTCTAGATCTGCCGAGACAAACTTTGTTGCATTATTTCCCTGTTATCTCTGTGAAGCTGCTTTGATACAATCTGTGTTGTAAAAGCGCTGAATGAATAAAGCTGACTTGACTCCGTCTGTTCACTTCTATTGTACATGTAGTTTGGATGGGGAACTTTAGAAGATCTGTAAGTCATCGTGTGGCCTTCTCTTACACCATCTGTCTTTTCACAGTGGTTACCGGGTGATTATAACATGTGTGCTGTATGTTTGTGTGATAAAGGTAAATTAGCTGTCACACACAGCTATGCAGACGACACACACACACACACACACACAGACACACACATACTCACACACACACACACACACACACACACACACACACACACACACACACACACACACACACACACACACACACACACACACAGCCCCATTGTCTCCCTGTTCCAATGCATTGATGAAGTCAACAGCTGGATGTGCCAAAACTTTCTTCAGTTAAACAAAGACAAAACTGAAGTCATTGTGTTTGGAAACAAAGATGAAGTTCTCAAGGTGAATGCATACCTTCACTCTAGAGGTCAAACAACTAAAAATCAAGTCAGGAATCTTGAAGTGTCTCTAGAGTCAGACCTTAGCTTCAGTAGTCATGTCAAAGCAATAACTAAATCAGCATACTATCATCTGAAGAATATTGCAAGAATTAGATGCTTTGTTTCCAGTCAGGACTTAGAGAAACTTGTGCATGCTTTCATCACCAGCAGGGTGGATTACTGTACTGGACTCCTCACTGGAGACAGTTGCAGCTCGTACAGAACGCTGAGCAGAACCAGAACACATGAACACATCACACCAGTCCTCAGGTCTTTACACTGGCTCCCAGTCACATTCAGGATTGATTTTAAAGTATTATTACTGGTATATAAATCATTTAATGGCCTTGGTCCTCAATACATTGCAGATATGCTCACTGAATATAAACCCAACAGATCACTCAGATCATCAGGATCACCTCAGCTGGAAACACATAAGCACGGCGAGTCCGCTTTAGCTACTGGAACCAGATCAATCAGTCGTTCTGTGAAATCTGGAGTGATGAAGACATCAGAGAACAAATGTAATCGATGTATTTAAATGATTTTGATACTGGAACATCACGAGACATCGCTTATATTCACAGGCCAGTGATGTAACCTCTGTAACTGTAGAAGCACTTCATTATTGTATTGCTTAACTTCTGTCTTCTGTCTTATATGAAGTGAAAAGTTTAGTCAAATCTGTTTAGATGATGTCCACTCACATGAGATCGACAGCGCTCTAGAAAACGCTCTTTTAACACACGTAATCATGTAATCATGTTATCATGTAATCATGTTATCATGTAATCATGTTATTATGTTATTATGTTATTATGTTGTAATGTTCAGTTTTCTTTCAGTCATAAAATGCTTTTTGAGAGACAGATTCACTCTGTAATTGATGAACCTAATTATTAAACTAATAAAATGTGACCGCATATATAATGACTAATTAGCGGAAAACAAACATATGTATTTCAAATTGATAAGATAAAGCTCATGCATTTGAGTGTAAACCCCAATAGAGGCTTTAATGTGCTGAAGATCATCAGCAGTGTTGAGCTCTTCCACTGTTTAACACTTGTGTAGTGCAACCTGCAAACCTGTGTTTCTGTCTCCTCCCCTTGTGTGTTCAACTCTATAAAAGACAGAGTTCATCTCTATTCTCTACTCGCTCTTCTGACTCAGAGAAACTCAGTTCATCTCTATTCTCTACTCGCTCTTCAGACTCAGAGAAACTCAGTTCATCTCTATTCTCTACTCGCTCTTCTGACTCAGAGAAACTCAGTTCATCTCTATTCTCTACTCGCTCTTCTGACTCAGAGAAACTCAGTTCATCTCTATTCTCTACTCGCTCTTCAGACTCAGAGAAACTCAGTTCATCTCTATTCTCTACTCGCTCTTCTGACTCAGAGAAACTCAGTTCATCTCTATTCTCTACTCGCTCTTCTGACTCAGAGAAACTCAGTTCATCTCTATTCTCTACTCGCTCTTCTGACTCAGAGAAACTCAGTTCATCTCTATTCTCTACTCACTCTTCTGACTCAGAGAAACTCAGATCATCTCTATTCTCTACTCGCTCTTCTGACTCAGAGAAACTCAGTTCATCTCTATTCTCTACTCGCTCTTCTGACTCAGAGAAACTCAGTTCATCTCTATTCTCTACTCGCTCTTCTGACTCAGAGAAACTCATCATCTCTATTCTCTACTCGCTCTTCTGACTCAGAGAAACTCAGTTCATCTCTATTCTCTACTCGCTCTTCTGACTCAGAGAAACTCAGTTCATCTCTATTCTCTACTCACTCTTCTGACTCAGAGAAACTCAGATCATCTCTATTCTCTACTCGCTCTTCTGACTCAGAGAAACTCAGTTCATCTCTATTCTCTACTCGCTCTTCTGACTCAGAGAAACTCAGATCATCTCTATTCTCTACTCGCTCTTCTGACTCAGAGAAACTCAGATCATCTCTATTCTCTACTCACTCTTCTGACTCAGAGAAACTCAGTTCATCTCTATTCTCTACTCGCTCTTCTGACTCAGAGAAACTCAGTTCATCTCTATTCTCTACTCGCTCTTCTGACTCAGAGAAACTCATCATCTCTATTCTCTACTCGCTCTTCTGACTCAGAGAAACTCAGATCATCTCTATTCTCTACTCACTCTTCTGACTCAGAGAAACTTAGAGATTCAGTTTCTGCTCTCAGTCGGAGTTCATCATGAAGCTGCTGGTGTTTCTTCTGTTGCCGTGCCTCTCTCTGAGTGAGGTTGTGCCGGGGTTTGGTGAATGCAGAAAGTTCTTTTTGAATAATAACCCTCCTCGATTCACAGCACCACCGGACACCACAGCGAGCACCATCAGCACAGTCCAGTTCACACCACAATGGGACGACACAGTCAAGGACATCTGCCAGTGTGTTCGGGACAACAACGATCAGAAAAAGTGTTTTTATGCAACTTTGTACAACACAGTCTGGAGGATCCCCGTCTACTCTGCGTATGTGTTCAAGACCGCAAGTGTTAAGAGGGTTGATCGTTGGTACATCGAACCTCAGGTGATTATTCAACTGTATATTATAGTATATTGGTCACACTTTATATTAGGTGTCTTTAACTACTATGTACTTAAAAAAATAAGTACAATATAGGCTTATATATGTAGTCCTGTAAACGCTTGTGCTGTTATTGAGGAGGATACGGTAATATTAGCACAGGTTTACTGGTTTAAGAGGTTAACACTGTCATTAAGACTTTGGAATGCCCTTCCTTCCCACATTCCACAGGCAGACACAGTAAATTTATTTAAAAAATTGCTAAAGACATATCTTTTTAAGAAAGCTTTTAATCTTTAGACATTTTAGCATTACATTGCCATAGTAACCCTCCTGATACTTTTTTATGCTTTCTTTTGACGCTCAGCACTTTTTTTGAAGTGGATTTGTCCTACTTGTAACATGTATTACTATGAATTTAATGTATCTTCTTTTATGCCCTCCGAAATATGTAAGATGTCCTTAAGTATTTAGAAAGGCGTCGGCCAAATAAAATGTATTATTATTATTATTATTATTATTATTATAGATGTAAACATGCAGGATACTAAAATATAAGTTCACTGATAAACCTGTATGTACACAATAAGTGCATTGTATCAAATTATTAATTCAAATGTTAGTACATAATAGTTAAAGACACCCAAATTCAAGTGTGATCAGTATATTTATTTAAAATGATAATAATGAATGTGAATTTTGACTGAAACAGTTTGAGTTGTTTGTTCTCTCTCTTGTCCTTTAGCTGGATGGATATACTGAGCCGTGTATGAAAGCTAAAGGTAGCCAAACCATTACTAATCAGGCTGTGAACAGTGACTATGAAGGACAGGACCTTAATAAGCCTTCGTATGACAAAGGTCACCTGTACCCAGTTCTGCACACATACGATGAGCTCTCCATGCTGGCCACCTCCACCCTGACCAACGCCGCTCCACAGGACGCATGCTTCAATCGGCTTCAATGGTACAATCATGAGAAGACTGTTATTGAAGATCTGAAAGCCTGTGACTCTGAGGCTTTTGTGGTGACTGGTGTAGTTCCTAATCACACCAAAAAACTGAAAGATAGAGTTACTGTCTCAAAGTATTACTGGAGAGCCACATGTTGTCTGAAGAACGGTGTGATCACAGGGAAGGGTTACTTCGGACCCAATAACAATAACAGAGTGGAGAAATTAACAATTACAGAACTACAGACACAGCTGGCCAAAGATTACGGTGTGACAACTATTGTAATTTTCCCAAGCATACCAATCCCTACAGGGTCCAAAAGACCCTTCCCAGGTGTAACAGGTGGTTGTATCTAGTTTAGCCTTTAGCCTATGAGCTAATAATGGATCATCACGTTTACATCTGTGACTGGGGTTGGTAATATCTGGAATCAGATCTTCATCCTCTAGATCATGAGTCATGATCCTGACGGTTCTGTTATTTTAATGAATATCTCCAGCCATCTTTGTCCACTTCACTGTTACTGGATCAACATGTGTGTGTAATAATGCTGGCTGTATAATCATGTAATAAAGACAGTGTGCAAACGTGTCTTCATGTGTTTAAACCCTTTATTCAAGCCCACATGACCTCAACGGCCACAGACTGATATTGTGGATTAAGAAGAAACGGTGTTCTCTTGTTCTCCCGTCACAGTGAGCTGCTGTGTCCCGATACGGTGTGTATCCGCTTGTGTTCCTCCGCACACCTGCAGCGTACAGCAGAAGACAGCGGTCGGGTGTGTGCACATCTGGACGGCACTGTCTACAGCACTCCTGACTGGAGAGGCTTCACTGTAAAACACAGTTCTGCCTTAAACATCCAAGTTGATTTAAATTACATTAAACTGACAACTAAAAAATTACTTGAATCTTGTATAACTTACACAAAAAGTTTAGTTCAGAGCAGGAACAGAGAAGCCTTAACTAGTTCAGTTTTCTTTCTCAGCCAATATCAATGGCCGCGTGTCCATTACAGATTTGCGCAACACTTTTGCGTTTTTTCTTCTTCTAAATGTCGATAAAAAAATATTGCAAAATGACGGCGTTTTCATTACCTGATGTTATGCGACTAAAACTTATTTTTTTCCTCTCGCGAGAAGTCATTCCACGAAGCATGGCAACGGACGTTGGTAGGTTTATAGCCTATATATCTCAGCCGCCGCACCGCATTAATGAAGGAGAAGTGAAGTGTTATCATTAATGTCGAGGGAAGACTCATACTGAGCGGATCATACGAGGAGTTCCTGTGTGTCTCCCTCAGTTCTGCTCCGAGGTCGTGATTGTGGCGTTTCTTTGAGGTTTAGAATCCAGTATTCCTGTAATTCTTGTTTCTTTTATGAATTTAATAAAGAACTCTGTCTCGTCTTCTGTCCAAGCGATCCATATAGGCTACTTTTGTGTCCATTCGTTTTTCCTTTTTTAACCCGTAATTGCAAAACGAAAAATGAACGGTTGTTGTATTTTTAAAATGCAAAGTTGAACACCCTGGAGTCACGACTCTGGCCGGCTGAAGAAAGGGAGTTGTCTCCGCGCTGGTGGAAAACCACACTTCGCCGTTTCTCCCAATCCACCCAGACCCAGGATCCTCCGAATCCCCCTCGCCTTCAGTGGAAGCTAGAGAGGATGATGAGGGTGCCACATCCAAATAATGGTCTGCCTCTCCTGAGTCTGTGGTGTCAGAGGGAGAAGACAACACATCCGGCAGCTCGCTGGAGGGTCCGGCTGCAGAATCATCTCTAAAACTTCACTGCAAGTCAAGCCCTTTCTCATGTTGCTTGCTGCTCTTCTCACCATCAAATGACCAGCAGGCTGTAGTGTTTAAATCCACTTGCTTAGTTTTTGTTTAGTCTGCATTTCTCACCATCAAAAGGCAGATGCATGAACACAGTTTTTGTTTACTCCATGTAGTTCTGAGAGCTGAGGTGCATGTTTTGATTTTCTCAGACGTATCAAGGCGAGTTCTCTCACTCTCTCTCACACACACACACACACACTTTATTATGCTATTATACTCAATATAACTCCATGTAAAAGCCAGAAACTAAGCTTTTTTTTGCACAGGCCTATCTAAAGGGTTAATGGTGCCACAGTAAAAATGACAAATTGTAGGCTTAGGGTCTTAGGTTAGGCCCTCTTCCCAACAGGGAAAACCAACAACAATCAAAAATGCATGATTATAAGGTGTCATGGCTTTGCAATCAAAAAGAGTGGTTATAATGGAAGTCAATGGGGCAAAAACAGCCACGAATAGTAAATGAGGGAGAAAAAGTGAAAATCTGATGCTGCACAAAAACTAACACATCAAAACCAATGTAATAGAAGGAAATCCAAGGCACTCTTCTCTGGAAATATATAAAAAGCCTTTATTAGATTGGCTATTTCATAGTAGAAAATTAAAAAAAACATGGGGGGAAAAACAACCCACGCGTAGCAGCAACAATCAGCCTTCTTCAGGGTGTGTTTGTACAAATCAAACAATCTCCTCTGTTATAAGTGCTAATTAGAAACACCTGGATGACAAATTACATGCATATACAGAGAAGGTCCACTAGGAGGTTGCATTACAAATTGAATCAAAAAAAAAAAAACACGCATAAGTACATACATACACATACACACATACATGTATAAGCTACACACAGAAGAAGAAAAAAAAAAAAAAAAAAAAAATTGCTTCTATACACAGAATGCTTTCACAAAAAAGGACTGAAATCTATTTCTTCATTCAACCCAGGGTATATTGTGGCCTGTAACTCATATATATAAAATGTTTCTCTCTGTAACAGTAATTTAAGTCGGTCACCACCCCGAATACTCTTTTTGATCGTTTCTAAACCCTCAACTATTAGACCTTCTGGATTACTGTGGTGCACATTTTGAAAATGTTTTGCCATGGGGTAATCTAAGTTAGCTTTTCTAATGGCATTTTTATGCTCCGATACTCTGTCTTTGAGACGTCTCTTGGTCCGGCCTACATAAAAGCATCCACATTTGCATGATAATCTATATACCACATAAGTGGTGTTACAATTAATGAATGCCTTTATGTTGTACATCTTATCTGTCTTAAAATGACAGAATTCTTTGCATACTTTAATACTCGAACAACGGTTACAAGACCCGCATTTGTAAGTACCTGTTAACTGTCTAAGCCAAGTGGTCTGTTTTTTGGCAGGAAGATGACTAGATACTAGCCTATCTCGTAAAGTCGGAGCCCTCTTGAAACTCATTTTTGGAGATGAAGAAAACACTTCTCTAAGAACAGGATCACTCTCAATAAGATTCCAGTTTGAGTGTATGATCTTTTTTATAGGATTGGCCAGAGAGATATATTCTGTCACAAAAAAGGCTTGGTTTTGTAAACAGGGTCGTTTTGTCTTCTTCTGGAATAGCTCTGGTCTAAGAATAGACTGGGCTTTCTTATAAGCATTTTGCACTGTTTCTGTATGATAGCTCCTTTCTAAAAATCGGTTCGACAGGACTTTCGCTTGCACTTCATATTGTCGGTATCACAAATCCGTCTAAGACGTTGGAACTGGCCGAAAGGTATATTATTTTTTAGCCAATTTGGATGGAAACTATCTGCTTTTAACATAGTGTTCCTATCTGTTGTTTTACGATATACAGTAGTGTGAAGTTCCCCATCTTTACCAATAAAGATTGTTAGATCTAAGTAGTTAATAGTGGTTTTGGAATGTTCCATACACAGTTTTATATTCCTATCATTATTGTTCAAGTGATCATAAAATGGTAACAGTTCATCATAAGACCCACCCCAAATCAGAAGAATATCATCAATGTACCTCCCCACCATTTTATCTTGTCACCGTATTTGTTTAAATAGACAAAATCCCTCTCCCACAAACCTAAAAACAGGTTAGCATAGTTAGGGGCAAAACATGCACCCATCGCAGTGCCCGAACCTGAATATACATTAGGTCTTGGAAAAGGAAAACATTGTTTTTAAGTGTCCATTCGGTGAGCTGAACGATGAATTCGGAGGGAGGCAAAGAGTCTATAGGTCTGTTCGTCAGGAAATGTTGTAAAGCTTTTAGTCCATCATTATGAGCAATGTTTGTATAAAGAGATTCCACATCCAATGTGACTAAGAAACAGTTGTCTGGACCTCTCATATCGCTTAAGACCTTCAACACATGGGTAGTACCCTGTATATAAGAAGGAAGCTGTTGAGCCAATGGCTTGATGTGAAAGTCTATAAATTGCGAAGCTGGCTCTGTGAGAGAACCATTGGCAGATACGATGGGTCTGCCTGGAGGGGATTCGAGAGACGTGTGGATCTGTGGGAGCATAGAGAAGGTGGCTATTCTAGGATGTGGACATAGGAGGAAGTCATGCTCCTGTTTTGAAATCCACTCATCATCCTTCGCTGTGAGCAACAGAACCCTTAGTTTATCTCTCATGTTGTCTATCGGATTGGACAGCAGCCGTTGATAGTAGTCTTGATTGTTGAGTTGTCGTAAGGCTTCTTCAACATATTTGTCTCTGTCCATTATTACAACTGCTCCTCCTTTATCCGCAGGTTTTATGATTATATTCTTTTTCAGATGATCTATTGCAAGTTTTTGGGATTTGGTCAAGTTTTCCCTATTTTTCTGATTTGATGATAAGAGTCTTTCAATGTCATAATCCACCTTTTTTGTAAAAGCAGTCAAAGTCACATTCGAAACTGGAGGCATGAGATATGATTTTGGTCTAAAAGAGGATCTTTGTGCTGTACTGTCATTTCTCTGATTATGTTGATGATACCAAACTTTTAGGTGAAGGCTTCGGTAGAATCTACATAGATCCACCTTAGTATTAAACGCATTAGTGTGGTGGGTGGGAGAGAAAGAAAGTCCTTTGGACAACACACTCACATGGTCTGGGTCAGAGATGTTTTGGATAGGTTGATTACCGTCGGCTCTTGTTCCGATCCCTGAGAACCCATGGTTGTTGTCTCAGTTGTTGTCTTTGTCCTTGACCGTTTTCTGCCTCTCCTTGTTTTTTTCTTTTTATGTTGGGTTTTATGTGTTTGGGTCTTTCGTCCAAAAAATCAGACGTGCTAGAAGCAGCTGGTGAAGACATATTGGAGATCGAAGTGGATTCTTCATCGCTTGTAGTAAAATTGAAGGACACAGATCTCTGTCTATCTCTGTAATTAGATCCAGTCCACTTGTACACGGTGTCATCTTTATAGTCGTTTTCATCTCTCTTGAATTTCTTGATCTTTGGCTGTCTGACCCAATCTGTTAGTTTCTCGAGGTCCTGTTTCAATTTATTTTCAAATGGCAATTTTTTGTCATCATTGCTCATGCCAGAGATTTGTACTTTTATCTCATTGATTTTTTCTTGCACCACTTCTTTTTCTTTCTTACTATGTTCAATGATTAGCAGGATCAGATCTAATGAAGCTACAATATAATAGTCCTATCGATTTCTGGAAAGAAATCAAAAGAATGAATAATTGTAAAACATCGTTACCAACGAATATTGATGGTGTCAGCGGCTCAGATGAAATTACTCAGCTGTGGCAGAAACATTTTTATGAGCTGTTTAACTGTGTTAAAAGTAACTCCTTTAAAATAGGTAACATTGATAATAATGAAGATGCAAGAGTTATACCTAAAGAAATATATGATGCAATTATGATGCTAAAGGATAATTTACAGAAACATCCTCTGATGCACAACCTTGGACACATCATCAGTGTTGTTTCCAGGAGTCACTGGGTGTTTCGGGTCTTACAACAGACACCCTCGTCCAGGCGACCCGACCGAGGCTGATCAGACCCCGGCCTGTGTCCAAGTGGCATTCTACTGCCCCCACTGCTCTCCCCTCTTTAACCAGAGCCATCTGGATGCTTTTTCCGCTGCCTCCACGTTGTTGCCTATGGCTCTTCTTCGGTTAGCACCTGTTATGCCCAGCGCACCGTAGGCCTTGTTCAGGGAGTAACTGGCGAATCCCCTACTGCCGACCTCTACTGGCATACACCTGGTCCTCCATCCGTTTCTCCGACAATCCTCCACCAGTTCTTGGTATTTCTCCCTTTTTCTCTCTTGAGCTTCCTCCATCCTCTCCTCCCAGGGCACTGTCAGCTCTAACAAGATCAGGTGTTTTGTGGCCTCAGAGACCAAGATGATGTCAGGTCTCAATTTGGACTGGGTGATGCGTGTTGGGATTTTCAGTTGCCTTTCCAGGTCGACTGTCATCACCCAGTCTCGGGCCGTGGAGAGCAAACCTACAGAGCAGTTTTTAGATTTTTTCTCTGGCTTTTGTCCTTCCTTGATGAAGTGAATGGCCTTGGCTGTAGCTTGGGTGTATCGGCTGTCCTTGATCCCCTTGCTGATTGCCTCAGCGATGGATTTGAGGACCTGATCGTGCCTCCATCGATACCGGCCCTCGCCCAGCGCCTTGGAGCAGCTGCTCAGGATGTGTTCTAGTGTCCCTATTTTGGAACAAAGAGGGCATGCAGGTGTTTCTATTTTGCCCCATGTGCACAGGTTGGATGGACTTGGGAGTACATCATAGACCCCCTGAATCAAGAACTTGATTCTCTGGGGGTTCCACTTCCAGATTTCCTTCCAGGTGACACTCCTCTCCATCGCCTGCTCCCACTTCATCCAGGCGCCTTGCTGACGCATGGCCACTGTTCTGCTGGTTCGCTCTTCCTCGACTGAAGCTCGCACCTCCTCCTGTACCAGTCTCTGCCTCTCCTTTCCGCTGGCAGAGTCATATCGTGTCGCTGTTAGACTCCCAAGTCCGGCTCTGCCTTGCGCCACTGTTCCAAGGATGGCCTTGTGCTTGAGCCGCGTCTCTGCCTGCTGGACTGCCTCGGCTGCCCTCCACTTCCTCCCTGTCCTCACAACAATCCCTGCACCGGACACTTTGGCATCTCTAGATCCAGAGTACTGCAGGTGTTCCCGTGTCCGTGCAACGATGAACTCCTCCCTGACTGAGCTAAAAGGGAGCCTGAGCTTGTTGGTGTTCCCATATAGCCCGATGTTACTTAGGCTACGTGGCAGGCCCAACCATCTGCGCAGATAGCTGCTCACCTTTTGCTCAAAACCTTCCACCACTGTCATGGGGACCTCATAGATAAGCAGAGGCCAGAGGATTCTTGGGAGGATTCCATGCTGGTAGACCCAGGCCTTGAATCTTCCAGGGAGCCCAGACTTATCCACTGTTCTCAACCATCCCTCCAGGTCAGCACCGGTTGCCTTGATGGAGTCTCTGTCATTCAGGCTACAGTTGAAGAGCTTCCCAAGGCTCTTCACTGGTCTCTCAGTGACTGACGGGATCTGGTGTTCTCCCAGCCTGAAGCGGAATCTGTCTGTAACCTTCCCCTTCTTTAGGACCAGAGACCTGGACTTTGCAGGTTTGAAGCTCATGCGTGCCCATGACATGAGTCTCTCCAACCCCTGGAGGATCCACCTGGCTCCTGGTACCGCAGTTGTTGTCACTGTGAGGTCGTCCATGAATGCTCTTATAGGAGGTTGCCTTACTCCAGCCTTGCTGAGGGGGCCTCTGCACTCTGCTTCAGCTGCCTTGACCAACATGTTCATTGCCAGTGCAAAGAGTGTCACTGAGATGGTGCAGCCAGTGATTATCCCCACCTCCAGCTGGTGCCAGTCAGATGTTAGCTGGCCAGTGGAGACTCTCAAGCTGAACTTGCTGTAATAGTCCAGGATGAGATCTTTCACCTTCTGCGGTACATGGTGTTTCTCCAGTGCGACCTCCACCAGCTTGTGGGGTATTGAGCCATAGGCGTTGGTGAGGTCCAGCCACAGTACAGCCAGGTCCCCTCTGCCTTCTCTTGCTTCCCTGATGAGCTGGGTTACTACGCCTGTGTGTTCCAGACAACCAGGAACTCCTGGTATTCCTCCCTTTTGTACAGACGTGTCAATGTACTTATTGCTCAACAGGAAGTTGGAGAGCCTCTTGGCCACGATGCTGAAGAAGATTTTACCCTCCACACTGAGCAATGAGATGACCCGGAACTCGTCGATGTTCTCAGACTTCTCCTCTTTTGGTATAAACACTCCCTCTGCATACCTCCATGGCTGGGCGATCTTCCCTCTCCTCCAGATCACCTTCAGGCCCCTCCAAAGCCTATGTAATAGCTTTGGGCAGTTCTTGTACACCTTGTAGGGCACTCCACTTGGGCCTGGTGCTGAGCTCGATCTTGCTCTCCTCACCACTTCCTCCACTTCTCTTAGGCGGGGCTCCTTCAAGTCGAAGTCTGATGAAGGCTCTGGTGGTGTTATCAGCGCATCGCATGGACCCAGCGTTTGATCTCTGATGGAGTCACTATAGGTGGCCTTGAGGTGGTCGTTTATGGCATCCTTGGAGCAGGTGAGGCGGCCAGCCCTCTTTTGGCCAAGGAGCTGCTTGGTCAACTTAAATGGGTTGGCCAAGAATGCAGCCCTCTTCCTGGCTCTCTCCTTCCGCCTCCTTCTGTGGAACTCTGCCCTCCGTAAGTTCAAGAGTTGTTTCCTTAGGATTGCTCTCAGATCCGCTAGGCCAGCTCTCTCGACTTCCCCCGCTGATTTGTATTGCCTCTTTAGCAGCCGGAGTTCGTCCCTGAGGCACTGAATTTTCCTTACTCTGTGACTTGGAGCATATGCAGATGGAGCCGGCTTGGGTTCCTCGGTTCCAAATCGCTCAGCTGCGATATTCACTATGAGGGTGGTCATCGTTCTCAATCGGTGGTCCACGTCACCCTTGACTGTCCCTTCCAGGACCTGGCTAACATCTTCATCAAATTGTTGCCACTCAACTCTCTTGTGGGATTTGGGCCACTGGATCTTTAGTTGGACCGCAGGGGCACAGCCAGTTGTTATGGCTGCAGCTTGCTGGCTTTGGAGGCCATGTGCATTGTCAGGAGATGCTGTCTCTTGGGTTATAGTGGCAGATGAGCTGCTGGCACCAGGTATTGGCGGTATGGACGAGATATCTGCGGAGCATCTAACATTTGCAAGTAGAAAACTCTGTCCTCTAATTGCTATTTGTTTTACTGTGCTGTTAGTCCATGGTATTTTACCGGACTCTATTTTATCTGTTGCATTAGTGCCTATCGTCAAAGAAAAAGCTGGTAAGATTAGCAGCTTGGATAATTACAGGCCTGTAGCTCTAGCCAGTATTTTATCCAAGGTCTTAGAGAGAATTATACTGAATAGATTGGAGCACTTTGTTCTGACCACTGACAATCAGTTTGGTTTTAGACCTAAACATGGCACGGATATGTGTATTTTTGCCATAAAGGAGATTTTAGATTTGTATAATAGGCATAATTCTACAATATTTATGTGTTTTATTGATGCCTCTAAAGCCTTTGATCATGTAAATCATGAGAAATTATTCTATAAATTGCACAACAGAGGGGTTCCTAAATATCTAGTGAGAATCTTGGCTTTTTGGTATGCTCATCAGTTAATGTATGTGAAATGGGGTAACTCTATGTCTGCCCCATTCAGTGTAAGCAATGGAGTTAGGCAGGGAAGCATACTGTCTCCCTTTCTGTTTAATATATATATATGGATGAGCTATCAAAAATGCTAAACAACTGTGGAACCGGCTGTATGGCTGGGGACACCATTATAAACCACTAATGTACGCAGATGACCTGGTCATTCTTTGTCCATATAGTGCTGGCCAACAGCTATGAAGGGTGTGTTCTCAATATGGCTCAGAGTTTGATATTACGTTTAATCCCAAGAAGAGTAATATAATGATTGCTAGAAGCAGGGAGGACAATAAACTTTTATTTCCTGATTTTTTTTTATCTGGTAATGTCCTTAAAGTGTGTAATGAGGTCAAATACCGAGGACACTACATAACTGATGACCTGTCTGATGATAGGGACATTCAAAGACAGTATTGTATGTTGTACGCACAGGCTAATATGCTGAATCGCAAATTTAATATGTGCTCACTATCTGTAAAGACCACACTTTTTAAAGCTTTCTGTACTCCAATGTACACTGCCCAGTTGTGGCGGCGCTACAGAAAGAGCAGTGTGCAGAAACTCACTGTGGCATATAATGATGGTGTGAGGCTGCTGCTTAAACTGCCACGATGGAGCAGTGCAAGCGACATGTTTGTGAGTGTTAGGGTTTCCATGTGTCCTGCTGTACTCAGGAATCTCCTGTACAGATATATGTGTAGATTGACGGAGTCATTTAACAGCATCATTGCAACACTAGTGAACCCCGCATCGAGCGCTGTTAGGTTCACTTCGAGACTGTGGAACCATTGGCGTTTTAGTTTATATGCTAATATAGGAACACTATTTTTGTGCATTGTGGAATTCTGATTGGTGTCATTTCTTAGTGTTGTATGTATTTTACATAAATCATTTCTTAGTGTTGTATGTATTTTATCTTGTATTTGGTATGTTTCTGTATAGTGCTATGGACCATTTTTCTGTGTGTCCTGAATAAAGAAAATGATGATGATGATAATGAGCATTTATTCAAAATGGCTTCCCATTTCGATCTGAAATCAATATCTTCAGTGCCAAAAGAGGGACATTTTTTTATTCGAAGGCCTCTTGGAATGAGTAATCAGACAGATTGACAATACTCCAATGAAGCTTAATCTCTTTTTCTGCCATTCTTTTCAGTTCAAAATATTTTTTACTCACATCTGGCTCAGCTCCTGGAGAATTTGTTGTGTCATCGAGTAAAGACTGAGTTACAATGATGTTGTTAGCTTGCTCATTCGAATATGAGAATGCTGCGTTGTATCTTCCATTCTCCATCTTGAGCTAATAATACGACTCCACAATGCCCACTGGATACGAGCAGAGCAACTCCAGAGAAGCACGTCCCTAGTGCTTCATAGTTCAAAAAGAAAAAATGTCCAGGGTGCTCAAGGAGTTCAACATAAGGACGTTTTTTGAAGGTGCTCTTTGGGGTTGGGAATTCAACAAAATGTAATAGCCAATCTAATAAAGGCTTTTTATATATTTCCAAAGAAGAGTGCCTTGGATTTCCTTCTATTACATTTTGTTGAATTCCCAACCCCAAAGAGCACCTTCAAAAACCGTCCTTATGTTGAACTCCTTGAGCACCCTGGACATTTTTTCTTTTTGAACATCAAAACCAATGTTGTTTCTAATCTTTGACATGTCCAAGACTGTGATAAAAGGTAAAAAAAAAATCCAGTCCACAATCACATTTTATATTGAAAAATAAGTGTTTTTCCCCCATATCAGTGACATAAGAATTTGGCGATTAGAGTTAAAATCCTGATTTAAAAAAAAAAAAAAAACATTTAGTAGTTTTGAACAGGACTGAGGTTGATTAATAGATTTATGCAAAAAAAAAAAAAAAAAATTATGTGATCAATTTTTACAGCAGTTTAAAGTAGTGGCTGTTTTCAGCATAACGAAAGGATGTGAATTCGCCCAGAGTGCACTGTTGAGTTTTTGAACATTTTCAAAGCATTTTCCCAAAATATGTGTCACAATAAGATTTGTCACCAAAAATCATTCCATTTGCTGAAACACGGAGAAAGTTATGGCCAAATTAAGACTCAAAAATACCCCATAGTGGCTGAACACATCCCCAACAGCACATCAGGGTTCATAAAGAACAGTCTCGTGTGCTGTCCGAGCGATCCATATATAGGCTACTTGTGTCCATTCGTTTTTCCTTTAACCCGTAATTGAAAAACGTTTTTGAAAAAAATAGTTTGACTTTTTGCCCTTATGCTAAACATTTTAAATATTCACAAATATGAGAAAAAACAGTAGATTTTACTATTTTCCTAAGACAGAATTAGAACCTGGAAATGATATTATTACCGCAGTGCTGAATGAGAAGAGCCATATATATCTGAACCACAGCCTACAGAAAGGTGAGTTATAGGCTAATGATAATAAATGTGTCTGAAAACATAACGAGGCATTTTAATTGTTTATTAATAAACTGTTTTCTAAATCAGTGTCGGCTAAAAACATATCTCCATCTCCGCTGTTTAGAGAGAAATGCACCTTTCATACGCATTACATAATCAGAATGTATTAGCTTTCGATTCGCATTTGTTAGTTTTAAAGTGGACATTTCGAGCTTTAGCTACATAGGCTATATTTAGTTTCAGTTCTCGCGCTCCAGTTCACGGAGATCATGAAAGCACGCCTGATTGTTTTATTTTACAAAAGCACAACGCTTTCTTGCAAGTAGTTGCGAATAATGTATTACTTTCTGTATGACCAGAAATTATAGAGTATTTTAAGTTGTTTCCACTGTTGATAGGAAAATGCAAGTGTTCGCGTCCGCGGCTCCACACAAACCCTTGGATATGCGTCAAAATCTTGTGTTTGTGATAATACGGGTTAGACAATAATAATACAGGACTAAGATTATGATTTTTGACGAATTGCTTTGTTCCTTTTTTGGATAAAAGCGTCTCTAAGCCTAGTGAATGTTAGAATGATGGTTATTATTATTTGCGTACACGGACCCCAAACACACCGCGTCTTAGGTGACTGTAAATGCGCAAAAACTGTTTCCATTGCAGTTTCGCGAAATATTCCTTTTCCGAATTGCCTGAAAAACCTCAAGCGAGCGTAAAAACTTTTGCGATAAACGAGTTTTTGCGAAATTGACATGTTTCCATTGTGCGTATTATCAATTTGAAGGGTAATGGAAACGTGGGTATTGATGTTAACTCTGCTTATTGTTGGGCCTTTGCCGTTCAGAATACATTTAACCGCTTAACTGTCCCTCCCCGTTTAGAGCAAGGAAATGCACCGTCCAAACTCAAGCGGTTCTCAGACCTTTCCAACGATTGACGAGATCAGAATTAACTGATAAAACACATTTAGTAATTCTGTAAGACACACAGCACAGGTGTTGGTCAGTGAGGAGAGACTCAGCTCAGAGAGACTCAGTTTGATCAGGTTTATTAATGAAGATTTATGCGGTCAGCACACACGCTCCTCCGACACCCTTGATCTTCTCCTCGGCCCGCCGGCTGAAGAACTTGGCCTTCACGATCACCGGCTGCTTCGGCAGCTTGCCTTTGCCCAGCACTTTGAAGTATCCCTGAAACACACAGCGGATCAGCGTTAACAACACACACCGTTCTGACAGAAACCCTTGATGAAAACACAGCCGGAGGAAGAGTCACACACAACTGCAGCTCACTCCCCGGGACACACTCCTGACGGAAGCACACACACACACAACTGCAGCTCACTCCCCGGCACACACTCCTGACGGAAGCGCACACACACACAACTGCAGCTCACTCCCCGGGACACACTCCTGACGGAAGCGCACACACACACAGCGGTTACTCACGCGGAGACAGTGTTACATTAACCCCTGACTAGGACAGCTGTGCTTCATGAACCTGGGTATATACAGAAACTCTAAAGTTGAATTTAATACCTTTTTTAATACCAGCACGAATTCAAGTTGCAACTGTAGCGGCGTAAAGTGATCTGTAGTCTAGTAAAGCGATCTGTAGTCTAGTAAAGTGATCTGTAGTCTAGTAAAGCGATCTGTAGTCTAGTAAAGCGATCTGTAGTCTAGTAAAGCGATCTGTAGTCTAGTAAAGCGGTCTGTAGTCTAGTAAAGCGATCTGTAGTCTAGTAAAGCGGTCTGTAGTCTAGTAAAGCGATCTGTAGTCTAGTAAAGCGATCTGTAGTCTAGTAAAGAGATCTGTAGTCTAGTAAAGCGATCTGTAGTCTAGTAAAGCGATCTGTAGTCTAGTAAAGTGATCTGTAGTCTAGTAAAGTAGTCTGTAGTCTAGTAAAGCGATCTGTAGTCTAGTAAAGCGATCTGTAATCTAGTAAAGCGATCTGTAGTCTAGTAAAGCGATCTGTAGTCTAGTAAAGCGATCTGTAGTCTAGTAAAGCGATCTGTAGTCTAGTAAAGCGATCTGTAGTCTAGTAAAGTAGTCTGTAGTCTAGTAAAGCGATCTGTAGTCTAGTAAAGTAGTCTGTAGTCTAGTAAAGCGATCTGTAGTCTAGTAAAGCGATCTGTAGTCTAGTAAAGCGATCTGTAGTCTAGTAAAGTGATCTGTAGTCTAGTAAAGTGATCTGTAGTCTAGTAAAGCGATCTGTAGTCTAGTAAAGCGATCTGTAGTCTAGTAAAGTAGTCTGTAGTCTAGTAAAGCGATCTGTAGTCTAGTAAAGCGATCTGTAGTCTAGTAAAGTGATCTGTAGTCTAGTAAAGTGATCTGTAGTCTAGTAAAGTGATCTGTAGTCTAGTAAAGCGATCTGTAGTCTAGTAAAGCGATCTGTAGTCTAGTAAAGCGATCTGTAGTCTAGTAAAGTGATCTGTAGTCTAGTAAAGCGATCTGTAGTCTAGTAAAGCGATCTGTAGTCTAGTAAAGCGATCTGTAGTCTAGTAAAGCGGTCTGTAGTCTAGTAAAGCGATCTGTAGTCTAGTAAAGCGATCTGTAGTCTAGTAAAGAGATCTGTAGTCTAGTAAAGAGATCTGTAGTCTAGTAAAGCGATCTGTAGTCTAGTAAAGCGATCTGTAGTCTAGTAAAGTGATCTGTAGTCTAGTAAAGCGATCTGTAGTCTAGTAAAGCGATCTGTAGTCTAGTAAAGCGATCTGTAGTCTAGTAAAGTAGTCTGTAGTCTAGTAAAGCGATCTGTAGTCTAGTAAAGCGATCTGTAGTCTAGTAAAGCGATCTGTAGTCTAGTAAAGCAATCTGTAGTCTAGTAAAGCGATCTGTAGTCTAGTAAAGCGATCTGTAATCTAGTAAAGCGATCTGTAGTCTAGTAAAGCGATCTGTAGTCTAGTAAAGCGATCTGTAGTCTAGTAAAGCGATCTGTAGTCTAGTAAAGCGATCTGTAGTCTAGTAAAGTAGTCTGTAGTCTAGTAAAGCGATCTGTAGTCTAGTAAAGTAGTCTGTAGTCTAGTAAAGCGATCTGTAGTCTAGTAAAGCGATCTGTAGTCTAGTAAAGTGATCTGTAGTCTAGTAAAGTGATCTGTAGTCTAGTAAAGTGATCTGTAGTCTAGTAAAGCGATCTGTAGTCTAGTAAAGCGATCTGTAGTCTAGTAAAGTAGTCTGTAGTCTAGTAAAGCGATCTGTAGTCTAGTAAAGCGATCTGTAGTCTAGTAAAGTGATCTGTAGTCTAGTAAAGTGATCTGTAGTCTAGTAAAGTGATCTGTAGTCTAGTAAAGCGATCTGTAGTCTAGTAAAGCGATCTGTAGTCTAGTAAAGTAGTCTGTAGTCTAGTAAAGCGATCTGTAGTCTAGTAAAGCGATCTGTAGTCTAGTAAAGTGATCTGTAGTCTAGTAAAGTGATCTGTAGTCTAGTAAAGCGATCTGTAGTCTAGTAAAGTAGTCTGTAGTCTAGTAAAGTGATCTGTAGTCTAGTAAAGTGATCTGTAGTCTAGTAAAGCGATCTGTAGTCTAGTAAAGCGATCTGTAGTCTAGTAAAGCGATCTGTAGTCTAGTAAAGCGATCTGTAGTCTAGTAAAGCGATCTGTAGTCTAGTAAAGCGATCTGTAGTCTAGTAAAGCGATCTGTAGTCTAGTAAAGTGATCTGTAGTCTAGTAAAGCGATCTGTAGTCTAGTAAAGTGATCTGTAGTCTAGTAAAGCGATCTGTAGTCTAGTAAAGTGATCTGTAGTCTAGTAAAGTGATCTGTAGTCTAGTAAAGTGATCTGTAGTCTAGTAAAGTGATCTGTAGTCTAGTAAAGCGATCTGTAGTCTAGTAAAGCGATCTGTAGTCTAGTAAAGCGATCTGTAGTCTAGTAAAGCGATCTGTAGTCTAGTAAAGTAGTCTGTAGTCTAGTAAAGCGATCTGTAGTCTAGTAAAGCGATCTGTAGTCTAGTAAAGTGATCTGTAGTCTAGTAAAGTGATCTGTAGTCTAGTAAAGCGATCTGTAGTCTAGTAAAGTAGTCTGTAGTCTAGTAAAGCGATCTGTAGTCTAGTAAAGCGATCTGTAGTCTAGTAAAGCGATCTGTAGTCTAGTAAAGCGATCTGTAGTCTAGTAAAGCGATCTGTAGTCTAGTAAAGCGATCTGTAGTCTAGTAAAGTAGTCTGTAGTCTAGTAAAGTAGTCTGTAGTCTAGTAAAGTAGTCTGTAGTCTAGTAAAGTGATCTGTAGTCTAGTAAAGCGATCTGTAGTCTAGTAAAGTAGTCTGTAGTCTAGTAAAGTAGTCTGTAGTCTAGTAAAGCAGTCTGTAGTCTAGTAAAGCGATCTGTAGTCTAGTAAAGCGATCTGTAGTCTAGTAAAGTAGTCTGTAGTCTAGTAAAGTAGTCTGTAGTCTAGTAAAGTAGTCTGTAGTCTAGTAAAGTGATCTGTAGTCTAGTAAAGTAGTCTGTAGTCTAGTAAAGTAGTCTGTAGTCTAGTAAAGTAGTCTGTAGTCTAGTAAAGTGATCTGTAGTCTAGTAAAGCGATCTGTAGTCTAGTGAAGCGATCTGTAGTCTAGTGAAGTGAAGTGATCTGTAGTCTAGTAAAGCGATCTGTAGTCTAGTGAAGCGATCTGTAGTCTAGTAAAGTGAAGTGATCTGTAGTCTAGTAAAGTGATCTGTAGTCTAGTAAAGCGATCTGTAGTCTAGTAAAGTGATCTGTAGTCTAGTAAAGCGATCTGTAGTCTAGTAAAGCGATCTGTAGTCTAGTAAAGTGATCTGTAGTCTAGTAAAGCGATCTGTAGTCTAGTAAAGTGAAAAGTGAAGTGATCTGTAGTCTAGTAAAGCAATCTGTAGTCTAGTAAAGCGATCTGTAGTCTAGTAAAGTGATCTGTAGTCTAGTAAAGCGATCTGTAGTCTAGTAAAGTAGTCTGTAGTCTAGTAAAGTGATCTGTAGTCTAGTAAAGCGGTCTGTAGTCTAGTAAAGTGAAAAGTGAAGTGATCTGTAGTCTAGTAAAGCGGTCTGTAGTCTAGTAAAGCGATCTGTAGTCTAGTGAAGCGATCTGTAGTCTAGTGAAGCGATCTGTAGTCTAGTAAAGCGATCTGTAGTCTAGTAAAGCGATCTGTAGTCTAGTAAAGCGATCTGTAGTCTAGTAAAGCGATCTGTAGTCTAGTAAAGCGATCTGTAGTCTAGTAAAGAGATCTGTAGTCTAGTAAAGCGATCTGTAGTCTAGTAAAGCGATCTGTAGTCTAGTGAAGCGATCTGTAGTCTAGTAAAGCGATCTGTAGTCTAGTAAAGCGATCTGTAGTCTAGTAAAGCGATCTGTAGTCTAGTAAAGCGATCTGTAGTCTAGTAAAGCGATCTGTAGTCTAGTAAAGCGATCTGTAGTCTAGTAAAGCGATCTGTAGTCTAGTAAAGCGATCTGTAGTCTAGTAAAGCGATCTGTAGTCTAGTAAAGCGATCTGTAGTCTAGTAAAGTGATCTGTAGTCTAGTAAAGCGATCTGTAGTCTAGTAAAGTGATCTGTAGTCTAGTAAAGTGATCTGTAGTCTAGTAAAGTGATCTGTAGTCTAGTAAAGCGATCTGTAGTCTAGTAAAGCGATCTGTAGTCTAGTAAAGCGATCTGTAGTCTAGTAAAGTGATCTGTAGTCTAGTAAAGTGATCTGTAGTCTAGTAAAGTGATCTGTAGTCTAGTAAAGTGATCTGTAGTCTAGTAAAGCGATCTGTAGTCTAGTAAAGTAGTCTGTAGTCTAGTAAAGTGATCTGTAGTCTAGTAAAGCGATCTGTAGTCTAGTAAAGCGATCTGTAGTCTAGTAAAGTGATCTGTAGTCTAGTAAAGTAGTCTGTAGTCTAGTAAAGCGATCTGTAGTCTAGTAAAGTAGTCTGTAGTCTAGTAAAGTGATCTGTAGTCTAGTAAAGCGATCTGTAGTCTAGTAAAGTGATCTGTAGTCTAGTAAAGCGATCTGTAGTCTAGTAAAGCGATCTGTAGTCTAGTAAAGTGATCTGTAGTCTAGTAAAGTGATCTGTAGTCTAGTAAAGCGATCTGTAGTCTAGTAAAGCGATCTGTAGTCTAGTAAAGCGATCTGTAGTCTAGTAAAGCGATCTGTAGTCTAGTAAAGCGATCTGTAGTCTAGTAAAGTGATCTGTAGTCTAGTAAAGTGATCTGTAGTCTAGTAAAGCGATCTGTAGTCTAGTAAAGTGATCTGTAGTCTAGTAAAGCGATCTGTAGTCTAGTAAAGTGATCTGTAGTCTAGTAAAGCGATCTGTAGTCTAGTAAAGCGATCTGTAGTCTAGTAAAGTGATCTGTAGTCTAGTAAAGTGATCTGTAGTCTAGTAAAGCGATCTGTAGTCTAGTAAAGCGATCTGTAGTCTAGTAAAGCGATCTGTAGTCTAGTAAAGCGATCTGTAGTCTAGTAAAGCGATCTGTAGTCTAGTAAAGCGATCTGTAGTCTAGTAAAGCGATCTGTAGTCTAGTAAAGCGATCTGTAGTCTAGTAAAGCGATCTGTAGTCTAGTAAAGTGATCTGTAGTCTAGTAAAGCGATCTGTAGTCTAGTAAAGCGATCTGTAGTCTAGTAAAGTGATCTGTAGTCTAGTAAAGTGATCTGTAGTCTAGTAAAGTGATCTGTAGTCTAGTAAAGCGATCTGTAGTCTAGTAAAGCGATCTGTAGTCTAGTAAAGTAGTCTGTAGTCTAGTAAAGCGATCTGTAGTCTAGTAAAGCGATCTGTAGTCTAGTAAAGCGATCTGTAGTCTAGTAAAGTGATCTGTAGTCTAGTAAAGTGATCTGTAGTCTAGTAAAGTGATCTGTAGTCTAGTAAAGCGATCTGTAGTCTAGTAAAGCGATCTGTAGTCTAGTAAAGCGATCTGTAGTCTAGTAAAGTGATCTGTAGTCTAGTAAAGCGATCTGTAGTCTAGTAAAGCGATCTGTAGTCTAGTAAAGCGATCTGTAGTCTAGTAAAGCGGTCTGTAGTCTAGTAAAGCGATCTGTAGTCTAGTAAAGCGATCTGTAGTCTAGTAAAGAGATCTGTAGTCTAGTAAAGAGATCTGTAGTCTAGTAAAGCGATCTGTAGTCTAGTAAAGCGATCTGTAGTCTAGTAAAGTGATCTGTAGTCTAGTAAAGCGATCTGTAGTCTAGTAAAGCGATCTGTAGTCTAGTAAAGCGATCTGTAATCTAGTAAAGCGATCTGTAGTCTAGTAAAGCGATCTGTAGTCTAGTAAAGCGATCTGTAGTCTAGTAAAGCGATCTGTAGTCTAGTAAAGCGATCTGTAGTCTAGTAAAGTAGTCTGTAGTCTAGTAAAGCGATCTGTAGTCTAGTAAAGTAGTCTGTAGTCTAGTAAAGCGATCTGTAGTCTAGTAAAGTAGTCTGTAGTCTAGTAAAGCGATCTGTAGTCTAGTAAAGCGATCTGTAGTCTAGTAAAGTAGTCTGTAGTCTAGTAAAGCGATCTGTAGTCTAGTAAAGTAGTCTGTAGTCTAGTAAAGCGATCTGTAGTCTAGTAAAGCGATCTGTAGTCTAGTAAAGTGATCTGTAGTCTAGTAAAGTGATCTGTAGTCTAGTAAAGTGATCTGTAGTCTAGTAAAGCGATCTGTAGTCTAGTAAAGCGATCTGTAGTCTAGTAAAGTAGTCTGTAGTCTAGTAAAGCGATCTGTAGTCTAGTAAAGCGATCTGTAGTCTAGTAAAGCGATCTGTAGTCTAGTAAAGTGATCTGTAGTCTAGTAAAGTGATCTGTAGTCTAGTAAAGTGATCTGTAGTCTAGTAAAGCGATCTGTAGTCTAGTAAAGCGATCTGTAGTCTAGTAAAGTAGTCTGTAGTCTAGTAAAGTAGTCTGTAGTCTAGTAAAGTAGTCTGTAGTCTAGTAAAGTGATCTGTAGTCTAGTAAAGCGATCTGTAGTCTAGTAAAGTAGTCTGTAGTCTAGTAAAGTAGTCTGTAGTCTAGTAAAGCAGTCTGTAGTCTAGTAAAGCGATCTGTAGTCTAGTAAAGCGATCTGTAGTCTAGTAAAGTAGTCTGTAGTCTAGTAAAGTAGTCTGTAGTCTAGTAAAGTAGTCTGTAGTCTAGTAAAGTGATCTGTAGTCTAGTAAAGTAGTCTGTAGTCTAGTAAAGTAGTCTGTAGTCTAGTAAAGTAGTCTGTAGTCTAGTAAAGCGATCTGTAGTCTAGTGAAGCGATCTGTAGTCTAGTGAAGCGATCTGTAGTCTAGTGAAGTGAAGTGATCTGTAGTCTAGTAAAGCGATCTGTAGTCTAGTGAAGCGATCTGTAGTCTAGTAAAGTGAAGTGATCTGTAGTCTAGTAAAGTGATCTGTAGTCTAGTAAAGCGATCTGTAGTCTAGTAAAGTGATCTGTAGTCTAGTAAAGCGATCTGTAGTCTAGTAAAGCGATCTGTAGTCTAGTAAAGTGATCTGTAGTCTAGTAAAGCGATCTGTAGTCTAGTAAAGTGAAAAGTGAAGTGATCTGTAGTCTAGTAAAGCAATCTGTAGTCTAGTAAAGCGATCTGTAGTCTAGTAAAGTGATCTGTAGTCTAGTAAAGCGATCTGTAGTCTAGTAAAGTAGTCTGTAGTCTAGTAAAGTGATCTGTAGTCTAGTAAAGCGGTCTGTAGTCTAGTAAAGTGAAAAGTGAAGTGATCTGTAGTCTAGTAAAGCGGTCTGTAGTCTAGTAAAGCGATCTGTAGTCTAGTGAAGCGATCTGTAGTCTAGTGAAGCGATCTGTAGTCTAGTAAAGCGATCTGTAGTCTAGTAAAGCGATCTGTAGTCTAGTAAAGCGATCTGTAGTCTAGTAAAGCGATCTGTAGTCTAGTAAAGCGATCTGTAGTCTAGTAAAGCGATCTGTAGTCTAGTAAAGCGATCTGTAGTCTAGTAAAGCGATCTGTAGTCTAGTAAAGCGATCTGTAGTCTAGTAAAGCGATCTGTAGTCTAGTAAAGCGATCTGTAGTCTAGTAAAGCGATCTGTAGTCTAGTAAAGCGATCTGTAGTCTAGTAAAGCGATCTGTAGTCTAGTAAAGCGATCTGTAGTCTAGTAAAGTGATCTGTAGTCTAGTAAAGTGATCTGTAGTCTAGTAAAGTGATCTGTAGTCTAGTAAAGCGATCTGTAGTCTAGTAAAGTGATCTGTAGTCTAGTAAAGCGATCTGTAGTCTAGTAAAGTGATCTGTAGTCTAGTAAAGTGATCTGTAGTCTAGTAAAGTGATCTGTAGTCTAGTAAAGTGATCTGTAGTCTAGTAAAGTGATCTGTAGTCTAGTAAAGCGATCTGTAGTCTAGTAAAGTAGTCTGTAGTCTAGTAAAGTGATCTGTAGTCTAGTAAAGCGATCTGTAGTCTAGTAAAGCGATCTGTAGTCTAGTAAAGTGATCTGTAGTCTAGTAAAGTGATCTGTAGTCTAGTAAAGTGATCTGTAGTCTAGTAAAGTGATCTGTAGTCTAGTAAAGTGATCTGTAGTCTAGTAAAGTGATCTGTAGTCTAGTAAAGCGATCTGTAGTCTAGTAAAGTAGTCTGTAGTCTAGTAAAGTGATCTGTAGTCTAGTAAAGCGATCTGTAGTCTAGTAAAGCGATCTGTAGTCTAGTAAAGTGATCTGTAGTCTAGTAAAGTAGTCTGTAGTCTAGTAAAGCGATCTGTAGTCTAGTAAAGTAGTCTGTAGTCTAGTAAAGTGATCTGTAGTCTAGTAAAGCGATCTGTAGTCTAGTAAAGCGATCTGTAGTCTAGTAAAGCGATCTGTAGTCTAGTAAAGCGATCTGTAGTCTAGTAAAGCGATCTGTAGTCTAGTAAAGCGATCTGTAGTCTAGTAAAGCGATCTGTAGTCTAGTAAAGCGATCTGTAGTCTAGTAAAGTGATCTGTAGTCTAGTAAAGTGATCTGTAGTCTAGTAAAGCGATCTGTAGTCTAGTAAAGTAGTCTGTAGTCTAGTAAAGCGATCTGTAGTCTAGTAAAGCGATCTGTAGTCTAGTAAAGCGATCTGTAGTCTAGTAAAGTGATCTGTAGTCTAGTAAAGTAGTCTGTAGTCTAGTAAAGCGATCTGTAGTCTAGTAAAGCGATCTGTAGTCTAGTAAAGTGATCTGTAGTCTAGTAAAGTAGTCTGTAGTCTAGTAAAGCGATCTGTAGTCTAGTAAAGTAGTCTGTAGTCTAGTAAAGCGATCTGTAGTCTAGTAAAGCGATCTGTAGTCTAGTAAAGCGATCTGTAGTCTAGTAAAGCGATCTGTAGTCTAGTGAAGCGATCTGTAGTCTAGTAAAGCGATCTGTAGTCTAGTAAAGCGATCTGTAGTCTAGTAAAGCGATCTGTAGTCTAGTAAAGCGATCTGTAGTCTAGTAAAGCGATCTGTAGTCTAGTAAAGTGATCTGTAGTCTAGTAAAGTGATCTGTAGTCTAGTAAAGCGATCTGTAGTCTAGTAAAGTAGCCTGAGAACGTGCATGTCCTCGTAGTGTCCAGGGTTCTCCTGGGTCAGAACTGGTCTTCGCTGGCGGCCGACAGACACTCGCCCTCTTTCTTTATTCTTTCTTAAAGCTGGGAATTTACCACTTGATTACATAGCTGTGTAAGATAAAATCCTTCTTTGCTAGACCTGATCATTATTAGAGATGTTCCGATACCCTTTTTTCCTTCCCGATACCGAGTACTGATCCGATACCTGGGTCTGTATCTATACAGCTGCAATTCATAGCCCTGTATGAATTGATAGAATTAATTTGTTGTGCTTCAGACTTATCCCTCAATAAAACATGAACAAATACACACAGTGAACTAGAATATTTTTTATTATCTGACATAGGCCTACATCTCACAGTAGTATATTATTTATTTTTAAGTGAAAAATAACTTCAAATGCAGCCACAAATCTAATACTGTAAACGGAAAAAGGTATTTTAGTTTTACAATATAACTGTATAAAAACCAGTACAACAAATAAATCTAGGAATCAAAAAAATTATATATGAATAATTTAAGAAAATAATCTCTTTAAAACTTGAACACAGCGTCACTGTGCCCACCCCACCCAGTGTGCTTGTCAAGCTCAGTAAAGACAGCGGGTCTCGTCGCAGCTCCAGATGTCGATAGTAAAGCTGATTGTTTGCACATCTTTTAGTTTAACGTTAACTTACATGAAATGTGTTCACGCACTGTCTCGAATAGCTTAGGGAGCGCTGTTTCAGAGATGTGTTTGCGACCAGGCAAACTGTACCGGGCTCCAAATGTTCAATGAAGCGGCAAAATCCAACGTTTTTGACGACTGACAGAGGCTGGTCATCCAGAACAATAAACTCGATCATTTTGACGGTTATATTCGCCAAACAGCGGACATACTGCTAGCGCACGCATTTTAATTTCTTCTTCACTGCTCTAAACGGTGGTTGCTTGTGGCGATACAGCACAACTTCCTGTGTTGCCGCGGGCAACCACTGTTTAGAGCAACGAAGAAGACTTGATCTCCGATTTGCAGCGTTAAGCAAAGCTAGCGTGCAATAACTATGTATTGTTTATGAAAATGGTATCGGATCGGTACATGGGTACAAGTCCTCGCCGATACCGATGCCAGAATTTTTATTGGTATCGGCGGCATTTCCGATACTAGTATCGGAACATCTCTAATCATTATTGTGGTATATAATCATATCAATATCAAAAAGTAGAATAAAAAAGCAGCATTACAAAGTTTATTTTAACTAATAGTCTAATTTTATACCATATACTGTACAATTGAATACAATAAGCTGCCAGATAAACTTGCTTTGCACTTTGTCTTCTGGTTCACCGCCTCCAGTCTAAACTAGATGCTGTTTTCCACACATTATAATATAAATAACCTGAGAACACTGTAGTTTACACACATGAGATGTTCATGTTACTTCACACACAGTGCATTAACTAATGTGTGTGTGTGAGAGAGAGAGAGAGAGAGAGAGAGAGAGAGAGAGAGAGAGAGTGTGAGTGTGTGTGAGTGAGAGAGAGTGAGTGAGTGTGTGTGTGTGTGTGAGGTGTGAGTGAGTGTGTGAGGTGTGAGTGAGTGTGTGAGGTGTGAGTGTGTGTGTGTGTGTGTGTGTGAGTGAGTGTGTGAGGTGTGAGTGAGTGTGTGAGGTGTGAGTGTGTGTGTGTGAGGTGTGAGTGTGTGAGGTGTGTGTGTGTGTGAGAGGTGTGTGTGTGTGTGTGAGGTGTGTGTGTGTGTGAGAGAGAGAGAGAGAGAGAGAGAGAGAGAGAGAGAGAGTGAGTGTGTGTGAGTGAGTGAGAGAGAGAGAGTGAGTGAGTGTGTGTGTGTGAGTGAGGTGTGAGTGAGTGTGTGTGTGTGAGGTGTGAGTGAGTGAGTGAGTGTGTGTGAGTGAGTGAGTGTGTGTGTGTGTGTGTGTGTGAGGTGTGAGTGAGTGTGTGAGGTGTGTGTGTGTGTGTGTGAGGTGTGAGTGAGTGTGTGAGGTGTGTGTGTGTGTATATATGTGTGTGTGTGGACTCACGGCGCGCACGACGTCGATGATGGGCGCCGGGCCGTCGGGCTTCTGGCCGTAGTTCACTCTCGTCTGCTCGCTGACCAGCGTCCACAGCTTGTCCAGGTTGATGGTGGGGCAGAACACGGTGTTCCTCTTCAGATGGTAGTGCCTCATGCCCACCTTCCCGAAGTACCCCGGGTGACTGCGGACACACACACACACGTCAGCACAGTCTCATCACTGGTCCTGATCTGGGGTCAGTTCTCCGCACTAAACACTGAGGACGTCACAGATCTCCAGAACTGCTCTCCGGCTCATCGGCTGCTGACACTAGGGCTGGGCGATATGGCCTAAAAAAAATCCGCTATTTTTTCACAAAAAAATCCTATTTACGATTTAAATAGATTTTTCCCCCCAATTTAAAATCAATCTGCAGATGACAAATAAATTGTTCAAAACAAGTTTTAGCTTTAATTATATAAAGTGCAATCAGAAACAACAAGCCAAGATGGCAGGACCTGCCTTTGTAAACAGTGAACATGTAACAACATAACATGGGTGGATTGGGATGGGTGGGGATGTAAAAACCCTTGCATCACCAGCATAAGTGTATTGTGACTGTCAGTTGGTGACTAAACACAACTTTATTAAGTTTAGTGACGACACATGTCTGCATGGTACACTGACTGTGCGCTACTGTTTTTATTATTGCTTGACACAAATTTCCCAATTTCAATTCTTGTGATTTGATTCTGATCTTGATTAAATATTGATTAAACCACGAGCGACGTTCTGGGGTACACCTGGTCAGGTGGCGCGACCGCTCTCATCTACAGTTGGTCTAGCGGACGAGCGGGGTCACGAGCGACGTTCTGGGGTACACCTGGTCAGGTGGTGCGACCGCTCTCATCTACAGTTGGTCTAGCGGACGAGCAGGGTCACGAGGGGCGTTCTGGGGTACACCTGGTCAGGTGGCGCGACCGCTCTCATCTACAGTTGGTCTAGCGGACGAGCGGGGTCACGAGCGGCGTTCTGGGGTACACCTGGTCAGGTGGTGCGACCGCTCTCATCTACAGTTGGTCTAGCGGACGAGCGGGGTCACGAGCGGCGAGGGGCGTTCTGGGGTACACCTGGTCAGGTGGCGCGACCGCTCTCAGGCTGCTCTACACGAGCGATCCGTCACGTTAAACACACCAAACCACACTTACTGAACTTCAGGATACTACTGACAGAACTTACAGCGGAAAGGGTTTTCATCGTTTACTAAAATCAATAAACATTAAAGGTGACCAGTACAGATCTTACTGGGATTATGGATGTCCATGCTAGGGGTGGGCGCTATACCGGTATGAACGTGACAGCCGGTATTATGTTGTGCCATGATATGGGTTTGCGATGCCGAGTTGATATTCATAAATTCAAAATGTTGTAGTTATATTGTGTTGTTCAGTTCTGTGCTCTTTTACAACTTTAACACTACTAATGACGACACAGACTCGAGGCTGTACTGAACGCTTAACCTTCTCCTCTACTGTGTCCAACTCGCGGGATGCACAGGCATTAATAATCAAACACAGAGAGCATGGTAACAGTCCAAGTTAATAGAGCACACACCCGCCTCCTCAAACACAACAGCAAGAAAGCGCGCATATGTGCAAACGCGTGAGATTTAACAGAGCTGCCAACGCATTCCTCAAGCTACAGGAATTCTTTTACGCGCGTAACGCGTCTTTGCATTGACTTAACATTGAAATCACTCGCGCCTGACGCGCTATTCGCGTCCGGTGTGAACGCACCATTACATTTTCACACGATGATGCCACACATCCATTCTCTCACGCACAGAAAAATCGCGAAGCAAAGAGGACACGGAGACCGACAGACGAGGCCGAGCAGGTTACGTTACTTATGATGTAAAAAGTCTCCGCTCTCAGATTCTGTCAATTTTATTACGAAATTCAAACAACATTTTTTCCCGCTTGTAAATGTGACGTATCCTATAGGGGTGGGGAAAAATAGATACAGCATAGTATCGCGATATTTTCATATAGTATCGTGGCAATACTGTATCGATACACGGGCGCCAAGCATCGATCTTTTATTATTTAAATTACACATGAGAATTTAATGGGATAGTTCACTTTGAAATTAATTTTTGATATGTTTTATCTTACCTCAAGGGCATCCAAGATGTCGGTGTCTTTGTTTCCACAGTATTTTCAATTTTGATATTTTTAGGTCAAACCGTTGTTGTCTGACAGTCATATCATGCAGGTCTATGGGGTCCACCTCGAAGAGCATGCACAGAGAAGTCAAACTTATCGATCATCGATTAAGCAGGTTCATGCGCGTGCGCTGCTCAACCGCGAAACACAAGCGAGCGCGCCGGAGTTATGTTTGGGACTATTTTACACCATCATGACTATAAGTTTTCGTGTGCATTCGCAGCCATTTGTTTTGTGCAAATGTAAGTTGTAATAGTTATTATGTGTACACCTATCTATATCTGATTTATCTCATAGCCTATATTGGATGCATTTGGTTAAGAATTGTTGAAGCGTGATCTTTAGCGCGCGCTGCTCAAACGGCAATGCACGGCTAATAATGACTATTGGGACTGTCATATTACATAACATTATAAAGAGAACAATAGTGTAATAAAACATTGTGAAGTATTTGGGTTTAGTTGCCGTGTGGCGTTGTTCCAGGAAGAGCGCGTCCACAACATGATCATTCTGAATGGCACGTAACTCAAGTTCACTTGTGCATTCACGTCATTTTGTGCAGATATAATTTGTAATATCATGTTTATTTTGTATATATCTGACTAATCTCATATAGGTTGCGCTTCTTTGAGTTAAATAACGCGCTAGGAAAGTGCTCAACGGTTATTCATTCAGCGCGCGCCGCTCAAGCAGCAATGATGCACGACTAATAATAACCATGATTAATTTGGGACTGTCATATTACATAACATCAGAACACTATTTTATTAAATCGTTGTGAATTCATTGGTTTAGTTGCCGTTTTCAGTGCGTTTCAGTGCACGTCTAACGCAACACACTGCAAGCACGCATCTGAGGCGGCGTTGGTGACACGTTGTATTATTAGTTGTTATATTTGATTATTAAATAATTAATTTAATTATCATTCACATCGAAACATTTTACAATCCTACTAGCCCTTTATTTGGATTAAAAGCCATTCTCATTCATTTGGTGAGTAACACAGCGTTTTGAGCAAACCCTGTCATGCTGTTGGCCATATGCACTGCAACAGACGCATACTTGATCATTAATTTAAATTACGATCGATCATGGGAATTTGTGAAAATTGACATCCCTTCAGTTCTATATTTGAAGTTTCCAGGTCTAGTAATCTCACTGTTACCTTTCTCAGACCAAGCATCAATAAGTGCTGCTAATGTTTCAAGTTTTTCAAGTTTACCAGATAGATTATTATATGTAGACCTAATATAGTTTAGGCTAAGCCTACCCATATAGATTTTTATTTAACATTTATTTTATGTTGCTTAATGTTTGCAACAGGTGAGCCAGTGCACAATTATTTTTTATGTATTTTAATTTTCTGTGCATAATTTATTTTGTTAAACTACATAAATGCCATTCTGTACCGTATCCCAACTGTTACAATACAACATCATTTGAGCAATATAACATGCATTTTTGTTCAGTATATAAGCAATATTTTGCTTTTTATGTTAAAGACACTATTGATACCGTGAGAAATGTACATTCTCAGGAAAATAGCCGCTTATCAGTTAATCGATCGATAAGGTCAATCAATTAATGATTAATCGATAATTTGCATCCCTAGCTGGAAAACAATGATGTCATAACGTTTACCTCAGGAAAGCCATTTAATGACCATATATAGAACGTTAGTTGGCTAGAATAAAACAGTTATATAGAGTATTTTGCAAAATATGTGCACTATATTACACATTTAATATATTTTTTTACTTCATTAAATAAAGTTGTTATAATAAACGCATTATATTGGAGTTATTTTTAACCTTAAATGATAGGCTCAGCTGATATAGGGCTCTGTGTTTACAGCGTTAGGTGAGGGGGTTTCTTGAGAAAATGAACACCCATCTTGTGTACCTAACATTTATCCAAATGAGTCAATATTATCAAATCACAAGAATTGAAATCGTGAAATTTGTGTCAAGCAATAATACAAAACCGTAGCTTACCAGAAATTGTACCGTGTAAACATTGTACTCCATTAAATTGTAAAAGATTTTTCATTTCTATGTCCAATGTAATCCCTCACCTTTATCTAGTTATCGGGTTTAAATGCATATTGTGCCTGTCATTTAACTAAGGTGGAAATGTGATTCCAATTTTTTTCTCATATCACAATATAATATCGATATCGTCCGGACATCAAAAATATTGTGAAATGTATGTTTGCTCATATCGCCCACCCCTAGCCCAGTCTACACATGAGAAGTCGATCACAGCATCACTGAGAAGCGTCACGCTGCATACCCGAGCTGTCTGGGGAAGTTCACATCATTGTCATTGTCCTGTTCATTAGCGTGAAGCTACT
>NC_136900.1:424368-429368 GCF_949152265.1 Phoxinus phoxinus | reverse complement strand
GATCACAAAACACCCAGAGGAAAATAAGTATGAACTCACACACTCTGTCCATCCATCCATCCATCTTTCTTTCTGTCTACACTCATTTTTATTTATTTTTACATATTTACTAAACTTACGTACACTATATTACCAAAAGTATTGGGACACCCCTCCACATCACTGAATGCAGGTGTTCCACTCACAGGTCAAGTCATCTTCATTTATATAGTGCTTTTAACAAGATTGTTTCAAAGCAGCTTTACAGAGATAAACCGATACTTTATTATTTTATTTAATGTTTATTTGACAGGGACAAATGCATAGAACATTGCTTTATAAAGAATATAAAGTAAATGCCATGCATACAGGTTTATAGCCATGACTAATTTGCAATTGTCCCTGGTTAGGCTTGTAAAATTAAAACGTATAATTTAAGGTAACAGATTGTTTTGGCTTTATAGCGGTTCTTGAATAAAGTTATTTTCCAGCTATAGTTAGTTTTGATTGATTCTCTTCCGTCGAAAGGATCATTAGTTATTAAATTAGGGACCGCTAAGACGACAGCGTTCTCTCTACACAGACTTTAAACTGAACCTGTGAGAAACACTGATGCTCACGTGCGCATCAAGAATTAATTCTATAGTTATGTGTGTTTGAATATATGTGCGCATGTTTGTAATTCTCTACAAACCAAGCCTTAAACTACTTGTCCTGCCTATACATTTGATACAGAATTTTATTTTATTTTATCACTATGGGGAGATATTCTCCACAACGCTTTATCTGTAGAGTGGTAAAGGGATCCTCCATAGGGAGAGGCTAGTTGGCACTTCAGCACTGCGGTGTCATCGGGTCCAGGCGAAGGTCCTTCCTCAGATCTGGAGTGTGTGTGTGTGTGTGTGTGTGTGTGTCCAGGCGAAGGTCCTTCCTCAGATCTGGAGTGTGTGTGTGTGTGTGTGTGTGTGTGTCCAGGCGAAGGTCCTTCCTCAGATCTGGATCCGGCAGGCTGCGGGAAAACCTCGGGATAAACAAAGACACTAAAATTAGCGTAGATGCCATTCTTCTTATGATGTAACGAGTACATCAGGATTTAAGGGAAGTGTTCCCAGTTCCGGCGGATCTAATCTATGCAGCCTAACATTGAGTTATAGAAGTCTATAATGTGTTATGTGGTGTACAGGTGTATACATCGGGTATAAATAAATGTGAAAGAACGGTCCGCTCTCAGGAGCTCAGTGAACTCAAGCGTGGGACCGTGATCAGTTGCCACCTGTACAATAAGTACATTTTCTAACTACTAAATATTCCACGGTTACTGTTAGTGGTATTTTAACAAAGTGGAAGCAATGGGAACAACATCAACTCAGCCACGTAAAATCCCAGAGCTGATCCGCACATGCTGTGGTGCAATGTGTGCAGAAGTCAACAGCTAGAGACCTCCAGACTTCTGTGGCCTTCAGATTAGCTCAAGAACATTGTGTTTCCATGGCCGAGCAACTGCATCCAAGCCTTACATCACCAAGTGCAATGTAAAGAGTGGGGTGCAGTGGTGTAAAGAGTGGGGTGCAGTGGTGTAAAGCGTGGGATGCAGTGGTGTAAAGCGTGAGATGCAGTGGTGTAAAGAGTGGGGTGCAGTGGTGTAAAGCGTGGGATGCAGTGGTGTAAAGTGTGGGATGCAGTGGTGTAAAGTGTGGGGTGCAGTGGTGTAAAGAGTGAGATGCAGTGGTGTAAAGAGTGGGGTGCAGTGGTGTAAAGCGTGGGATGCAGTGGTGTAAAGCGTGGGGTGCAGTGGTGTAAAGTGTGGGGTGCAGTGGTGTAAAGTGTGGGGTGCAGTGGTGTAAAGTGTGGGATGCAGTGGTGTAAAGTGTGGGATGCAGTGGTGTAAAGAGTGAGATGCAGTGGTGTAAAGAGTGGGATGCAGTGGTGTAAAGTGTGGGATGCAGTGGTGTAAAGTGTGAGATGCAGTGGTGTAAAGAGTGGGGTGCAGTGGTGTAAAGTGTGGGGTGCAGTGGTGTAAAGAGTGGGATGCAGTGGTGTAAAGCGTGGGATGCAGTGGTGTAAAGTGTGGGGTGCAGTGGTGTAAAGAGTGGGATGCAGTGGTGTAAAGTGTGAGATGCAGTGGTGTAAAGAGTGGGGTGCAGTGGTGTAAAGAGTGAGGTGCAGTGGTGTAAACTGTGAGATGCAGTGGTGTAAAGAGTGGGGTGCAGTGGTGTAAAGCGTGGGGTGCAGTGGTGTAAAGAGTGGGATGCAGTGGTGTAAAGCGTGGGATGCAGTGGTGTAAAGAGTGGGGTGCAGTGGTGTAAAGCGTGAGATGCAGTGGTGTAAAGAGTGGGGTGCAGTGGTGTAAAGTGTGGGGTGCAGTGGTGTAAAGAGTGGGATGCAGTGGTGTAAAGAGTGAGATGCAGTGGTGTAAAGAGTGGGGTGCAGTGGTGTAAAGTGTGGGGTGCAGTGGTGTAAAGTGTGGGATGCAGTGGTGTAAAGTGTGGGATGCAGTGGTGTAAAGTGTGGGATGCAGTGGTGTAAAGTGTGGGATGCAGTGGTGTAAAGTGTGGGATGCAGTGGTGTAAAGTGTGGGATGCAGTGGTGTAAAGTGTGGGATGCAGTGGTGTAAAGTGTGGGATGCAGTGGTGTAAAGTGTGGGATGCAGTGGTGTAAAGAGTGGGGTGCAGTGGTGTAAAGAGTGGGGTGCAGTGGTGTAAAGAGTGAGATGCAGTGGTGTAAAGTGTGGGATGCAGTGGTGTAAAGTGTGGGATGCAGTGGTGTAAAGCGTGGGATGCAGTGGTGTAAAGCGTGGGATGCAGTGGTGTAAAGAGTGAGATGCAGTGGTGTAAAGCGTGGGATGCAGTGGTGTAAAGAGTGGGATGCAGTGGTGTAAAGAGTGAGATGCAGTGGTGTAAAGTGTGGGATGCAGTGGTGTAAAGTGTGGGATGCAGTGGTGTAAAGCGTGGGATGCAGTGGTGTAAAGTGTGAGATGCAGTGGTGTAAAGTGTGGGGTGCAGTGGTGTAAAGTGTGAGATGCAGTGGTGTAAAGCGTGGGGTGCAGTGGTGTAAAGTGTGGGATGCAGTGGTGTAAAGTGTGAGATGCAGTGGTGTAAAGTGTGAGATGCAGTGGTGTAAAGTGTGAGGTGCAGTGGTGTAAAGTGTGGGGTGCAGTGGTGTAAAGCGTGGGATGCAGTGGTGTAAAGTGTGAGATGCAGTGGTGTAAAGCGTAGGATGCAGTGGAGTAAAGTGTAAAGTGTGGGATGCAGTGGTGTAAAGAGTGGGGTGCAGTGGTGTAAAGTGTGGGGTGCAGTGGAGTAAAGTGTGAGATGCAGTGGTGTAAAGTGTGAGATGCAGTGGTGTAAAGCGTAGGATGCAGTGGTGTAAAGTGTGAGATGCAGTGGTGTAAAGCGTAGGATGCAGTGGAGTAAAGTGTAAAGTGTGGGATGCAGTGGTGTAAAGAGTGGGGTGCAGTGGTGTAAAGTGTGGGGTGCAGTGGAGTAAAGTGTGAGATGCAGTGGTGTAAAGTGTGAGATGCAGTGGTGTAAAGTGTGAGATGCAGTGGTGTAAAGTGTGGGGTGCAGTGGTGTAAAGTGTGAGATGCAGTGGTGTAAAGTGTGAGATGCAGTGGTGTAAAGTGTGAGATGCAGTGGTGTAAAGTGTGAGGTGCAGTGGTGTAAAGTGTGAGGTGTAGTGGTGTAAAGTGTGAGGTGCAGTGGTGTAAAGTGTGAGATGCAGTGGTGTAAAGTGTGAGATGCAGTGGTGTAAAGTGTGAGATGCAGTGGTGTAAAGAGTGGGGTGCAGTGGTGTAAAGTGTGGGGTGCAGTGGTGTAAAGTGTGGGATGCAGTGGTGTAAAGAGTGGGGTGCAGTGGTGTAAAGCGTGGGATGCAGTGGTGTAAAGAGTGGGATGCAGTGGTGTAAAGTGTGAGATGCAGTGGTGTAAAGCGTAGGATGCAGTGGTGTAAAGTGTGGGGTGCAGTGGTGTAAAGCGTGGGATGCAGTGGTGTAAAGAGTGGGTTGCAGTGGTGTAAAGAGTGGGATGCAGTGGTGTAAAGTGTGAGATGCAGTGGTGTAAAGAGTGGGGTGCAGTGGTGTAAAGCGTGGGGTGCAGTGGTGTAAAGTGTGGGGTGCAGTGGTGTAAAGCGTGGGATGCAGTGGTGTAAAGTGTGAGATGCAGTGGTGTAAAGTGTGAGATGCAGTGGTGTAAAGTGTGAGATGCAGTGGTGTAAAGTGTGGGGTGTAGTGGTGTAAAGTGTGAGATGCAGTGGTGTAAAGTGTGAGATGCAGTGGTGTAAAGTGTGAGATGCAGTGGTGTAAAGTGTGAGATGCAGTGGTGTAAAGTGTGAGATGCAGTGGTGTAAAGTGTGAGATGCAGTGGTGTAAAGTGTGAGATGCAGTGGTGTAAAGTGTGAGATGCAGTGGTGTAAAGTGTGGGGTGTAGTGGTGTAAAGTGTGAGATGCAGTGGTGTAAAGTGTGAGATGCAGTGGTGTAAAGTGTGAGATGCAGTGGTGTAAAGTGTGAGATGCAGTGGTGTAAAGTGTGAGATGCAGTGGTGTAAAGCGTGGGGTGCAGTGGAGTAAAGTGTGGGATGCAGTGGTGTAAAGAGTGGGGTGCAGTGGTGTAAAGTGTGGGATGCAGTGGTGTAAAGTGTGGGATGCAGTGGTGTAAAGTGTGGGGTGCAGTGGAGTAAAGTGTGAGATGCAGTGGTGTAAAGTGTGAGATGCAGTGGTGTAAAGTGTGGGATGCAGTGGAGTAAAGTGTAAAGTGTGGGATGCAGTGGTGTAAAGAGTGGGGTGCAGTGGTGTAAAGTGTGGGGTGCAGTGGAGTAAAGTGTGAGATGCAATGGTGTAAAGTGTGAGATGCAGTGGTGTAAAGTGTGAGATGCAGTGGTGTAAAGTGTGAGATGCAGTGGTGTAAAGTGTGAGGTGCAGTGGTGTAAAGTGTGGGATGCAGTGGTGTAAAGTGTGAGATGCAGTGGTGTAAAGTGTGAGATGCAGTGGTGTAAAGTGTGAGATGCAGTGGTGTAAAGTGTGAGGT
>NC_136900.1:239368-419368 GCF_949152265.1 Phoxinus phoxinus | reverse complement strand
GTGTGTGTGTGTGTATGTGTTGTCTGGTCTGCAGAGAGTGTGTGTGTTGTCTGGTCTGCAGTGAGTGTGACGTGTGTGTGTGTTGTCAGGTCTGCAGTGAGTGTGACTTGTATGTGTGTGTGTGTGTTGTCAGGTCTGCAGTGAGTGTGACGTGTGTGTGTGTGTGTGTGTGTGTGTGTGTGTGTGTTGTCTGGTCTGCAGAGAGTGTTTGTGTGTTGTCAGGTCTGCAGTGTGTGTGTGTGTGTGTGTGTGTGTGTGTGTGTGTGTGTGTGTGTGTGTGTGTGTGTGTTGTCTGGTCTGCAGTGAGTGTAACATGTATGTGTGTGTGTGTGTGCGTGTGTGTGTGTGTGTGTTGTCTGGTCTGCAGTGTGTGTGTGTTGTCAGGTCTGCAGAGGGTGTGTGTGTGTTGTCAGGTCTGCAGTGAGTGTGACGTGTGTGTGTGTGTGTGTGCAGTGCTGGAGCTGCAGTGGATGAGGAGCAGAAGTTACTGCAGCAGCTGCAGGAGATCACGCGTGTGATGCAGGAGGGCCGGCTCGTGGACTCAATCCCAGCAAACACTGCAGAGTCCTGCGGCCAGCAGTGGGACGGTCAGACCAATTACACTTCCTTTACCGTCGCTAGCACCCATTTCTCATTACTTGGTTCACTTTTCATAACGCATATAAATATATATTTAAATAAATAGTTTTATTAATAAAGTTTGGGAGGAACACGTTCAATTTGCCTATCCAACCAGTAGAAGAGGAGGTGATCTCCTCCTGGGGCCAGAGCGAAAGATTGGTTTTTGGTGCTCACTTCTGGCCCGAGATCCTCCTCTCCCGTTACTGTCATTGCTGACATCACTGACTCCGCCTCACTCCATTTTTTCTGGAGGTTGAGGTGATATATTTGACGTGCCCCGTTCCTATACGATCTAACCACCTCATTGATAATTGAAATCTCCAACTCACCGTGTCCGTGTGACCTCGAACGGTCCTTGTCACTTGGCGAGCAATTTTGAGCTAGACGTGGGCCGTGTAAAGTACAGTAAAGTACTTTATCTCCCAGTGTAAATTCTCGTAGTCTGGTTCCCCTGTCATACAACCGGATCTGTGTGTTCTGGGCCTGTAGCAAATTCTCCATTGAAAGCCGACCCAAATATTCTAATTACTGGTTCCAGCCCTTTATCCCAATTTTTGGTGTCTTCGTGAACGAACTTCCGAGTCATGGTTTTTAAAGTGCAATTAAATCGTTCGACTAAGCCGTCTGTTTGTTGGTGATAGACACTGGTTCGAATTGATTTAATGGCCAATAATTCATACAGTTCGCGAATCGTACGTAACATAGGTCATAGGTCAAGGTGCCTTGGTCAGTGAGAATGTCCTTCGGGATTCCCACTCAGGAGATTTAACGAAACAGTGCGTCCGCCACGCTTTTTGCAGAAATGCTGCAGAGCACCACTGCTTCAGGGTATCGTGTTACATTTACATTTAGTAATTTAGCAGACGCCTTTATCCAAAGCGACTTACAACTGAGGACTACAGCAAGCGAGTCATCGTGAAGAGGCAAAAATAACACGAAGTGCTCAACATACAAAGTTCTGGCATTGCTCAGAGTAGCATAAGCCAAAACAAGGGAGGGTAAAGGAGAGGGGTTTTTATTTTATTTTTATTTTTTTATTTTTTATGTCAAGTGCTCACGGAAGAGATGAGTTTTCAGTTGTCTTTTGAATGTGGTCAGGGATTCTGCATTCCGGACGAGGGTAGGGAGATCATTCCACCAGCAAGGAACCGTGAATGAGAATGTTCTGGAGAGTGATTTTGTGGCTCTCTGTGATGGACCACGAGTCGTCGCTCATTGACCGATCGCAGGCTTCTGGTAGGGATGTAGACTCGTAGGAGCGAGTGAAAGTAGGAGGAGCTGAGCCTGTGGTCGATCTGTAAGCGAGCGTCAATGCCTTGAACTTGATGCGAGCAGCGAGTGGTAGCCAGTGCAGAGAGATGAACAGAGGAGTGACGTGGGCCCTTTTGGGCTCGTTGAAGACAAGACGGGCTGCAGCATTCTGGATCATTTGTAGAGGTTTAGTTGCACATGATGGAAGACCGGCCAGAAGAGCATTGCAGTAATCAAGCCTAGAGATAACCAAGGCCTGGGCGAGAAGTTGTGTTGCATGCTCAGTTAGGAAGGGCCTGATCTTCCTGATGTTGTGCAGTGCAAACCTGCATGATCGAGCTGTCTTTGTGATGTGGTCTGTGAAGGTCAGATGCTCATCAAATGTTACTCCAAGGTTTCTGACCGACCTTGATGGGGTGATTAAAGTTGACATAATCCACCAGGACTAATGCAAATCGATGCCCTCGTGCGGATCGTTCTAATGGCCCGGTGATACCGATACCAATTCTCTCGAAGGGGACCTGCATGAGAGGAAGAGGGTGCAAAGGCGCTTTTCGAGCGGCCGGTGGGTTTACCAACTGACATTCACGACAAGACCGCCTTGCTGCCGCTGAATGTGGTACTCCCCCCTGACCGCCTTGCTGCCGCTGAATGTGGTACTCCCCCCTGACCGCCTTGCTGTCGCTGAATGTGGTACTCCCCCCCCCCCCCCCTGACCGCCTTGCTGCAGCTGAACGCGGTACTCCCCCCTGGCCACCTTGCTGTCGCTGAATGTGGTACTCCCCCCTGACCGCCTTGCTGCCGCTGAACGCGGTACTCCCCCCTGACCGCCTTGCTGCCACTGAATGTGGTACTCCCTTCTGACCGCCTTGCTGCCGCTGAACGCGGTACTCCCCCCTGACGGCCTTGCTGTCACTGAATGTGGTACTCCCTCCTGACCGCCGTGCTGCCGCTGAACGCGGTACTCCCCCCTGACGGCCTTGCTGCCGCTGAACGTGGTACTCCCCCCTGACCGCCGTGCTGCCGCTGAACGCGGTACTCCCCCCTGGCCACCTTGCTGCCACTGAATGTGGTACTCCCTTCTGACCGCCTTGTGGTACTCCCCCCTGACCGCCTTGCTGCCGCTGAATGTGGTACTCCCCCCTGACCGCCTTGCTGCCGCTGAATGTGGTACTCCCCCCTGACCACCTTGCTGCCGCTGAATGTGGTACTCCCCCCTGACCACCTTGCTGCCGCTGAATGTGGTACTCCCCCCTGACCACCTTGCTGCCGCTGAATGTGGTACTCCCCCCTGACCACCTTGCTGCCGCTGAATGTGGTACTCCCCCCTGACCACCTTGCTGCCGCTGAATGTGGTACTCCCCCCTGACCGCCTTGCTGCCGCTGAACGCGGTACTCCCCCCTGACGGCCTTGCTGTCGCTGAATGTGGTACTCCCCCCTGACCGCCATGCTCCCACTGAATGTGGTACTCCCTTCTGACCGCCTTGCTGCCGCTGAACGCGGTACTCCCCCCTGACGGCCTTGCTGTCGCTGAATGTGGTACTCCCCCCTGACCGCCGTGCTGCCGCTGAACGCGGTACTCCCCCCTGGCCACCTTGCTGCCACTGAATGTGGTACTTCCTTCTGACCGCCTTGCTGCCGCTGAATGTGGTACTCCCCCCTGAACGCCATGCTCCCACTGAATGTGGTACTCCCTTCTGACCGCCTTGCTGCCGCTGAACGCGGTACTCCCCCCTGACGTCCTTGCTGTCGCTGAATGTGGTACTCCCCCCTGAACGCCATGCTCCCACTGAATGTGGTACTCCCTTCTGACCGCCTTGCTGCCGCTGAACGCGGTACTCCCCCCTGACGGCCTTGCTGTCGCTGAATGTGGTACTCCCCCCTGACCGCCGTGCTGCCGCTGAACGCGGTACTCCCCCCTGGCCACCTTGCTGCCACTGAATGTGGTACTCCCTTCTGACCGCCTTGTGGTACTCCCCCCTGACCGCCTTGCTGCCGCTGAATGTGGTACTCCCCCCTGACCGCCTTGCTGCCGCTGAATGTGGTACTCCCTTCTGACCGCCTTGCTGCCACTGAATGTGGTACTCCCTTCTGACCGCCTTGCTGCCACTGAATGTGGTACTCCCTTCTGACCGCCTTGCTGCCGCTGAATGTGGTACTCCCCCCTGACCGCCTTGCTGCCGCTGAATGTGGTACTCCCCCCTGAACGCCTTGCTGCCACTGAATGTGGTACTCCCTTCTGACCGCCTTGCTGCCACTGAATGTGGTACTCCCTTCTGACCGCCTTGCTGCCACTGAATGTGGTACTCCCTTCTGACCGCCTTGCTGCCGCTGAATGTGGTACTCCCTTCTGACCGCCTTGCTGCCGCTGAATGTGGTACTCCCCCCTGACCGCCTTGCTGCCACTGAATGTGGTACTCCCTTCTGACCGCCTTGCTGCCGCTGAATTTGGTACTCCCTCCTGACCGCCTTGCTGTCGCTGAATGTGGTACTCCCCCCTGACCGCCTTGCTGCCACTGAATGTGGTACTCCCTTCTGACCGCCTTGCTGCCACTGAATGTGGTACTCCCTTCTGACCGCCTTGCTGCCGCTGAATGTGGTACTCCCTTCTGACCGCCTTGCTGCCACTGAATATGGTACTCCCTTCTGACCGCCTTGCTGCCGCTGAATGTGGTACTCCCTTCTGACCGCCTTGCTGCCACTGAATGTGGTACTCCCCCCTGACCGCCATGCTCCCACTGAATGTGGTACTCCCTTCTGACCGCCTTGCTGCCACTGAATGTGGTACTCCCTTCTGACCGCCTTGCTGCCACTGAATGTGGTACTCCCCCCTGACCGCCTTGCTGCCGCTGAACGCTGAACTGCAGGCTGAATCAAGACCCCGCCTCCTTTGCAGAGCAGTTAAACAACTTCTTCAGCAGGTTTGACAAAGGAAGTACACCAGCCAGTTGGAATCCACCTAGCCCCAGTCTATCTCACCAGACTATCATCATTGATGAAAAACTAGTGGCGTCTATTTTAAGGCAAGTGAACCCACACAAAGCCCCTGGCCCTGACAGACTCAGAGGCAGAGTGCTTAAAGATTGCTCCACTCAACTAAGTGGGGTCTTCACCAAGCTCTTTCAGGGCCTCCTGGATTCTAGCTGTGTTCCTTATCAGTGGAAAGAGTCAACCATTATCCCAATACCTAAAAAGACACATGCCAAAGACCCCAAGGATTTTAGGCCAGTTGCCCTGACATCACTGCTCTGTAAATGTATGGAAAGAGTGGTAGGTAGCCACCTTTCCAGCGCTGTGACCGGAAGACTGGACCCACTCCAGTTTGCTTATAAAGCCAAACGTGGAGTGGAGGATGCAACTCTAACTCTCTTGGACACTGTGACCAGACAGCTGGACTCATTACACACCCACACAAGGATTTTATTTATGGACTTCTCATCTGCTTTTAATACGGTACACACACATACACTCTTGCAACATCTAGTTGAACTTCAGGTCCACCCAATACTGATTTTATGGATTAAGAACTTTTTACAGGACAGACCTCAACAGGTGCGTGTGAACGGTTTTAATTCTAGGAAACAGCTTTTAAACACCGGGCTACCTCAAGGATGTGTCTTATCTCCTGCTCTTGTTTCTGTGTACACAAACAATATTTCATGCAACAAACATGGAATGATTCTTCTAAAATATGCGGATGATATGGCCTTAGTTGCCCACTTGTCTGATACGAAGGCGCTGTCTGACTACCATCAGACAGTCAACAATCTAGTCACAACTTTCCAAAACATTTATTTAGACCTCAATATCGCTAAAACAAAGGAGCTGTGCTGTCAGAGCAGGGAAACTAAAAATACACAAGATATGTTTGAACCCCTCAGCATTAATGGTCAGCCAGTCGAACAAGTTAATGTTTTTAAATACCTGGGGACAGAAATTGATACATCCATGTCCTTCTCACAACACTCAGATAGCGTATATAAGAAAGCACAGCAGCGCTTACACCTGCTGAGGAAACTCAGAGATTTTAATGTGAGTAAGGACATTTTAACTAGAGTTTATCAGTCACTCATCGAATCCTTACTGACTTTTAACATTTCAGGCTGGTACAATGCCCTTACCATCAAGCATAAAAGTAAACTGGCACGAATAATAAATCAGGCCAGCAAGATAATAGGCTCCCCGCAAACCCCACTAACAGAACTTCACACACGGTCAGTGTTAAGGATAGCCACGGTAATCACACAAGACCCTACACACCCACTTAATCAATCATTTCAGTTATTGCCATCAGGTCGACGCTATAGTGTCCCACTTGCAAGGAAAAACGTATACAAAAAATCATTTGTCCCCACGGCCATTGTTACACTGAACAGCCATCTATAGAACAAATCATGTTTTTGCAATTTGCACATTTATGTTTTTAGAGCAAGTCTGAGTATTGTTTAATTGTTTTTGTATATGTCTTAAATGTTTTAATGTAATGAGACTGTTTTGTCAAAGACAAATTTCTGTCACTTGTGACAGACAATAAAGTTTTTCTATTCTATTCTATTCTACTCCCCCCTGGCCACCTTGCTGCCACTGAATGTGGTACTCCCTTCTGACCGCCTTGTGGTACTCCCCCCTGAGCGCCTTGCTGCCACTGAATGTGGTACTCCCCCCTGACCGCCTTGCTGCCACTGAATGTGGTACTCCCCCCTGACCGCCTTGCTGCCACTGAATGTGGTACTCCCTTCTGACCGCCTTGCTGCCACTGAATGTGGTACTCCCTTCTGACCGCCTTGCTGCCACTGAATGTGGTACTCCCCCCTGACCGCCTTGCTGCCACTGAATGTGGTACTCCCCCCTGACCGCCTTGCTGCCACTGAATGTGGTACTCCCCCCTGACCGCCTTGCTGCCGCTGAACGTGGTACTCCCCCCTGACCGCCTTGCTGCCACTGAATGTGGTACTCCCCCCTGACCGCCTTGCTGCCGCTGAATGTGGTACTCCCCCCTGACCGCCTTGCTGCCACTGAATGTGGTACTCCCTTCTGACCGCCTTGCTGCCGCTGAATGTGGTACTCCCTCCTGACCGCCTTGCTGCCGCTGAATGTGGTACTCCCTTCTGACCGCCTTGCTGCCACTGAATGTGGTACTCCCCCCTGAGCGCCTTGCTGCCACTGAATGTGGTACTCCCTTCTGACCGCCTTGCTGCCACTGAATGTGGTACTCCCCCCTGACCGCCTTGCTGCCACTGAATGTGGTACTCCCTTCTGACCGCCTTGCTGCCACTGAATGTGGTACTCCCTTCTGACCGCCTTGCTGCCACTGAATTTGGTACTCGCTTCTAAACGCCTTGCTGCCGCTGAATGTGGTACTCCCCCCCCTGACCGCCTTGCTGCCACTGAATGTGGTACTCCCCCCTGACCGCCTTGCTGCCGCTGAATGTGGTACTCCCCCCTGACCGCCTTGCTGCCGCTGAATGTGGTACTCCCCCCCTAACCGCCTTGCTGCCACTGAATGTGGTACTCCCCCCTGACCGCCTTGCTGCCGCTGAATGTGGTACTCCCCCCTGACCGCCTTGCTGCCACTGAATGTGGTACTCCCTTCTGACCGCCTTGCTGCCGCTGAATGTGGTACTCCCTCCTGACCGCCTTGCTGCCGCTGAATGTGGTACTCCCTTCTGACCGCCTTGCTGCCGCTGAATGTGGTACTCCCTCCTGACCACCTTGTGGTACTCCCCCCCCCCCCCCTGACCGCCTTGCTGCCACTGAATGTGGTACTCCCCCCTGACCGCCTTGCTGCCACTGAATGTGGTACTCCCTTCTGACCGCCTTGCTGCCGCTGAATGTGGTACTCCCTTCTGACCGCCTTGCTGCCGCTGAATGTGGTACTCCCTCCTGACCGCCTTGCTGCCACTGAATGTGGTACTCCCCCCTGACCGCCTTGCTGCCACTGAATGTGGTACTCCCCCCTGACCGCCTTGCTGCCGCTGAACGTGGTACTCCCCCCTGACCGCCTTGCTGCCACTGAATGTGGTACTCCCTTCTGACCACCTTGCTGCCACTGAATGTGGTACTCCCTTCTGACCACCTTGCTGCCACTGAATGTGGTACTCCCTTCTGACCGCCTTGCTGCAACTGAATGTGGTACTCCCCCCTGACCACCTTGCTGCCACTGAATGTGGTACTCCCTTCTGACCACCTTGCTGCCACTGAATGTGGTACTCCCTTCTGACCGCCTTGCTGCCACTGAATGTGGTACTCCCTTCTGACCACCTTGCTGCAACTGAATGTGGTACTCCCCCCTGACCGCCTTGCTGCCACTGAATGTGGTACTCCCTTCTGACCGCCTTGCTGCAACTGAATGTGGTACTCCCTTCTGACCACCTTGCTGCCACTGAATGTGGTACTCCCTTCTGACCGCCTTGCTGCCACTGAATGTGGTACTCCCTTCTGACCACCTTGCTGCAACTGAATGTGGTACTCCCCCCTGACCGCCTTGCTGCCACTGAATGTGGTACTCCCTTCTGACCACCTTGCTGCAACTGAATGTGGTACTCCCCCCTGACCGCCTTGCTGCCGCTGAATGTGGTACTCCCTTCTGACCGCCTTGCTGCCACTGAATGTGGTACTCCCCCCTGACCGCCTTGCTGCCACTGAATGTGGTACTCCCTTCTGACCGCCTTGCTGCCGCTGAATGTGGTACTCCCTTCTGACCGCCTTGCTGCCACTGAATGTGGTACTCCCCCCTGACCGCCTTGCTGCCACTGAATGTGGTACTCCCCCCTGACCGCCTTGCTGCCGCTGAATGTGGTACTCCCTTCTGACCGCCTTGCTGCCACTGAATGTGGTACTCCCTTCTGACCGCCTTGCTGCCGCTGAATGTGGTACTCCCTTCTGACCGCCTTGCTGCCACTGAATGTGGTACTCCCTTCTGACCGCCTTGCTGCCGCTGAATGTGGTACTCCCCCCTGACCGCCTTGCTGCCGCTGAATGTGGTACTCCCCCCTGAACGCGTGGTTATTTTTTGTTTTTTAACCTTTATTTAACCAGGAAGTCCCTTGAGACAGAATCTCTTTTACAAAGGAAGACCTGGCCAAGACGGCACACCAGTTACAATATAAATACAAATACAACATAATCAATACATCCAAACAAGCATCAAATAAAAAGGAACAGGTCACATATGACAGTTACATTTTTGAGTTTTATGGCATTTTAACATGGTCTTAAATTCTCTTAATGGGACTAAATCATTTAGATGTAGCAAGTTTTGCAAATTATTCCAAGACCATGGCGCAAATTAAAAGAAGGCTTTCTTCCCCAGCTCAGTAAAAACCCTTGGAACCTGGTAAGAGAGCCACCTGGTGGAACGGAGATGAAAACTGTTGGAATTCTTCTTAAGAAGATCACATAAATATGCCGGCAGTTTACCCAACATGGCCTTGTATAGAAAAATATACAAATGAAATTGTCTACGTAGACTTAGTGACGTCCAACCAATCAGTTCATACAACGTACAATGATGAGTACGGGAACCAGAGTTAGTTAGAAAGCGCAGAACACTGTGATACACAGAATCTAAAAAGTGAAGAGTACTAGAGGCAGCATGCATGTAAACAACATCACCATAGTCCAAAACACTTAAAAAAGTAGTCTGCACAAGTTTTTTTCTATCTAACAAATTGAAACAAGCCTTATTCCTAAAAAAAAAAACCAGTCTTAGTTTCAGTTTTTTTACAAGCTTTTCCACATGAACTTTAAAAGAAAGTTTGTTGTCCAGCCAAAAACCTAAATACTTGTATGAGGAAACATTTTCAATTAAGTCCCCATTTAGTGTGTTAATAATTATATTATCTGGGGATTGGGAACGAGCCCTTGAAAACGTCATAAATTTGGTTTTCTTAGTATTTAGCACTAACTTAAGGCCATGTAGTGAGACTTGAAGGTGTTGAAAGGCTAATTGAAGGTAATTTATGGCTTGGTTCAATGAAGGGGCAACTGAGTATATCACAGTATCATCTGCATAAAGATGCAGTTTAGCAGTTTGCACATCCTTTCCAATATTATTTATAAATATAGAAAATAAAATAGGGGCTAAGATCGAGCCTTGTGGAACACCCTTGGAAATCTCTAAAAAGTCTGATTTAAGACCATCTATAGAAACACATTGCGTTCGTTCTGTAAGATAATTCTTGAACCAATTGATAGCTGTGTTTCCTATTCCAATGTGAATTAATCTATTTAGCAATAGTTCATGATCAACAGAGTCAAATGCCTTGGATAAATCCACAAATAAGGCAGCGCAATGTTGCTTTTTTTCCAAGGCATTTATAATGTAATTTAATAGCAACAAAGTTGTTGTAACACTGCTGTGTCCAGCTCTAAAACCTGACTGTACATCAGTTAAAATGTTATGCTCTGCCAAATATTCTTTTAATTGACAGTTTACTTGAGCTTCCAAAATTTTTGCAAGAATATAAAGTTTGGAAATTGGCCTATAATTATGAAGATCTGAAGGGTCGCCACCCTTTAGCAAAGGAAGCACATAGGCTGCTTTCCATAATTTGGGAATTAAATTTGTCTGCAGACTACAATTAAAAAAATATATGCTATAGGATTGGCTATAATTTCAGCTGCAACCTTCAATAAGAAAGGTTCTAGGTTGTCTGGTCCTATTGATTTTTTTGGGTCAATAGCTTTAAGAGCAATACAGACATCCTTTTTTAAAATGGGTCTAAATACAAAAGTTTCCGGTAGTGCTTCAGTGCTGGAGTCAGAGCAATGATCATTTGATTTGGACTCATTCAAAGTACAGCCAACTGATACAAAGTGATTATTAAAATGTCCAATTATATCAATTTTGTTTTTAATTTCAACTGAATTTACAAAAATATGTTGTGGAAGACCTGAAAAAGAATTGGAACCAGACAGATACTTAATTTGCTTCCAGAATTTAGAGGGGTTTTTAAGATTATCAGACATATTTTTTAGATAGTAATCTGATTTTGCTTTTCTGGTCATGCTTATACATTTATTTATTTAAGTTCTGAAAGCAGTCCAGTCAACAGTAGAATTTGTGGCTTGAGGTTTGCCCCATGCAACATTTCTTTCTCTGATCATAAAACTTAACTCTTCAGTAAACCATGGGTTATTCCTCCCGCTAATCCTACATTTCTTTACAGGAGCATGCTTATTACAAATAGCTGAAAAGGCATTATGAAAATATTCCCAAGCATGTTCCACATCAGGTATCAGATAGATAGTCTCCAAATTGCAGTTGTACAGATCTTGAATAAAAGCCTGTTCATTAAAACGTTTAAAACACCTTTTAAAAACATAGCGAGATTTATGTTTGGGTAGTTTTGTGTCTCTTATACAAGCAATCGCACAGTGATCACTGACATCATTGCAAAAAACAGCTATCCAGTTATACTGGAAAATCATCTGCAGTCTTTACTGGCGCTGTTGTCAAGTCATCTTCATTTATATAGCGCTTTTAACAATGTGGATTGTTTCAAAGCAGCTTTTAGTGATAAACGTGTAATGTAGCCTGTTGTTTTCTCAGATCTACCCGACGACAGTCGTAATGAGCATTTCTGCTGTGTTCATTCACCTGACCTGAGCACAAACACACAGACGAGAGAGAGCGGTGATCCTGATGAACACGAGACAACCGATGCCAACAGCCAATCACAGCCTGAGACCGACGCTCCGGCAGGAAGTGACATCACGCCCGGCCCAGAGTCAGAGCACAGCGCCGTCAGACGGAGGAAACAGTGTTACTGAAGCTCTCCACATCACTATTGATGATCAGTCCCCTCTGTATCATACAGATCTTCATAATATGCAAACGGAACAACATTTATTGACCCGTTGCATTTAGCATGTTTATGTGTGAAACATTTCACGGACCTCAAATATTATTATATACTCTATATTTACATGTAATTCCCTGAAGAAAACGACCCATAATGTACACCTGAAGGCAATAAAAGGGCTTTCACTGTAAACTCAATTATGACTCCATTTTGTTTAGTTGAGTTTATGTGCTTCACATTTCATCACTTGTTTAATCAATTGTGTAACTAATACTTTTAGTATTTATTGATATTTTCTTGTCATACTTGCATGATTGCATGAATGTGTATCATATTCTGCTATGATAATGTGTTAATAAAAGTCCCATCTGATGTTAGTTTCTGTGGTTCATCATCATCATCATTAGAGGAAGGGTTCATCATCAGTGATAAACACGTATACATGATGAATGTGGACTGACCTATAGGCAACATTAAAACTGTAATTATCATTATCTGATAACTGACAGACTGAGCTCTGGCATGACGCACACATCCCGAGTCTTTGAGTGGACGATCCCGTGATCTTGAATGGGAATAAGCTCCTCTTGCAGCTTCTCTGATGATGAGGTGGGCGGGGCTATAACCTGTCACTCACATGAGATCAGCCAATAGCAAACCACAACCATCCAATCAACTCCCCAAAGACACAATCAAGCCCCGCCCACATTTCTACTTGTTCTTGAAGCGTTCCACTTTTTATTATTATAGATTATAGAGGAGCTCAGCTTCTCTCTTTCATGACGCCTTGAGTAGTGTTGCTGTGTGATCATGAGAAGCTCCAGTTCTTCTCTATCAGTGTCAGTGTTTCTGAACTCCTGAAACGCCTCCATTGTAGTCTTCAGTTTCTTCCGGGAACGAACACGTCACAATATTCCTCCTCATAATAATTCATACGCAGAATAAAGGGGCGGGGCCTAGTTGAGTTAGTTAGTAGTGTGTTAAACTACTGGCGGTTAAGGTAAGGGGCGGGACATTTCCCAAACACACTGGAAGCGCTCGACTAATCACAACACACTACTCCAGCCGACCAATCAGAGCACAGTGTGCTTTTCAGAAGGAGGGGCTTCATAGAGACAGGAAGTGAACAGAGCGTTACTGACAGACTGGGAAGAGAGGAGCCGCAACAATGGAGAATATGAGGAGAATAATCAACATTCAACAGTAGAGCCTGAGAACATCATCAAGACTGAGTAAGAGCGTAATAGATTCTCTGAGATCTGAAGGAAATATCAGACCTGTGGAAAGTATTCAGCACTTTATGAATTGTGTAAATAACTCTTGATGGCTCATTTCTTGAGAGTTGATGTCATTCCTGTCTGACGGAGAGTGTAATGATGAATGACGTAGATCTACAGTACCGTGTGCATCTCTGAAGAATCCAGCAAATCAATCATACAAGTCAAATCTAACCAATCCCACTGAGCTTATGAAGCCATCATGAGAAAGGTTGAATGTTGAAAAGGACCTTCATCTAATCCACTGTAATCATGTCAGTGTGTTTGATGAAGGGATCTCAGGTGATCACCGGCAGCTTTTGTGAGGCGATAATTATTATATAATCCCGCTGAAGGAATGTATACAGTGAAAGCATAAACACACACTCAGAAATAAGAACAGTTTTATTTGTCTAACACTCACAGATAGAAAATGAAGGTTTCATTGTGTAATGTGTGATGAGTTTAGATGCGTCATCTCGGGTCAGAAGTGCAGGAGTGTGTGTTAGTGCTCCATGGGTTCATCAGGCACCGCTGAAGCCGCTTCGTCCGCCGGCGGGCCAACCTGTGACACACACACACACACAGTCAGACGCTGCAGGAACCCCTGTGCTGTGGAGAACAGGACTCACACACTCACCCGTCTCTGCGGTCGCTCCTCCAGACCCTCCAGGAACCGCGACACCTCGTCGTCATCATAGATGGTGAACTCCAGCTCCTTGCCCACGATCCCGATCGACACGTTCTGCAGGACAGCACAGTTACAGTTACAGGAGTGTGTGCAGGACAGCGCAGTTACAGGAGTGTGTGCGGAGGGACAGCACAGTTACAGGAGTGTGTGCAGGACAGCGCAGTTACAGGAGTGTGTGCGGGACAGCACAGTTACAGGAGTGTGTGCGGAGGGACAGCACAGTTACAGGAGTGTGTGCAGGACAGCGCAGTTACAGGAGTGTGTGCGGGACAGCACAGTTACAGGAGTGTGTGCGGGACAGCGCAGTTACAGGAGTGTGTGCGGGACAGCGCAGTTACAGGAGTGTGTGCAGGACAGCATAGTTACAGGAGTGAGTGCAGGACAGCACAGTTACAGGAGTGTGTGCAGGACAGCACAGTTACAGGAGTGTGTGAGGGACAGCACAGTTACAGGAGTGTGTGCAGGACAGCACAGTTACAGGAGTGTGTGCGGGACAGCACAGTTACAGGAGTGTGTGCAGGACAGCACAGTTACAGGAGTGAGTGCGGGACAGCGCAGTTACAGGAGTGTGTGCGGGACAGCACAGTTACAGGAGTGTGTGCGGGACAGCGCAGTTACAGGAGTGTGTGCGGGACAGCGCAGTTACAGGAGTGTGTGCAGGACAGCACAGTTACAGGAGTGAGTGCAGGACAGCACAGTTACAGGAGTGTGTGCGAGACAGCGCAGTTACAGGAGTGTGTGCGGGACAGCACAGTTACAGGAGTGTGTGCGGGACAGCACAGTTACAGGAGTGTGTGCGGGACAGCGCAGTTACAGGAGTGTGTGCGGGACAGCGCAGTTACAGGAGTGTGTGCGGGACAGCACAGTTACAGGAGTGTGTGCGGGACAGCGCAGTTACAGGAGTGTGTGCGGGACAGCGCAGTTACAGGAGTGTGTGCAGGACAGCACAGTTACAGGAGTGTGTGCAGGACAGCACAGTTACAGGAGTGTGTGCGAGACAGCGCAGTTACAGGAGTGTGTGCGGGACAGCACAGTTACAGGAGTGTGTGCGGGACAGCACAGTTACAGGAGTGTGTGCGGGACAGCGCAGTTACAGGAGTGTGTGCGGGACAGCGCAGTTACAGGAGTGTGTGCGGGACAGCACAGTTACAGGAGTGTGTGCAGGACAGCACAGTTACAGGAGTGTGTGCAGGACAGCACAGTTACAGGAGTGTGTGCAGGACAGCGCAGTTACAGGAGTGTGTGCGGGACAGCACAGTTACAGGAGTGAGTGCGGGACAGCACAGTTACAGGAGTGTGTGCGGGACAGCGCAGTTACAGGAGTGTGTGCGGGACAGCGCAGTTACAGGAGTGTGTGCGGGACAGCGCAGTTACAGGAGTGTGTGCAGGACAGCGCAGTTACAGGAGTGTGTGCGGGACAGCGCAGTTACAGGAGTGTGTGCGGGACAGCACAGTTACAGGAGTGTGTGCGGGACAGCACAGTTACAGGAGTGTGTGAGGGACAGCACAGTTACAGGAGTGTGTGCGGGACAGCGCAGTTACAGGAGTGTGTTTAGGACAGCACAGTTACAGGAGTGTGTGAGGGACAGCACAGTTACAGGAGTGTGTGAGGGACAGCACAGTTACAGGAGTGTGTGAGGGACAGCACAGTTACAGGAGTGTGTGCGGGACAGCGCAGTTACAGGAGTGTGTGCGGGACAGCGCAGTTACAGGAGTGTGTGCGGGACAGCACAGTTACAGGAGTGAGTGCGGGACAGCACAGTTACAGGAGTGAGTGCGGGACAGCACAGTTACAGGAGTGTGTGAGGGACAGCACAGTTACAGGAGTGTGTGCAGGACAGCACAGTTACAGGAGTGTGTGAGGGACAGCACAGTTACAGGAGTGTGTGCAGGACAGCGCAGTTACAGGAGTGTGTGCGGGACAGCACAGTTACAGGAGTGTGTGAGGGACAGCACAGTTACAGGAGTGTGTGAGGGACAGCACAGTTACAGGAGTGTGTGCAGGACAGCACAGTTACAGGAGTGTGTGAGGGACAGCACAGTTACAGGAGTGTGTGCAGGACAGCGCAGTTACAGGAGTGTGTGCGGGACAGCACAGTTACAGGAGTGTGTGAGGGACAGCACAGTTACAGGAGTGTGTGAGGGACAGCACAGTTACAGGAGTGTGTGCAGGACAGCACAGTTACAGGAGTGTGTGCAGGACAGCGCAGTTACAGGAGTGTGTGCGGGACAGCACAGTTACAGGAGTGTGTGCGGGACAGCACAGTTACAGGAGTGTGTGAGGGACAGCACAGTTACAGGAGTGTGTGCAGGACAGCGCAGTTACAGGAGTGTGTGCAGGACAGCGCAGTTACAGGAGTGTGTGCGGGACAGCGCAGTTACAGGAGTGTGTGCAGGACAGCACAGTTACAGGAGTGTGTGCAGGACAGCACAGTTACAGGAGTGTGTGAGGGACAGCACAGTTACAGGAGTGTGTGCGGGACAGCGCAGTTACAGGAGTGTGTGCAGGACAGCACAGTTACAGGAGTGTGTGCAGGACAGCACAGTTACAGGAGTGTGTGAGGGACAGCACAGTTACAGGAGTGTGTGCGGGACAGCACAGTTACAGGAGTGTGTTTAGGACAGCACAGTTACAGGAGTGTGTGCGGGACAGCACAGTTACAGGAGTGTGTGAGGGACAGCACAGTTACAGGAGTGTGTGCGGGACAGCACAGTTACAGGAGTGTGTGAGGGACAGCACAGTTACAGGAGTGTGTGAGGGACAGCACAGTTACAGGAGTGTGTGAGGGACAGCACAGTTACAGGAGTGTGTGCAGGACAGCGCAGTTACAGGAGTGTGTTTAGGACAGCACAGTTACAGGAGTGTGTGAGGGACAGCACAGTTACAGGAGTGTGTGCAGGACAGCGCAGTTACAGGAGTGTGTGCGGGACAGCACAGTTACAGGAGTGTGTGCAGGACAGCGCAGTTACAGGAGTGTGTGCGGGACAGCGCAGTTACAGGAGTGTGTGCAGGACAGCACAGTTACAGGAATGTGTGCGGGACAGCACAGTTACAGGAGTGTGTTTAGGACAGCACAGTTACAGGAGTGTGTGCGGGACAGCACAGTTACAGGAGTGTGTTTAGGACAGCACAGTTACAGGAGTGTGTTTAGGACAGCGCAGTTACAGGAGTGTGTGCGGGACAGCACAGTTACAGGAGTGTGTGCAGGACAGCACAGTTACAGGAGTGTGTGCGGGACAGCACAGTTACAGGAGTGTGTGAGGGACAGCACAGTTACAGGAGTGTGTGAGGGACAGCACAGTTACAGGAGTGTGTGAGGGACAGCACAGTTACAGGAGTGTGTGCGGGACAGCGCAGTTACAGGAGTGTGTGCGGGACAGCCCAGTTACAGGAGTGTGTGCGGGACAGCACAGTTACAGGAGTGTGTGCAGGACAGCACAGTTACAGGAGTGAGTGCGGGACAGCAGAGTTACAGGAGTGTGTGCAGGACAGCACAGTTACAGGAGTGTGTGCGGGACAGCACAGTTACAGGAGTGAGTGCGGGACAGCGCAGTTACAGAAGTGTGTGCGGGACAGCGCAGTTACAGGAGTGTGTGCGGGACAGCGCAGTTACAGGAGTGTGTGCGGGACAGCGCAGTTACAGGAGTGTGTGCAGGACAGCACAGTTACAGGAGTGTGTGCGGGACAGCACAGTTACAGGAGTGTGTGCGGGACAGCACAGTTACAGGAGTGAGTGCGGGACAGCACAGTTACAGGAGTGTGTGCAGGACAGCACAGTTACAGGAGTGTGTGCGGGACAGCACAGTTACAGGAGTGAGTGCGGGACAGCACAGTTGCAGGAGTGAGTGCGGGACAGCACAGTTACAGGAGTGTGTGCGGGACAGCACAGTTACAGGAGTGTGTTTAGGACAGCACAGTTACAGGAGTGTGTGCAGGACAGCACAGTTACAGGAGTGAGTGCGGGACAGCACAGTTACAGGAGTGTGTGCAGGACAGCACAGTTACAGGAGTGTGTGCGGGACAGCACAGTTACAAGAGTGTGTGCGGGACAGCACAGTTACAGGAGTGTGTGCGGGACAGCACAGTTACAGGAGTGTGTGCGGGACAGCACAGTTACAGGAGTGTGTGCGGGACAGCACAGTTACAGGAGTGTGTGCGGGACAGCACAGTTACAGGAGTGTGTGCGGGACAGCACAGTTACAGGAGTGTGTGCGGGACAGCACAGTTACAGGAGTGTGTGCGGGACAGCGCAGTTACAGGAGTGTGCGGGACAGCGCAGTTACAGGAGTGTGTGCGGGACAGCACAGTTACAGGAGTGTGTGCGGGACAGCACAGTTACAGGAGTGTGTGCGGGACAGCACAGTTACAGGAGTGTGTGCGGGACAGCACAGTTACAGGAGTGTGTGCGGGACAGCACAGTTACAGGAGTGAGTGCGGGACAGCACAGTTACAGGAGTGAGTGCGGGACAGCACAGTTACAGGAGTGAGTGCGGGACAGCACAGTTACAGGAGTGAGTGCGGGACAGCACAGTTACAGGAGTGAGTGCGGGACAGCACAGTTACAGGAGTGAGTGCGGGACAGCACAGTTACAGGAGTGTGTGCGGGACAGCACAGTTACAGGAGTGTGTTTAGGACAGCACAGTTACAGGAGTGTGTGCGGGACAGCGCAGTTACAGGAGTGTGTGCGGGACAGCACAGTTACAGGAGTGTGTGCAGGACAGCACAGTTACAGGAGTGAGTGCGGGACAGCACAGTTACAGGAGTGTGTGCAGGACAGCACAGTTACAAGAGTGTGTGCGGGACAGCACAGTTACAGGAGTGTGTGCGGGACAGCACAGTTACAGGAGTGTGTGCGGGACAGCACAGTTACAGGAGTGTGTGCGGGACAGCACAGTTACAGGAGTGTGTGCGGGACAGCGCAGTTACAGGAGTGTGTGCGGGACAGCGCAGTTACAGGAGTGTGTGCGGGACAGCGCAGTTACAGGAGTGTGCGGGACAGCACAGTTACAGGAGTGTGTGCAGGACAGCACAGTTACAGGAGTGTGTGCGGGACAGCACAGTTACAGGAGTGTGTGAGGGACAGCACAGTTACAGGAGTGTGTGCAGGACAGCACAGTTACAGGAGTGTGTGCGGGACAGCACAGTTACAGGAGTGTGTGCAGGACAGCACAGTTACAGGAGTGAGTGCGGGACAGCGCAGTTACAGGAGTGTGTGCGGGACAGCACAGTTACAGGAGTGTGTGCGGGACAGCGCAGTTACAGGAGTGTGTGCGGGACAGCGCAGTTACAGGAGTGTGTGCAGGACAGCACAGTTACAGGAGTGAGTGCAGGACAGCACAGTTACAGGAGTGTGTGCGAGACAGCGCAGTTACAGGAGTGTGTGCGGGACAGCACAGTTACAGGAGTGTGTGCGGGACAGCACAGTTACAGGAGTGTGTGCGGGACAGCGCAGTTACAGGAGTGTGTGCGGGACAGCGCAGTTACAGGAGTGTGTGCGGGACAGCACAGTTACAGGAGTGTGTGCGGGACAGCGCAGTTACAGGAGTGTGTGCGGGACAGCGCAGTTACAGGAGTGTGTGCAGGACAGCACAGTTACAGGAGTGTGTGCAGGACAGCACAGTTACAGGAGTGTGTGCGAGACAGCGCAGTTACAGGAGTGTGTGCGGGACAGCACAGTTACAGGAGTGTGTGCGGGACAGCACAGTTACAGGAGTGTGTGCGGGACAGCGCAGTTACAGGAGTGTGTGCGGGACAGCGCAGTTACAGGAGTGTGTGCGGGACAGCACAGTTACAGGAGTGTGTGCAGGACAGCACAGTTACAGGAGTGTGTGCAGGACAGCACAGTTACAGGAGTGTGTGCAGGACAGCGCAGTTACAGGAGTGTGTGCGGGACAGCACAGTTACAGGAGTGAGTGCGGGACAGCACAGTTACAGGAGTGTGTGCGGGACAGCGCAGTTACAGGAGTGTGTGCGGGACAGCGCAGTTACAGGAGTGTGTGCGGGACAGCGCAGTTACAGGAGTGTGTGCAGGACAGCGCAGTTACAGGAGTGTGTGCGGGACAGCGCAGTTACAGGAGTGTGTGCGGGACAGCACAGTTACAGGAGTGTGTGCGGGACAGCACAGTTACAGGAGTGTGTGAGGGACAGCACAGTTACAGGAGTGTGTGCGGGACAGCGCAGTTACAGGAGTGTGTTTAGGACAGCACAGTTACAGGAGTGTGTGAGGGACAGCACAGTTACAGGAGTGTGTGAGGGACAGCACAGTTACAGGAGTGTGTGAGGGACAGCACAGTTACAGGAGTGTGTGCGGGACAGCGCAGTTACAGGAGTGTGTGCGGGACAGCGCAGTTACAGGAGTGTGTGCGGGACAGCACAGTTACAGGAGTGAGTGCGGGACAGCACAGTTACAGGAGTGAGTGCGGGACAGCACAGTTACAGGAGTGTGTGAGGGACAGCACAGTTACAGGAGTGTGTGCAGGACAGCACAGTTACAGGAGTGTGTGAGGGACAGCACAGTTACAGGAGTGTGTGCAGGACAGCGCAGTTACAGGAGTGTGTGCGGGACAGCACAGTTACAGGAGTGTGTGAGGGACAGCACAGTTACAGGAGTGTGTGAGGGACAGCACAGTTACAGGAGTGTGTGCAGGACAGCACAGTTACAGGAGTGTGTGAGGGACAGCACAGTTACAGGAGTGTGTGCAGGACAGCGCAGTTACAGGAGTGTGTGCGGGACAGCACAGTTACAGGAGTGTGTGAGGGACAGCACAGTTACAGGAGTGTGTGAGGGACAGCACAGTTACAGGAGTGTGTGCAGGACAGCACAGTTACAGGAGTGTGTGCAGGACAGCGCAGTTACAGGAGTGTGTGCGGGACAGCACAGTTACAGGAGTGTGTGCGGGACAGCACAGTTACAGGAGTGTGTGAGGGACAGCACAGTTACAGGAGTGTGTGCAGGACAGCGCAGTTACAGGAGTGTGTGCAGGACAGCGCAGTTACAGGAGTGTGTGCGGGACAGCGCAGTTACAGGAGTGTGTGCAGGACAGCACAGTTACAGGAGTGTGTGCAGGACAGCACAGTTACAGGAGTGTGTGAGGGACAGCACAGTTACAGGAGTGTGTGCGGGACAGCGCAGTTACAGGAGTGTGTGCAGGACAGCACAGTTACAGGAGTGTGTGCAGGACAGCACAGTTACAGGAGTGTGTGAGGGACAGCACAGTTACAGGAGTGTGTGCGGGACAGCACAGTTACAGGAGTGTGTTTAGGACAGCACAGTTACAGGAGTGTGTGCGGGACAGCACAGTTACAGGAGTGTGTGAGGGACAGCACAGTTACAGGAGTGTGTGCGGGACAGCACAGTTACAGGAGTGTGTGAGGGACAGCACAGTTACAGGAGTGTGTGAGGGACAGCACAGTTACAGGAGTGTGTGAGGGACAGCACAGTTACAGGAGTGTGTGCAGGACAGCGCAGTTACAGGAGTGTGTTTAGGACAGCACAGTTACAGGAGTGTGTGAGGGACAGCACAGTTACAGGAGTGTGTGCAGGACAGCGCAGTTACAGGAGTGTGTGCGGGACAGCACAGTTACAGGAGTGTGTGCAGGACAGCGCAGTTACAGGAGTGTGTGCGGGACAGCGCAGTTACAGGAGTGTGTGCAGGACAGCACAGTTACAGGAATGTGTGCGGGACAGCACAGTTACAGGAGTGTGTTTAGGACAGCACAGTTACAGGAGTGTGTGCGGGACAGCACAGTTACAGGAGTGTGTTTAGGACAGCACAGTTACAGGAGTGTGTTTAGGACAGCGCAGTTACAGGAGTGTGTGCGGGACAGCACAGTTACAGGAGTGTGTGCAGGACAGCACAGTTACAGGAGTGTGTGCGGGACAGCACAGTTACAGGAGTGTGTGAGGGACAGCACAGTTACAGGAGTGTGTGAGGGACAGCACAGTTACAGGAGTGTGTGCGGGACAGCGCAGTTACAGGAGTGTGTGCGGGACAGCCCAGTTACAGGAGTGTGTGCGGGACAGCACAGTTACAGGAGTGTGTGCAGGACAGCACAGTTACAGGAGTGAGTGCGGGACAGCAGAGTTACAGGAGTGTGTGCAGGACAGCACAGTTACAGGAGTGTGTGCGGGACAGCACAGTTACAGGAGTGAGTGCGGGACAGCGCAGTTACAGAAGTGTGTGCGGGACAGCGCAGTTACAGGAGTGTGTGCGGGACAGCGCAGTTACAGGAGTGTGTGCGGGACAGCGCAGTTACAGGAGTGTGTGCAGGACAGCACAGTTACAGGAGTGTGTGCGGGACAGCACAGTTACAGGAGTGTGTGCGGGACAGCACAGTTACAGGAGTGAGTGCGGGACAGCACAGTTACAGGAGTGTGTGCAGGACAGCACAGTTACAGGAGTGTGTGCGGGACAGCACAGTTACAGGAGTGAGTGCGGGACAGCACAGTTGCAGGAGTGAGTGCGGGACAGCACAGTTACAGGAGTGTGTGCGGGACAGCACAGTTACAGGAGTGTGTTTAGGACAGCACAGTTACAGGAGTGTGTGCAGGACAGCACAGTTACAGGAGTGAGTGCGGGACAGCACAGTTACAGGAGTGTGTGCAGGACAGCACAGTTACAGGAGTGTGTGCGGGACAGCACAGTTACAAGAGTGTGTGCGGGACAGCACAGTTACAGGAGTGTGTGCGGGACAGCACAGTTACAGGAGTGTGTGCGGGACAGCACAGTTACAGGAGTGTGTGCGGGACAGCACAGTTACAGGAGTGTGTGCGGGACAGCACAGTTACAGGAGTGTGTGCGGGACAGCACAGTTACAGGAGTGTGTGCGGGACAGCGCAGTTACAGGAGTGTGCGGGACAGCGCAGTTACAGGAGTGTGTGCGGGACAGCACAGTTACAGGAGTGTGTGCGGGACAGCACAGTTACAGGAGTGTGTGCGGGACAGCACAGTTACAGGAGTGTGTGCGGGACAGCACAGTTACAGGAGTGTGTGCGGGACAGCACAGTTACAGGAGTGAGTGCGGGACAGCACAGTTACAGGAGTGAGTGCGGGACAGCACAGTTACAGGAGTGAGTGCGGGACAGCACAGTTACAGGAGTGAGTGCGGGACAGCACAGTTACAGGAGTGAGTGCGGGACAGCACAGTTACAGGAGTGAGTGCGGGACAGCACAGTTACAGGAGTGTGTGCGGGACAGCACAGTTACAGGAGTGTGTTTAGGACAGCACAGTTACAGGAGTGTGTGCGGGACAGCGCAGTTACAGGAGTGTGTGCGGGACAGCACAGTTACAGGAGTGTGTGCAGGACAGCACAGTTACAGGAGTGAGTGCGGGACAGCACAGTTACAGGAGTGTGTGCAGGACAGCACAGTTACAAGAGTGTGTGCGGGACAGCACAGTTACAGGAGTGTGTGCGGGACAGCACAGTTACAGGAGTGTGTGCGGGACAGCACAGTTACAGGAGTGTGTGCGGGACAGCACAGTTACAGGAGTGTGTGCGGGACAGCGCAGTTACAGGAGTGTGTGCGGGACAGCGCAGTTACAGGAGTGTGTGCGGGACAGCGCAGTTACAGGAGTGTGCGGGACAGCACAGTTACAGGAGTGTGTGCAGGACAGCACAGTTACAGGAGTGTGTGCGGGACAGCACAGTTACAGGAGTGTGTGCGGGACAGCACAGTTAAAGGAGTGTGTGAGGGACAGCACAGTTACAGGAGTGTGTGCGGGACAGCGCAGTTACAGGAGTGTGTGCGGGACAGCACAGTTACAGGAGTGTGTGCGGGACAGCACAGTTACAGGAGTGTGTGCGGGACAGCACAGTTACAGGAGTGTGTGCGGGACAGCACAGTTACAGGAGTGTGTGCGGGACAGCGCAGTTACAGGAGTGTGTGCGGGACAGCGCAGTTACAGGAGTGTGTGACAGGAGTGTGTGCGGGACAGCGCAGTTACAGGAGTGTGTGCGGGACAGCACAGTTACAGGAGTGTGTGCGGGACAGCGCAGTTACAGGAGTGTGTGCGGGACAGCGCAGTTACAGGAGTGTGTGCGGGACAGCACAGTTACAGGAGTGTGTGCGGGACAGCACAGTTACAGGAGTGTGTGCAGGACAGCACAGTTACAGGAGTGTGTGCGGGACAGCACAGTTACAGGAGTGTGTGCGGGACAGCGCAGTTACAGGAGTGTGTGCGGGACAGCACAGTTACAGGAGTGTGTGCAGGACAGCACAGTTACAGTAGTGTGTGCGGGACAGCACAGTTACAGGAGTGTGTGCAGGACAGCACAGTTACAGGAGTGTGTGCGGGACAGCACAGTTACAGGAGTGTGTGCGGGACAGCACAGTTACAGGAGTGTGTGCGGGACAGCACAGTTACAGGAGTGTGTGCGGGACAGCACAGTTACAGGAGTGTGTGCAGGACAGCACAGTTACAGGAGTGAGTGCGGGACAGCAGAGTTACAGGAGTGTGTGCGGGACAGCACAGTTACAAGAGTGTGTGCGGGACAGCACAGTTACAGGAGTGTGTGCGGGACAGCACAGTTACAGGAGTGTGTGCGGGACAGCACAGTTACAGGAGTGTGTGCGGGACAGCACAGTTACAGGAGTGTGTGCGGGACAGCACAGTTACAGGAGTGTGTGCGGGACAGCACAGTTACAGGAGTGTGTGCGGGACAGCGCAGTTACAGGAGTGTGCGGGACAGCGCAGTTACAGGAGTGTGTGCGGGACAGCACAGTTACAGGAGTGTGTGCGGGACAGCACAGTTACAGGAGTGTGTGCGGGACAGCACAGTTACAGGAGTGTGTGCGGGACAGCACAGTTACAGGAGTGTGTGCGGGACAGCACAGTTACAGGAGTGAGTGCGGGACAGCACAGTTACAGGAGTGAGTGCGGGACAGCACAGTTACAGGAGTGAGTGCGGGACAGCACAGTTACAGGAGTGAGTGCGGGACAGCACAGTTACAGGAGTGTGTGCGGGACAGCACAGTTACAGGAGTGTGTTTAGGACAGCACAGTTACAGGAGTGAGTGCGGGACAGCGCAGTTACAGAAGTGTGTGCGGGACAGCGCAGTTACAGGAGTGTGTGCGGGACAGCGCAGTTACAGGAGTGTGTGCGGGACAGCGCAGTTACAGGAGTGTGTGCAGGACAGCACAGTTACAGGAGTGTGTGCGGGACAGCACAGTTACAGGAGTGTGTGCGGGACAGCACAGTTACAGGAGTGAGTGCGGGACAGCACAGTTACAGGAGTGTGTGCAGGACAGCACAGTTACAGGAGTGTGTGCGGGACAGCACAGTTACAGGAGTGAGTGCGGGACAGCACAGTTGCAGGAGTGAGTGCGGGACAGCACAGTTACAGGAGTGTGTGCGGGACAGCACAGTTACAGGAGTGTGTTTAGGACAGCACAGTTACAGGAGTGTGTGCAGGACAGCACAGTTACAGGAGTGAGTGCGGGACAGCACAGTTACAGGAGTGTGTGCAGGACAGCACAGTTACAGGAGTGTGTGCGGGACAGCACAGTTACAAGAGTGTGTGCGGGACAGCACAGTTACAGGAGTGTGTGCGGGACAGCACAGTTACAGGAGTGTGTGCGGGACAGCACAGTTACAGGAGTGTGTGCGGGACAGCACAGTTACAGGAGTGTGTGCGGGACAGCACAGTTACAGGAGTGTGTGCGGGACAGCACAGTTACAGGAGTGTGTGCGGGACAGCACAGTTACAGGAGTGTGTGCGGGACAGCGCAGTTACAGGAGTGTGCGGGACAGCGCAGTTACAGGAGTGTGTGCGGGACAGCACAGTTACAGGAGTGTGTGCGGGACAGCACAGTTACAGGAGTGTGTGCGGGACAGCACAGTTACAGGAGTGTGTGCGGGACAGCACAGTTACAGGAGTGTGTGCGGGACAGCACAGTTACAGGAGTGAGTGCGGGACAGCACAGTTACAGGAGTGAGTGCGGGACAGCACAGTTACAGGAGTGAGTGCGGGACAGCACAGTTACAGGAGTGAGTGCGGGACAGCACAGTTACAGGAGTGAGTGCGGGACAGCACAGTTACAGGAGTGAGTGCGGGACAGCACAGTTACAGGAGTGTGTGCGGGACAGCACAGTTACAGGAGTGTGTTTAGGACAGCACAGTTACAGGAGTGTGTGCGGGACAGCGCAGTTACAGGAGTGTGTGCGGGACAGCACAGTTACAGGAGTGTGTGCAGGACAGCACAGTTACAGGAGTGAGTGCGGGACAGCACAGTTACAGGAGTGTGTGCAGGACAGCACAGTTACAAGAGTGTGTGCGGGACAGCACAGTTACAGGAGTGTGTGCGGGACAGCACAGTTACAGGAGTGTGTGCGGGACAGCACAGTTACAGGAGTGTGTGCGGGACAGCACAGTTACAGGAGTGTGTGCGGGACAGCGCAGTTACAGGAGTGTGTGCGGGACAGCGCAGTTACAGGAGTGTGTGCGGGACAGCGCAGTTACAGGAGTGTGCGGGACAGCACAGTTACAGGAGTGTGTGCAGGACAGCACAGTTACAGGAGTGTGTGCGGGACAGCACAGTTACAGGAGTGTGTGAGGGACAGCACAGTTACAGGAGTGTGTGCAGGACAGCACAGTTACAGGAGTGTGTGCGGGACAGCACAGTTACAGGAGTGTGTGCAGGACAGCACAGTTACAGGAGTGAGTGCGGGACAGCGCAGTTACAGGAGTGTGTGCGGGACAGCACAGTTACAGGAGTGTGTGCGGGACAGCGCAGTTACAGGAGTGTGTGCGGGACAGCGCAGTTACAGGAGTGTGTGCAGGACAGCACAGTTACAGGAGTGAGTGCAGGACAGCACAGTTACAGGAGTGTGTGCGAGACAGCGCAGTTACAGGAGTGTGTGCGGGACAGCACAGTTACAGGAGTGTGTGCGGGACAGCACAGTTACAGGAGTGTGTGCGGGACAGCGCAGTTACAGGAGTGTGTGCGGGACAGCGCAGTTACAGGAGTGTGTGCGGGACAGCACAGTTACAGGAGTGTGTGCGGGACAGCGCAGTTACAGGAGTGTGTGCGGGACAGCGCAGTTACAGGAGTGTGTGCAGGACAGCACAGTTACAGGAGTGTGTGCAGGACAGCACAGTTACAGGAGTGTGTGCGAGACAGCGCAGTTACAGGAGTGTGTGCGGGACAGCACAGTTACAGGAGTGTGTGCGGGACAGCACAGTTACAGGAGTGTGTGCGGGACAGCGCAGTTACAGGAGTGTGTGCGGGACAGCGCAGTTACAGGAGTGTGTGCGGGACAGCACAGTTACAGGAGTGTGTGCAGGACAGCACAGTTACAGGAGTGTGTGCAGGACAGCACAGTTACAGGAGTGTGTGCAGGACAGCGCAGTTACAGGAGTGTGTGCGGGACAGCACAGTTACAGGAGTGAGTGCGGGACAGCACAGTTACAGGAGTGTGTGCGGGACAGCGCAGTTACAGGAGTGTGTGCGGGACAGCGCAGTTACAGGAGTGTGTGCGGGACAGCGCAGTTACAGGAGTGTGTGCAGGACAGCGCAGTTACAGGAGTGTGTGCGGGACAGCGCAGTTACAGGAGTGTGTGCGGGACAGCACAGTTACAGGAGTGTGTGCGGGACAGCACAGTTACAGGAGTGTGTGAGGGACAGCACAGTTACAGGAGTGTGTGCGGGACAGCGCAGTTACAGGAGTGTGTTTAGGACAGCACAGTTACAGGAGTGTGTGAGGGACAGCACAGTTACAGGAGTGTGTGAGGGACAGCACAGTTACAGGAGTGTGTGAGGGACAGCACAGTTACAGGAGTGTGTGCGGGACAGCGCAGTTACAGGAGTGTGTGCGGGACAGCGCAGTTACAGGAGTGTGTGCGGGACAGCACAGTTACAGGAGTGAGTGCGGGACAGCACAGTTACAGGAGTGAGTGCGGGACAGCACAGTTACAGGAGTGTGTGAGGGACAGCACAGTTACAGGAGTGTGTGCAGGACAGCACAGTTACAGGAGTGTGTGAGGGACAGCACAGTTACAGGAGTGTGTGCAGGACAGCGCAGTTACAGGAGTGTGTGCGGGACAGCACAGTTACAGGAGTGTGTGAGGGACAGCACAGTTACAGGAGTGTGTGAGGGACAGCACAGTTACAGGAGTGTGTGCAGGACAGCACAGTTACAGGAGTGTGTGAGGGACAGCACAGTTACAGGAGTGTGTGCAGGACAGCGCAGTTACAGGAGTGTGTGCGGGACAGCACAGTTACAGGAGTGTGTGAGGGACAGCACAGTTACAGGAGTGTGTGAGGGACAGCACAGTTACAGGAGTGTGTGCAGGACAGCACAGTTACAGGAGTGTGTGCAGGACAGCGCAGTTACAGGAGTGTGTGCGGGACAGCACAGTTACAGGAGTGTGTGCGGGACAGCACAGTTACAGGAGTGTGTGAGGGACAGCACAGTTACAGGAGTGTGTGCAGGACAGCGCAGTTACAGGAGTGTGTGCAGGACAGCGCAGTTACAGGAGTGTGTGCGGGACAGCGCAGTTACAGGAGTGTGTGCAGGACAGCACAGTTACAGGAGTGTGTGCAGGACAGCACAGTTACAGGAGTGTGTGAGGGACAGCACAGTTACAGGAGTGTGTGCGGGACAGCGCAGTTACAGGAGTGTGTGCAGGACAGCACAGTTACAGGAGTGTGTGCAGGACAGCACAGTTACAGGAGTGTGTGAGGGACAGCACAGTTACAGGAGTGTGTGCGGGACAGCACAGTTACAGGAGTGTGTTTAGGACAGCACAGTTACAGGAGTGTGTGCGGGACAGCACAGTTACAGGAGTGTGTGAGGGACAGCACAGTTACAGGAGTGTGTGCGGGACAGCACAGTTACAGGAGTGTGTGAGGGACAGCACAGTTACAGGAGTGTGTGAGGGACAGCACAGTTACAGGAGTGTGTGAGGGACAGCACAGTTACAGGAGTGTGTGCAGGACAGCGCAGTTACAGGAGTGTGTTTAGGACAGCACAGTTACAGGAGTGTGTGAGGGACAGCACAGTTACAGGAGTGTGTGCAGGACAGCGCAGTTACAGGAGTGTGTGCGGGACAGCACAGTTACAGGAGTGTGTGCAGGACAGCGCAGTTACAGGAGTGTGTGCGGGACAGCGCAGTTACAGGAGTGTGTGCAGGACAGCACAGTTACAGGAATGTGTGCGGGACAGCACAGTTACAGGAGTGTGTTTAGGACAGCACAGTTACAGGAGTGTGTGCGGGACAGCACAGTTACAGGAGTGTGTTTAGGACAGCACAGTTACAGGAGTGTGTTTAGGACAGCGCAGTTACAGGAGTGTGTGCGGGACAGCACAGTTACAGGAGTGTGTGCAGGACAGCACAGTTACAGGAGTGTGTGCGGGACAGCACAGTTACAGGAGTGTGTGAGGGACAGCACAGTTACAGGAGTGTGTGAGGGACAGCACAGTTACAGGAGTGTGTGCGGGACAGCGCAGTTACAGGAGTGTGTGCGGGACAGCCCAGTTACAGGAGTGTGTGCGGGACAGCACAGTTACAGGAGTGTGTGCAGGACAGCACAGTTACAGGAGTGAGTGCGGGACAGCAGAGTTACAGGAGTGTGTGCAGGACAGCACAGTTACAGGAGTGTGTGCGGGACAGCACAGTTACAGGAGTGAGTGCGGGACAGCGCAGTTACAGAAGTGTGTGCGGGACAGCGCAGTTACAGGAGTGTGTGCGGGACAGCGCAGTTACAGGAGTGTGTGCGGGACAGCGCAGTTACAGGAGTGTGTGCAGGACAGCACAGTTACAGGAGTGTGTGCGGGACAGCACAGTTACAGGAGTGTGTGCGGGACAGCACAGTTACAGGAGTGAGTGCGGGACAGCACAGTTACAGGAGTGTGTGCAGGACAGCACAGTTACAGGAGTGTGTGCGGGACAGCACAGTTACAGGAGTGAGTGCGGGACAGCACAGTTGCAGGAGTGAGTGCGGGACAGCACAGTTACAGGAGTGTGTGCGGGACAGCACAGTTACAGGAGTGTGTTTAGGACAGCACAGTTACAGGAGTGTGTGCAGGACAGCACAGTTACAGGAGTGAGTGCGGGACAGCACAGTTACAGGAGTGTGTGCAGGACAGCACAGTTACAGGAGTGTGTGCGGGACAGCACAGTTACAAGAGTGTGTGCGGGACAGCACAGTTACAGGAGTGTGTGCGGGACAGCACAGTTACAGGAGTGTGTGCGGGACAGCACAGTTACAGGAGTGTGTGCGGGACAGCACAGTTACAGGAGTGTGTGCGGGACAGCACAGTTACAGGAGTGTGTGCGGGACAGCACAGTTACAGGAGTGTGTGCGGGACAGCACAGTTACAGGAGTGTGTGCGGGACAGCGCAGTTACAGGAGTGTGCGGGACAGCGCAGTTACAGGAGTGTGTGCGGGACAGCACAGTTACAGGAGTGTGTGCGGGACAGCACAGTTACAGGAGTGTGTGCGGGACAGCACAGTTACAGGAGTGTGTGCGGGACAGCACAGTTACAGGAGTGTGTGCGGGACAGCACAGTTACAGGAGTGAGTGCGGGACAGCACAGTTACAGGAGTGAGTGCGGGACAGCACAGTTACAGGAGTGAGTGCGGGACAGCACAGTTACAGGAGTGAGTGCGGGACAGCACAGTTACAGGAGTGAGTGCGGGACAGCACAGTTACAGGAGTGAGTGCGGGACAGCACAGTTACAGGAGTGTGTGCGGGACAGCACAGTTACAGGAGTGTGTTTAGGACAGCACAGTTACAGGAGTGTGTGCGGGACAGCGCAGTTACAGGAGTGTGTGCGGGACAGCACAGTTACAGGAGTGTGTGCAGGACAGCACAGTTACAGGAGTGAGTGCGGGACAGCACAGTTACAGGAGTGTGTGCAGGACAGCACAGTTACAAGAGTGTGTGCGGGACAGCACAGTTACAGGAGTGTGTGCGGGACAGCACAGTTACAGGAGTGTGTGCGGGACAGCACAGTTACAGGAGTGTGTGCGGGACAGCACAGTTACAGGAGTGTGTGCGGGACAGCGCAGTTACAGGAGTGTGTGCGGGACAGCGCAGTTACAGGAGTGTGTGCGGGACAGCGCAGTTACAGGAGTGTGCGGGACAGCACAGTTACAGGAGTGTGTGCAGGACAGCACAGTTACAGGAGTGTGTGCGGGACAGCACAGTTACAGGAGTGTGTGCGGGACAGCACAGTTAAAGGAGTGTGTGAGGGACAGCACAGTTACAGGAGTGTGTGCGGGACAGCGCAGTTACAGGAGTGTGTGCGGGACAGCACAGTTACAGGAGTGTGTGCGGGACAGCACAGTTACAGGAGTGTGTGCGGGACAGCACAGTTACAGGAGTGTGTGCGGGACAGCACAGTTACAGGAGTGTGTGCGGGACAGCGCAGTTACAGGAGTGTGTGCGGGACAGCGCAGTTACAGGAGTGTGTGACAGGAGTGTGTGCGGGACAGCGCAGTTACAGGAGTGTGTGCGGGACAGCACAGTTACAGGAGTGTGTGCGGGACAGCGCAGTTACAGGAGTGTGTGCGGGACAGCGCAGTTACAGGAGTGTGTGCGGGACAGCACAGTTACAGGAGTGTGTGCGGGACAGCACAGTTACAGGAGTGTGTGCAGGACAGCACAGTTACAGGAGTGTGTGCGGGACAGCACAGTTACAGGAGTGTGTGCGGGACAGCGCAGTTACAGGAGTGTGTGCGGGACAGCACAGTTACAGGAGTGTGTGCAGGACAGCACAGTTACAGTAGTGTGTGCGGGACAGCACAGTTACAGGAGTGTGTGCAGGACAGCACAGTTACAGGAGTGTGTGCGGGACAGCACAGTTACAGGAGTGTGTGCGGGACAGCACAGTTACAGGAGTGTGTGCGGGACAGCACAGTTACAGGAGTGTGTGCGGGACAGCACAGTTACAGGAGTGTGTGCAGGACAGCACAGTTACAGGAGTGAGTGCGGGACAGCAGAGTTACAGGAGTGTGTGCGGGACAGCACAGTTACAAGAGTGTGTGCGGGACAGCACAGTTACAGGAGTGTGTGCGGGACAGCACAGTTACAGGAGTGTGTGCGGGACAGCACAGTTACAGGAGTGTGTGCGGGACAGCACAGTTACAGGAGTGTGTGCGGGACAGCACAGTTACAGGAGTGTGTGCGGGACAGCACAGTTACAGGAGTGTGTGCGGGACAGCGCAGTTACAGGAGTGTGCGGGACAGCGCAGTTACAGGAGTGTGTGCGGGACAGCACAGTTACAGGAGTGTGTGCGGGACAGCACAGTTACAGGAGTGTGTGCGGGACAGCACAGTTACAGGAGTGTGTGCGGGACAGCACAGTTACAGGAGTGTGTGCGGGACAGCACAGTTACAGGAGTGAGTGCGGGACAGCACAGTTACAGGAGTGAGTGCGGGACAGCACAGTTACAGGAGTGAGTGCGGGACAGCACAGTTACAGGAGTGAGTGCGGGACAGCACAGTTACAGGAGTGTGTGCGGGACAGCACAGTTACAGGAGTGTGTTTAGGACAGCACAGTTACAGGAGTGTGTGCAGGACAGCGCAGTTACAGGAGTGTGTGCGGGACAGCACAGTTACAGGAGTGTGTGCAGGACAGCACAGTTACAGGAGTGAGTGCGGGACAGCACAGTTACAGGAGTGTGTGCGGGACAGCACAGTTACAAGAGTGTGTGCGGGACAGCACAGTTACAGGAGTGTGTGCGGGACAGCACAGTTACAGGAGTGTGTGCGGGACAGCACAGTTACAGGAGTGTGTGCGGGACAGCACAGTTACAGGAGTGTGTGCGGGACAGCACAGTTACAGGAGTGTGTGCGGGACAGCGCAGTTACAGGAGTGTGTGCGGGACAGCGCAGTTACAGGAGTGTGCGGGACAGCGCAGTTACAGGAGTGTGTGCGGGACAGCACAGTTACAGGAGTGTGTGCAGGACAGCACAGTTACAGGAGTGTGTGCGGGACAGCACAGTTACAGGAGTGTGTGCGGGACAGCACAGTTACAGGAGTGTGTGCGGGACAGCACAGTTACAGGAGTGTGTGCGGGACAGCACAGTTACAGGAGTGAGTGCGGGACAGCACAGTTACAGGAGTGTGTGCGGGACAGCACAGTTACAGGAGTGTGTGCGGGACAGCACAGTTACAGGAGTGTGTGCGGGACAGCACAGTTACAGGAGTGTGTGCGGGACAGCACAGTTACAGGAGTGTGTGCGGGACAGCACAGTTACAGGAGTGTGTGCGGGACAGCACAGTTACAGGAGTGTGTGCGGGACAGCACAGTTACAGGAGTGTGTGCGGGACAGCACAGTTACAGGAGTGTGTGCGGGACAGCACAGTTACAGGAGTGAGTGCGGGACAGCACAGTTACAGGAGTGTGTGCGGGACAGCACAGTTACAGGAGTGTGTGCGGGACAGCACAGTTACAGGAGTGTGTGCGGGACAGCACAGTTACAGGAGTGTGTGCGGGACAGCACAGTTACAGGAGTGTGTGCGGGACAGCACAGTTACAGGAGTGTGTGCGGGACAGCACAGTTACAGGAGTGTGTGCGGGACAGCACAGTTACAGGAGTGTGTGCGGGACAGCACAGTTACAGGAGTGTGTGCGGGACAGCACAGTTACAGGAGTGTGTGCGGGACAGCGCAGTTACAGGAGTGTGTGCGGGACAGCGCAGTTACAGGAGTGTGTGCGGGACAGCGCAGTTACAGGAGTGTGTGCGGGACAGCGCAGTTACAGGAGTGTGTGCGGGACAGCGCAGTTACAGGAGTGTGTGCGGGACAGCGCAGTTACAGGAGTGTGTGCGGGACAGCGCAGTTACAGGAGTGTGTGCGGGACAGCGCAGTTACAGGAGTGTGTGCGGGACAGCACAGTTACAGGAGTGTGTGCGGGACAGCACAGTTACAGGAGTGTGTGCGGGACAGCGCAGTTACAGGAGTGTGTGCGGGACAGCGCAGTTACAGGAGTGTGTGCGGGACAGCGCAGTTACAGGAGTGTGTGCGGGACAGCGCAGTTACAGGAGTGTGTGCGGGACAGCGCAGTTACAGGAGTGTGTGCGGGACAGCGCAGTTACAGGAGTGTGTGCGGGACAGCGCAGTTACAGGAGTGTGTGCGGGACAGCGCAGTTACAGGAGTGTGTGCGGGACAGCACAGTTACAGGAGTGTGTGCGGGACAGCACAGTTACAGGAGTGTGTGCGGGACAGCACAGTTACAGGAGTGAGTGCGGGACAGCACAGTTACAGGAGTGAGTGCGGGACAGCGCAGTTACAGGAGTGTGTGCGGGACAGCGCAGTTACAGGACTGTGTGCGGGACAGCGCAGTTACAGGAGTGTGTGCGGGACAGCGCAGTTACAGGAGTGAGTGCAGGACAGCACAGTTACAGGAGTGTGTGCGGGACAGCACAGTTACAGGAGTGTGTGCGGGACAGCGCAGTTACAGGAGTGTGTGCGGGACAGCGCAGTTACAGGAGTGTGTGCAGGACAGCACAGTTACAGGAGTGTGTGCGGGACAGCACAGTTACAGGAGTGTGTGCGGGACAGCGCAGTTACAGGAGTGTGTGCGGGACAGCGCAGTTACAGGAGTGAGTGCGGGACAGCACAGTTACAGGAGTGAGTGCGGGACAGCACAGTTACAGGAGTGTGTGCGGGACAGCGCAGTTACAGGAGTGTGTGCGGGACAGCACAGTTACAGGAGTGTGTGCGGGACAGCGCAGTTACAGGAGTGTGTGCGGGACAGCGCAGTTACAGGAGTGTGTGCGGGACAGCGCAGTTACAGGAGTGTGTGCGGGACAGCCCAGTTACAGGAGTGTGTGCGGGACAGCCCAGTTACAGGAGTGTGTGCGGGACAGCACAGTTACAGGAGTGTGTGCGGGACAGCACAGTTACAGGAGTGTGTGCGGGACAGCACAGTTACAGGAGTGTGTGCGGGACAGCGCAGTTACAGGAGTGTGTGCAGGACAGCACAGTTACAGGAGTGTGTGCGGGACAGCGCAGTTACAGGAGTGTGTGCAGGACAGCACAGTTACAGGAGTGAGTGCAGGACAGCACAGTTACAGGAGTGTGTGCAGGACAGCACAGTTACAGGAGTGTGTGCGGGACAGCACAGTTACAGGAGTGTGTCCGGGACAGCACAGTTACAGGAGTGTGTGCGGGACAGCACAGTTACAGGAGTGAGTGCGGGACAGCACAGTTACAGGAGTGTGTGCGAAGGGACAGCACAGTTACAGGAGTGTGTGCAGGACAGCACAGTTACAGTAGTGTGTGCAGGACAGCACAGTTACAGGAGTGTGTGCAGGACAGCACAGTTACAGGAGTGTGTGCGGGACAGCGCAGTTACAGGAGTGTGTGCAGGACAGCACAGTTACAGTAGTGTGTGCGGGACAGCACAGTTACAGTAGTGTGTGCAGGACAGCACAGTTACAGGAGTGTGTGCAGGACAGCACAGTTACAGGAGTGTGTGCGGGACAGCGCAGTTACAGGAGTGTGTGCAGGACAGCACAGTTACAGGAGTGTGTGCAGGACAGCACAGTTACAGGAGTGTGTGCAGGACAGCACAGTTACAGGAGTGTGTGCGGAGGGACAGCACAGTTACAGGAGTGTGTGCGGAGGGACAGCACAGTTACAGGAGTGTGTGCGGGACAGCACAGTTACAGGAGTGTGTGCGGGACAGCACAGTTACAGGAGTGTGTGCAGGACAGCACAGTTACAGGAGTGTGTGCAGGACAGCACAGTTACAGGAGTGTGTGCAGGACAGCACAGTTACAGGAGTGTGTGCGGGACAGCACAGTTACAGGAGTGTGTGCGGGACAGCGCAGTTACAGGAGTGTGTGCAGGACAGCACAGTTACAGGAGTGTGTGCGGGACAGCGCAGTTACAGGAGTGTGTGCGGGACAGCACAGTTACAGGAGTGTGTGCGGGACAGCACAGTTACAGGAGTGTGTGCGGGACAGCGCAGTTACAGGAGTGTGTGCAGGACAGCACAGTTACAGGAGTGTGTGCGGGACAGCGCAGTTACAGGAGTGTGTGCAGGACAGCACAGTTACAGGAGTGAGTGCAGGACAGCACAGTTACAGGAGTGTGTGCAGGACAGCACAGTTACAGGAGTGTGTGCGGGACAGCACAGTTACAGGAGTGTGTCCGGGACAGCACAGTTACAGGAGTGTGTGCGGGACAGCACAGTTACAGGAGTGAGTGCGGGACAGCACAGTTACAGGAGTGTGTGCGAAGGGACAGCACAGTTACAGGAGTGTGTGCAGGACAGCACAGTTACAGTAGTGTGTGCAGGACAGCACAGTTACAGGAGTGTGTGCAGGACAGCGCAGTTACAGGAGTGTGTGCGGGACAGCACAGTTACAGGAGTGAGTGCGGGACAGCACAGTTACAGGAGTGTGTGCAGGACAGCGCAGTTACAGGAGTGTGTGCAGGACAGCACAGTTACAGGAGTGTGTGCAGGACAGCGCAGTTACAGGAGTGTGTGCAGGACAGCGCAGTTACAGGAGTGTGTGCAGGACAGCGCAGTTACAGGAGTGTGTGCGGGACAGCGCAGTTACAGGAGTGTGTGAGGGACAGCACAGTTACAGGAGTGTGTGCAGGACAGCACAGTTACAGGAGTGTGTGCGGGACAGCGCAGTTACAGGAGTGTGTGCAGGACAGCACAGTTACAGTAGTGTGTGCGGGACAGCACAGTTACAGTAGTGTGTGCAGGACAGCACAGTTACAGGAGTGTGTGCAGGACAGCACAGTTACAGGAGTGTGTGCGGGACAGCGCAGTTACAGGAGTGTGTGCAGGACAGCACAGTTACAGGAGTGTGTGCAGGACAGCACAGTTACAGGAGTGTGTGCGGGACAGCACAGTTACAGGAGTGTGTGCGGGACAGCACAGTTACAGGAGTGTGTGAGGGACAGCACAGTTACAGGAGTGTGTGCGGGACAGCACAGTTACAGGAGTGTGTGAGGGACAGCACAGTTACAGGAGTGTGTGCAGGACAGCACAGTTACAGGAGTGTGTGCAGGACAGCACAGTTACAGGAGTGTGTGCAGGACAGCACAGTTACAGGAGTGTGTGCGGAGGGACAGCACAGTTACAGGAGTGTGTGCGGGACAGCACAGTTACAGGAGTGTGTGCGGGACAGCACAGTTACAGGAGTGTGTGCGGGACAGCACAGTTACAGGAGTGTGTGAGGGACAGCACAGTTACAGGAGTGTGTGCAGGACAGCACAGTTACAGGAGTGTGTGCAGGACAGCACAGTTACAGGAGTGTGTGCAGGACAGCACAGTTACAGGAGTGTGTGCAGGACAGCACAGTTACAGGAGTGTGTGCAGGACAGCACAGTTACAGGAGTGTGTGCGGAGGGACAGCACAGTTACAGGAGTGTGTGCGGAGGGACAGCACAGTTACAGGAGTGTGTGCGGGACAGCACAGTTACAGGAGTGTGTGCGGGACAGCACAGTTACAGGAGTGTGTGCAGGACAGCACAGTTACAGGAGTGTGTGCAGGACAGCACAGTTACAGGAGTGTGTGCAGGACAGCACAGTTACAGGAGTGTGTGCAGGACAGCACAGTTACAGGAGTGTGTGCGGGACAGCGCAGTTACAGGAGTGTGTGCAGGACAGCACAGTTACAGGAGTGTGTGCAGGACAGCACAGTTACAGGAGTGTGTGCGGGACAGCACAGTTACAGGAGTGTGTGCGGGACAGCACAGTTACAGGAGTGTGTGCGGGACAGCACAGTTACAGGAGTGTGTGCGGGACAGCACAGTTACAGGAGTGTGTGCAGGACAGCACAGTTACAGGAGTGTGTGCAGGACAGCACAGTTACAGGAGTGTTACTTGTAATTACGTATAGCGTGTTACTTGTAATGAGATAATTGTTACATCAGAAAGTATTTCTTAATCTTGATTAAGTATTGCAAGTTACTTATTTACAACACTGTGTATGAGGCTGCCGGGAGTGAGAGCGAGAGGAAATATCAAACCTTGGTGGTCAGGTCCTGTTCAGCAGGAAGAGTCTCTCTCAGCGCACGCAGACCGTGCTGCACCAGATCGTTCAGGTTACCTGCACACACACACACACATTAGATGGCTGAGCATTAATAAACGCCAGGCCTGTGTGTGATGGTGTGAGACGTACTGTCCAGGAAGGCCTCCATGTGGCGCTCCAGGTAAGTGCGGGCCGACTGCGAGCGCGCGCCGATCGACATGGCCTTGCAGTCGAAGTAGTTCGCAGAGGGACACGTCTGGAAGATGTGCGGACCCATGTCCTGCTCACACACACACACAGCTCATCAGATAAAGCGCTCAACACACGCACACACACAGCTGTCTCCAGTACTCACATCATATCCTGCGATGAGCAGCCCGACTCCATACGGGCGTCTGCCGTAGCGCTGCGTGGGAATCTGTGTTTCTGACACAGCGTTCAGGAAACACAACGGCTAACCTCAGCACACGACACATTACTAGGGCTGCCCTCCAATAAAGATTTTTCTAGTCAACTAATAGTCGTTCATTTAAGCCATTAGTTGACTAATTGCGCGTTCATAATAAGCCATAAATCGCCTATATAAGATGCGTATAGCCTAATCAGCGCTCAAACGCACAAAGCCACAGCGCACCGGCAAACAATGATTATGAGTGGGTCTTGACAAAAACAGAATGAGACTGTCTGAACATTTAAATAATTTATGTTAATAGGTAATGTTTTCTGTGTTTTCAGCTGCAGAGATTAAGTCAACGATGCCGACTCGTCATCTCCGCAGCAGTGGACGCTCCTATATGCACGTTTCATACGGATTACATAATCAGAGAATATTTATTTTCCATTGGAATCTGTTCATTCAAATGTAGACATTTGAAGCTGTCTATAGATATATTTCTCATGTCTGTGAGGCAAGGATACGCTGAGTTTCGGTTCATTTATGTGATGCGCTCAAGTTCAAGACCGAATCGACAGAAAGCAGCATAGTTTTACAACAGCACTAAGTTTTATTGTTATTGTGAGTTTACAAAAATAAAAGTAGACCTTTACAGTTTCCATTACTCTTATCTGTATGACGGAGTATTTTAAGTTATATGCAGTGATGCGTGTCGCGTGTGAGCGGCTCTCCACACAAACACTTGGATATGAGCCTAATAATAGCACACATTTATCTAGGTTAACATTAGAGAGAGCGCACTTGTAAAGTTGCTGCTACTTACATGTTTCAAGTAATATAAGCCATATTTGAGGTGGATAAATGATAGGACACTGTTTGGACGTCCTGCTGTTGATGATCTGTCCGTTACAGCCTGCGGGATTCCACCTTTTTCAAGTTTTTTTGTTTTTGCGATTAAATGACTAAAAGAATGTTGGTCGACCAACGGTTAGTGGACTATTATGGGGCAGCCCTACACATGAACACATGAGCACTTCTGAAAGGATACTGCTCCCGATGAGCGACACCAGTCTGGACACGGGGAGAGGCCTGTCGAACACAAACCTGGAGTCCAGACACTCCTGACGCATGAAGTTACTACACACACACACAGAGAGAGAACACAAACACACCGTCTGAACCGACACATCCTCACAGCTGATCATTTACTGCAGGCTTTCTTTCAGATCAAACATAAGGCTTTATAAACCTGTACAGACGGGCAGAGCCAGATCTGTGCGGACACACAAACCATACAATAACTGTACAAAACACTATTTAACTCAAAATACAACAACAAAAAGTGTTATAAAACAATAAACCTCACATTACAGCCTTTAAACCAAACTTAAATACTATATACACATATACAGTTTTAATCAAAATTAATCAACCCCTATTGCACATCAGATTTATTGGCAAATTTACAGACTTTCAGCTGTTTGCAGTGAAAAAATCAAACAAAAGTAATTAGCTCAACATAACAAATGTTTCAAGTGTTTTCTCCAAATTCAACTGAAAACGCAACTTTTAAATGACATCTGCAGTCTCAAAATTATTCACCCCCTTCAAATTGCATTTCATTGCAAGCATCTTTAGCTTTCAGTAGAACACCCGTTTGCTGTTCTGAGCCGCTGCAGACGAGATGTATAACCGACAGCGCTTGAGGAGTCTGAGCCGATCCTCATGAGCAATGGCCAAACGATTGGAAATGTAATCATCTACCACCTCTGTGTAACAACAGCTCATTTGAATCACATTCTATTACCATCACTAGTAGGGCTGCACGATTAACCTTTATCGCATCGATATTGAGGTTTTAACTCCCGCGATAACCTAACCTCAGGAGTCTGAGGTTTTTTCCCCCGCCTCTGACATTTGAGTGACAAACCTATTAGCCAATCAAAATGGTCGAATCTCGCGGTCCTGGCTTGCTGGCCAATTAGAAATGGCAATGGAAACACGCTTGTATGCAGTGCTCCGGCTTTCTGTTAGCAGCAAAGCAGCTAACACACAACGTGTCGTGTACCTCGAATTGTGCCAATAGAAAAAGCTTGTAACTGCGCAGAAATGGCCGAAGGCACTTCTTCGGTGACGGGAGAGGAAGCGGGGGAGGAAGCGGGGGAGGACTTGCTTAACAAGAAGGGTGGTACTTCAGCTGTTTGGACTTATTTTGGATTCGCGAAGAACGACGTGGAGCAAAAGAGTGCTAAATGTAAAATATGTCGACGTGCCGTGGCCAGATCCAGAGGAAACACTACAAATCTATACCAGCATCTTAAAAATCACCACCGACAGCAATATGATGCATGCACAAAAAGTGTGGATGAAGACGAAGCCACGACTAGCCATGGAAAAAGTAAGCAACCAAGCATTAAAACTGCATTCGCTTCTGTTACGCCATATGAAAAGACCTCAAGGCGGCACATTGAAATCACGACGGCTATAACGCGTTATATCGCAAAAGAAATGATTCCCCTGAATACAGTCTCAGGGGAAGGCTTTCAAAATCTCGTTCATACACTAGACAGACGATATGTGGTTCCATCCAGAACCTACTTCAGTCAAGTGGCGGTCCCACAAATGTATGCGGAATGTAGGGGGAAGTTGGAGGCAGAACTCCGAAGCATTGGATATTTTGCAACAACGTCTGATTTATGGTCAAGCAGGACCACTGAGCCATACATAAGCCTTACATTGCATTTTATTGACGAGGAGTTTCACCTGAAAAGCCGTTGTTTGACGACAACGTACTTCCCCGAGGAGCACACCGGAGAAAATATAGCCAGCGCAATAAAGGAGATCTTGATGAGTTGGGGCTTGTGCGAAAAGAATCAAACATGCATCACTACTGACAACGCAGCAAATGTCATCAAAGCGGCTCAACTCAACGATTGGATGAGGCTGCAGTGTTTTGGCCACAGGCTCCACCTGGCTATTGGTAAGATTCTCTCCTTTTCTCCCATAAGTCTTGTTCTTGTGTGTGTGTGTGGGCTGCACGATTACATTGACTAAGCGCGCCTCACAATATCGTGCGATACTCATTAACTTAAGTTTTACTGTTAGAAATTCTTAAAATGTGTTCTATATAGTGGTTATTTATTTTTTTATATAGTTGCTGTTAATAGCTGTTTTTTGTTGCTTATATAATGTAGATTTATGGGATTAAACTGTCAGTCTTACAGGTCTGCTTTCTCTCTCTTGTTTTTTTCTTAAGAGAATTCAGTGAAAAACGAACCACGGGTCAAGCGAGCAACGGGCCTCTGCAAGGAACTAGTGGGACATTTTTCACACAGCTGGAAGAAGAAGTCAAAACTGATGGATGTCCAGAAAGAACTGAAACTTCCAGAACACTCACTCGTCACTGAATGCCAAACAAGATGGGGTTCAAGGCAAAGGATGGTGGATCGCGTGTTAGAGCAAAGTAAAGCACTGACACAGGTACTGTCAGACGACCGAAAAACCAGACACCTGATACCCACGTGGTAGGACATAGAAGTCCTTGAATCCATAAACAGTGCCCTTAAACCTCTCCAAGAGTTTACAGACATCCTCTCAGGTGAAGAGTATGTAAGCGTGTCCTACCTCAAACCCGTCCTGTATCTGCTGAAAAACACAACTCTGGCAGCCAAAGAAGAGGACACTGACTTGACGAAAACAATTAAGTCAAAAATCATTGCATACTTGGAGAAAAACTACAATGACCCAGAGACACAAGAGCTGCTGGATGTCGCATCTCTTCTAGACCCAAGATTTAAAAAAGATTACATCAGTCCAGAAAACGTGACACGCATTGAAGACCGAGTGAGGGTTGAGATGGAGGAGATTGCACGAACGGTAATATTATCATGTAATTGTAATTCAAAATATTTAGTAAAGAAGGAGCTATATGTAATTATAAAAAAAAAAAAAAAAACTTGTTTACGGGGACAGAAATGTAGTTTATGTTGTGTTTTTATGTTTTGCCAGGAGACCCCACCCATTGTGGTCTATTTTTAATTCAAGTGCAGTGCTCGTTATGGCCACAATTTTACATTCATCTCCTTTATGCATTATTGCTGTTTTATGTTTTACAGGAGAAAAGGCCTCATGTTAGCGACACAGGGGCAACTGAGAAGAAGGGATTGCGCTCAGTGGGCAGTTTGTTTACCAAACAGACACCCTCTGCTGCTGTGCGGGTAGAGGCTGTCATCGACGCTGAACTTAACAGCTATTTGATGGCTCCAGTCATTACCGGAGAAAGTGACCCCCTGGCTTGGTGGAAAATTCACACTGTGAATTTCCCAATACTAAGCAGACTGGCTCGAAAGTATTTGTGTGTGCCAGCAACGAGTTCGCCCTCAGAACGTCTTTTCAGTGCCTCAGGAAACATCGTCACATGTGAGCGGGCCTGTCTCAAGCCTGAAATGGTAGACATGTTGGTATTTTTAGCAAAAAACCTCTAAAAATGTAGCACTCTGACAGGAGTTCTCATATTTGCACTTTGTCTTGCAGTGGGCAAGATGAGATGTTGTTTTTTTATTTTACTTTAAAATGATTGTGTGCAATATACAACCGTTTTATGTTATGTCTTAAAGTGAATTTCCAATGTTTCAAGTGGATTTCAGTGTTATTCTTGTTATTCTATGCCATCAGAGCATTTTTTCGGTGCCAGTGACAACATTGTCAGATGTCTCATGCCAGAATTGTAGACATGTTGGTGTTTTTGGCAAAAGAACTCTGAAAATGTAACACTGTGACAGTTCTCAATTTTGCAATTTATCTTTCAGAGGGCAAGCTGATCTAGCTTTTTATTTTACTTCAAAATGTGTGCAATGCAGCTGTTTTATGTTTACTAAATGCCAGTGGGTTGCAGTATTGCTATATTTATTTTTTCTAATTCCAAGTCTAAAAAGAGATTGTATTATTTATTTTTCAATTTTTAAGTTTAATGGGTTAGAATTGTTCACTTTTTCTCAAAGTAAATTTAACATTTGTCAAGGTAATTCCCAGTATGTCTCATTATTCTATGCCATTAGAGCATATTTTCAGAGCGTGCCTGTCTCAAGCCAGAAATGGTAAATATGTGTTGGTGTTTTATAAAACCTACACAGTTTCTTATTTTGCACTTTCTTATCTTGCAGATTGCAGAAGGCTGGATAAGGTGTTGTTTTTAATTGTTATTGTTATTTGTTTTAAAATGTGTGCAATAAAACAGTTTCATGTTCAGTAAATGGCAGTGGACTACAGAATTATTTTGTTTTTCTAATTGTAAATCTAAATCTAATAAGAATTAATTTTCTATTTTTCAGTGTTTAAGAATTTAAAAACAAATGACCAAGTGTTTAAGTTAATTTCCATTATGTCTTCTTATTCTTTGGTATTTAGGTTCAGGTATTTAATAATCACGAAGCATCAAACAATCTCATTACCTCAATCACTATGTATGTAGTTTATTTAACCCTCTGTGTCTAAGTAACAACACATTTTATTCATAGGTTTTATGCACTTAAAAGTATCGAACGCAAAAATCGAAAATCGCATCGCAATCGCAATATTTGTCAGAAAAACCGCAATTAGGTTTTTTCTCAAAATCGTGCAGCCCTAATCACTAGTCCTATTAAAATTCATTGTGCAGTTATATATCGTCCCCCAGGTCAGCTTGGCAGTTTCTGAGAGGAGCTCGATGTGCTCCTCTCATAGTTCTTGGAGACTTCAACATCCACCTTGACAAACCTCAGGCTGCTGATTTCCACACTCTGCTTGCCTCATTCAACCTCAAACGAGTATCGACTGCGGCTACTCACAAATCAGGTGACCAACTGAACCTTATTTACACACGCTACTGCTCCACTGACCATACACTGGTCACTCCACTGCACACCTCAGATCACTTCCTCCTCACTCTCAGCCTCAACCTGCCTCAGAACACAACACACACTCCCTCCACAGGTCACCTTTCTCAACCCCAACCTGCCCCAGAACACAACACACACTCCCTCCACAGGTCACCTTTCTCAGCCTCAACCTGCCCCAGAACACAACACACACTCCCTCCACAGGTCACCTTTCTCAACCTCAACCTGCCCCAGAACACAATACACACTCCTCCACAGGTCACCTTTCTCAACCTCAACCTGCCCCAGAACACAACACACACTCCTCCACAGGTCACCTTTCTCAACCTCAACCTGCCCCAGAACACAACAGACTCCTCCACAGGTCACCTTTCTCAACCTCAACCTGCCCCAGAACACAACACACTCCTCCACAGGTCACCTTTCTCAACCTCAACCTGCCCCAGAACACAACACACACTCCTCCACAGGTCACCTTTCTCAACCTCAACCTGCCCCAGAACACAACACACACTCCCTCCACAGGTCACCTTTCTCAGCCTCAACCTGCCCCAGAACACAACACACACTCCTCCACAGGTCACCTTTCTCAACCTCAACCTGCCCCAGAACACAACACACACTCCTCCACAGGTCACCTTTCTCAACCTCAACCTGTCCCAGAACACAACACACACTCCTCCACAGGTCACCTTTCTCAACCTCAACCTGCCCCAGAACACAACACACACTCCCTCCACAGGTCACCTTTCTCAGCCTCAACCTGCCCCAGAACACAACACACACTCCTCCACAGGTCACCTTTCTCAGCCCCAACCTGCCCCAGAACACAACACACACTCCTCCACAGGTCACCCTTCTCAACCTCAACCTGCCCCAGAACACAACACACACTCCTCCACAGGTCACCCTTCTCAACCTCAACCTGCCCCAGAACACAACACACACTCCTCCACAGGTCACCTTTCTCAACCTCAACCTGCCCCAGAACACAACACACACTCCTCCACAGGTCACCTTTCTCAACCTCAACCTGCCCCAGAACACAACACACACTCCTCCACAAGTCACCTTTCTCAACCCCAACCTGCCCCAGAACACAACACACACTCCTCCACAGGTCACCTTTCTCAACCTCAACCTGCCCCAGAACACAACACACACTCCTCCACAGGTCACCCTTCTCAACCTCAACCTGCCCCAGAACACAACACACACTCCTCCACAGGTCACCTTTCTCAACCTCAACCTGCCCCAGAACACAACACACACTCCTCCACAGGTCACCCTTCTCAACCTCAACCTGCCCCAGAACACAACACACACTCCTCCACAGGTCACCCTTCTCAACCTCAACCTGCCCCAGAACACAACACACACTCCTCCACAAGTCACCTTTCTCAACCCCAACCTGCCCCAGAACACAACACACACTCCTCCACAGGTCACCTTTCTCAACCTCAACCTGCCCCAGAACACAACACACACTCCTCCACAGGTCACCCTTCTCAACCTCAACCTGCCCCAGAACACAACACACACTCCTCCACAGGTCACCTTTCTCAACCCCAACCTGCCCCAGAACACAACACACACTCCTCCACAGGTCACCTTTCTCAACCTCAACCTGCCCCAGAACACAACACACACTCCTCCACAGGTCACCTTTCTCAACCTCAACCTGCCCCAGAACACAACACGCACTCCTCCACAGGTCACCTTTCTCAACCCCAACCTGCCCCAGAACACAACACACACTCCTCCACAGGTCACCTTTCTCAACCTCAACCTGCCCCAGAACACAACACACACTCCTCCACAGGTCACCTTTCTCAAACTCAACCTGCCTCAGAACACAACACACACTCCTCCACAGGTCACCTTTCTCAACCTCAACCTGCCCCAGAACACAACACACACTCCTCCACAGGTCACCTTTCTCAACCTCAACCTGCCCCAGAACACAACACACACTCCTCCACAGGTCACCTTTCTCAACCTCAACCTGCCCCAGAACACAACACACACTCCTCCACAGGTCACCTTTCTCAGCCTCAACCTGCCCCAGACCACAACACACACTCCTCCACAGGTCACCTTTCTCAACCTCAACCTGCCCCAGAACACAACACACACTCCTCCACAGGTCACCTTTCTCAACCTCAACCTGCCCCAGAACACAACACGCACTCCTCCACAGGTCACCTTTCTCAACCTCAACCTGCCCCAGAACACAACACGCATTCCTCCACAGGTCACCTTTCTCAACCTCAACCTGCCCCAGAACACAACACACACTCCTCCACAGGTCACCTTTCTCAACCTCAACCTGCCCCAGAACACAACACACACTCCTCCACAGGTCACCTTTCTCAACCTCAACCTGCCCCAGAACACAACACACACTCCTCCACAGGTCACCTTTCTCAACCTCAACCTGCCCAAGAACACAACACGCACTCCTCCACAGGTCACCTTTCTCAACCTCAACCTGCCCCAGAACACAACACACACTCCTCCACAGGTCACCTTTCTCAACCTCAACCTGCCCCAGAACACAACACACACTCCTCCACAGGTCACCTTTCTCAACCTCAACCTGCCCCAGAACACAACACACACTCCTCCACAGGTCACCTTTCTCAACCTGCCCCAGAACACAACACACACTCCTGCACAGGTCACCTTTCTCAGCCTCAACCTGCCCCAGAACACAACACACACTCCTCCACAGGTCACCTTTCTCAACCTCAACCTGCCCCAGAACACAACACACACTCCTCCACAGGTCACCTTTCTCAACCTGCCCCAGAACACAACACACACTCCTCCACAGGTCACCTTTCTCAACCCCAACCTGCCCCAGAACACAACACGCACTCCTCCACAGGTCACCTTTCTCAACCCCAACCTGCCCCAGAACACAACACACACTCCTCCACAGGTCACCTTTCTCAACCTGCCCCAGAACACAACACACACTCCTCCACAGGTCACCTTTCTCAACCCCAACCTGCCCCAGAACACAACACACACTCCTCCACAGGTCACCTTTCTCAACCTCAACCTGCCCCAGAACACAACACACACTCCTCCACAGGTCACCTTTCTCAACCCCAACCTGCCCCAGAACACAACACGCACTCCTCCACAGGTCACCTTTCTCAACCCCAACCTGCCCCAGAACACAACACACACTCCTCCACAGGTCACCTTTCTCAACCTGCCCCAGAACACAACACACACTCCTCCACAGGTCACCTTTCTCAACCCCAACCTGCCCCAGAACACAACACACACTCCTCCACAGGTCACCTTTCTCAACCTCAACCTGCCCCAGAACACAACACACACTCCTCCACAGGTCACCTTTCTCAACCTCAACCTGCCCCAGAACACAACACACACTCCTCCACAGGTCACCTTTCTCAACCTGCCCCAGAACACAACACACACTCCTGCACAGGTCACCTTTCTCAGCCTCAACCTGCCCCAGAACACAACACACACTCCTCCACAGGTCACCTTTCTCAACCTCAACCTGCCCCAGAACACAACACACACTCCTCCACAGGTCACCTTTCTCAACCTGCCCCAGAACACAACACACACTCCTCCACAGGTCACCTTTCTCAACCCCAACCTGCCCCAGAACACAACACACACTCCTCCACAGGTCACCTTTCTCAACCTGCCCCAGAACACAACACACACTCCTCCACAGGTCACCTTTCTCAACCTCAACCTGCCCCAGAACACAACACACACTCCTCCACAGGTCACCTTTCTCAACCTCAACCTGCCCCAGAACACAACACGCACTCCTCCACAGGTCACCTTTCTCAACCCCAACCTGCCCCAGAACACAACACACACTCCTCCACAGGTCACCTTTCTCAACCTGCCCCAGAACACAACACACACTCCTCCACAGGTCACCTTTCTCAACCTCAACCTGCCCCAGAACACAACACACACTCCTCCACAGGTCACCTTTCTCAACCTCAACCTGCCCCAGAACACAACACACACTCCTCCACAGGTCACCTTTCTCAACCCCAACCTGCCCCAGAACACAACACTCCTCCACAGGTCACCTTTCTCAACCCCAACCTGCCCCAGAACACAACACACTAGGGCTGCACGATATGAGGAAAAGCTGCGATGTGCGATAACATTGTTTAATATTGCGATGACGATATGACTTGCGATAAATGTGATTGTTAACTATACTGTTCCCATGTCTTAGTGCTTTAATAGGTTCTTTGCGTGATAGGTCAAACGTTTATTACCTGCCTGGTTCAGAAGACACGATTTTAGCGCGATTGTGGCACAATCCGTTTGACGTATGGGTGTCGTGGAGATTCGTAATAACGACAACGGGCGTCAGGACGCAAGAATCGAGCGTTTCATCTCGTATAGTGTGTCATAGTGGGCGACAACCTACGTCGCGTCCGCGATGCTTCACGACAGAAAGACATAGCATGTTTAATTCTTTAACGGTCCTCCACGACGGGTTGAATATGTGAGCGAGACGAGAGTGAGTTAGTGTGTGTGTGTGCGCGAGTGAGTGAGTGAGCGAGCGAGCGAGCGCGAGTGAGTGAGCGAGGGACAGTGAGTGTGTGTGTGTGTGTGTCTGTGCGTGCGAGTGAATGTTTGCGAGTGAATGTGTGTGTGTGACGGCACGCGATGACTGGTCGGAAAGCAACGTGCAGTCTGACATGTTTCTTGTCCACGACACGACAAGATTTTAGGAGTCAAAAACGTGTAATCTGAACCAGGCATTATTCATCGTGTCAGGCTGTCTGTTGCGATGTGTTCATCGCGGGAGTTCATATCGCGATGACGATGAAAATTCGATGTATCGTTCAGCCCTACAACACACACTCCTCCACAGGTCACCTTTCTTAGCCTCAACCTGCCCCAGAACACAACACACACTCCTCCACAGGTCACCTTTCTCAACCTGCCCCAGAACACAACACACACTCCTCCACAGGTCACCTTTCTCAGCCTCAACCTGCCCCAGAACACAACACACACTCCTCCACAGGTCACCTTTCTCAACCTCAACCTGCCCCAGAACACAACACACACTCCTCCACAGGTCACCTTTCTCAACCTCAACCTGCCCCAGAACACAACACACACTCCTCCACAGGTCACCTTTCTCAACCTGCCCCAGAACACAACACACACTCCTCCACAGGTCACCTTTCTCAACCTCAACCTGCCCCAGAACACAACACACACTCCTCCACAGGTCACCTTTCTCAGCCTCAACCTGCCCCAGAACACAACACACACTCCTCCACAGGTCACCTTTCTCAGCCTCAACCTGCCCCAGAACACAACACACACTCCTCCACAGGTCACCTTTCTCAACCTGCCCCAGAACACAACACACACTCCTCCACAGGTCACCTTTCTCAACCTCAACCTGCCCCAGAACACAACACACACTCCTCCACAGGTCACCTTTCTCAACCTCAACCTGCCCCAGAACACAACACACACTCCTCCACAGGTCACCTTTCTCAGCCTCAACCTGCCCCAGAACACAACACACACTCCTCCACAGGTCACCTTTCTCAACCTCAACCTGCCTCAGAACACAACACACACTCCTCCACAGGTCACCTTTCTCAAACTCAACCTGCCCCAGAACACAACACACACTCCTCCACAGGTCACCTTTCTCAACCTGCCCCAGAACACAACACACACTCCTCCACAGGTCACCTTTCTCAACCTCAACCTGCCCCAGAACACAACACACACTCCTCCACAGGTCACCTTTCTCAACCTCAACCTGCCCCAGAACACAACACACACTCCTCCACAGGTCACCTTTCTCAACCTGCCCCAGAACACAACACACACTCCTCCACAGGTCACCTTTCTCAACCTCAACCTGCCCCAGAACACAACACACACTCCTCCACAGGTCACCTTTCTCAACCTGCCCCAGAACACAACACACACTCCTCCACAGGTCACCTTTCTCAACCTCAACCTGCCCCAGAACACAACACACACTCCTCCACAGGTCACCTTTCTCAACCTCAACCTGCCCCTGAACACAACACACACTCCTCCACAGGTCACCTTTCTCAACCTCAACCTGCCCCAGAACACAACACACACTCCTCCACAGGTCACCTTTCTCAACCTCAACCTGCCCCAGAACACAACACACACTCCTCCACAGGTCACCTTTCTCAACCTCAACCTGCCTCAGAACACAACACACACTCCTCCACAGGTAGGGCTGGGGTAAACGATTATTAATAAAACGATTAGTTGGGCGATTATTTTATCGATTAATCGACTAATCTAACGACTAATATAACAATTATTTTTCTGTTGCTCGATTAATAAAAACCCTGGGCTGGACATTGCTTGGCTCCGTTAATTTACATTGGCGAACTAGCGTACTGAATCATGATACTATAAGCTGGCTAACGTTAGTCTAACGTTATGTATTTGACTCGTAAACGACCACAGCATGAGTTAATGCTAACTAACGTTAAGTCGTGACTTGAGTTAGCTAACGTAACGTTAAAAGTTACTGCAATCTGCTTGCTACCGTTAGCTAGATCTAGCAGCTGTGCACTTGGTGCTGGACTAACCAAGGCATCTTAGCTCTGTGCAGTTTGTTTGTGCTAGGTTAGTAGCTACCGTTCACATTAGCTCAAAATCTGTTGGAACTATTTTTTTATTTTATTTAACTATTTGAAAGAAAAAAAACATTCAATTACTTTATTATTTATGACAGTAATCATAAGTAAATAATACATTGGGCCTCATTCATGAAACATTCGTAAATATACGAGTAAATATGTGAGTGATTTGCGCGTAAAGAGACCTTCCCGAAAACTCTTCTCCTGATTCACAAATACTTCGTAAACGTCAGATGTGATAGTGAAACGTGTGTGTGTGTGTTATGAATTCCAATCAGTCGTAAATGGGACGCGCGTGTACGCTCATTCAATTACCATAAATCCCGCCCATTAAATCCGACTGACAACTATATATGGGCATCATATTACGACACCAAACGAAGGATTTCAACATGTCTTCTCAAAAGCGAATGAAAAAGAACAATTTCTCAGATGCAGAAATTGAAGTTTTATTATCAGATGTTCATTAAAAACGCCACATTTAATTTTCAAGCGTAGCCTATAGTGGCGTATCAGGTCCTAAAAAAAGGAAGCTTGGCAGCATATTACAGATGCAGTTACTGGAGTTTAATCTGTTAATCGAACAGTCCCAGAAGTGAAAAGAAAATGGTTCGACATGAAGCGACTGCAAAAAACGAATTAGTTCACTTCGAAAAAATATAGCCCAGCCCTATTGAAAGCAATTAATTATTTTATTAAAGTGTACTGTTTGCAGATGCTATCACTGGCTCTCATAATAAAAGTAAAAAGAAAAACCATATGTATTGCTATATATAATAATATTTTTTCAAAATGCTGTGTGTAAATGTACCCGATTAGGTGAATTAAAATGCAGCTTATTAATGAGCAAAACGTTCGGAAGTTAAACGCACTATTTACACGTGGCTGGGAGCAGGTGTAGATTTCTTTCGTACCAACTAACATTTGGAAAATACGAACATTTTAATGAATCCGAAAATTTACGCCAGAACCACTTTACACACGATTTACACAAAAATTCGTTCTGCTCGTGTTTCATGAATGAGACCCATTGAACGCAAATATTGAGAAATATTGCTTAAAAAAAAGCAACCTTTTTATGCACACATTATTATTATTAGTAGTAGTATTTTTAGTACATGGAGATGTAGCTAAATCTATTGTACAGTAGACTAATATCATTATTTCTGTACATTTTTTCAAAGTTAAACCGAACTTTTATTTTGACGGGTTGCCGTGAAGACCTTGAGTTTCTGTGTGTGTATGATATGACGATAGTTTTTCTCAAAACGGTAAAATGCTCATCAAGTGACTCTCAGACTGGCTCTGGAGATGAATTTCATCATGTCATCATATCATGAGGCAGCAGAGACTAAAAACAGCGCGAGCGTCACTCGTTCTTCAGTGTGTGTGTGTGTGTGTGTGTGAGGTAAATGAAACCGCGCGTCTGCGCCATCCATTCACACAGACACAAGCAGAACATGCAGGGTTAATATTTAAATAGTCTTTTTGCAGTTTAATACACACAGACACTATATCAGGGTATAGGCTAGTGCTCATAGTAAAAAAAGTTAGTCTTGAGCCCGCGCTGAGATAAACACGGAAGCGACAGAAAGCAGCGCCTATTAGTGGGTAACGTTACTACAGAAATGCTGGTACCGTCACATTTTCAGTACCGACTGGTACTTTGACAACACTATTGGGAATTCTGTGAAAAGGTTGCTGTTTCGTCCTCCATTCTGCAATGTTTCGGTCTCCCACGTGTGTGTGGCGAGCTGTACCTCCGGGAACGGTGCAAAAAATAAATAAAGAAGTGTCGACGAAAAAAATATGACGTCGACGTAATTTTCACGTCTAATCGTCGACGTCATCCTATTCCCACTAACCTACTTCAAGCCATCTCTTCCTCTGTTATACCCACACTCACACACATCATGAACACCTCTCTTCACACTGGCACATTTCCCACAGCATTCAAACAGGCTCGGGTAACCCCACTGCTTAAGAAACCCACTCTAAATCCAGCACATCTGGAGAATTACAGACCGGTATCCCTCCTTCCATTCGTCGCAAAAACACTTGAACGAGTCGTTTTCAACCAGATCTCCTCCTTTCTTACGCAGAACAACCTCTTGGACAACAATCAGTCTGGCTTCAAAAGCGGACACTCAACTGAGACTGCTCTGCTCTCAGTAATCGAAGCTCTGAGACTGGCAAGAGCAGCTTCCAAGTCCTCAGTTCTCATCCTGCTGGATCTGCTGCCTTTGACACAGTTAACCACCAAATACTCCTGTCAATCCTAAAGATGAAGGGCATCTCGGGAACTGCACTCCTGTGGCTCAGGTCTTATCTCTCGGGGTCCTTTAGGGTGTCGTGGAGGGGTGAGGTGTCTAAGACCCTACATCTAGCCACTGGTGTGCCTCAGGGCTCAGTGCTGGGACCACTTCTCTTCTCCATCTACATGACATCACTAGGATCTGTGATTCAGAAACATGGCTTCTCCTATCACTGCTACTCTGATGACACACAACTCTACCTCTCATTCCAGCCGGATGATCACTCCTCTCCTCACGAAACTGCACTGGTTGCCGGTTGCCGCTCGCATCAAATTCAAGTCACTGACGTTTGCCTGCAGAACACCACTGGCACTGCTCCCCTGTACCTGAACTCATTACTTCAGACTTATGTGCCGTCCAGAAACTTGCGCTCTGCAAGTGAGCGGCGTCTGGTGGTGCCATCTCAAAGAGGCACTGGATCTCTCTCTCGGACCTTCACCATGACTGTTCCTGCTGGAGATGATCTAACTCCATCTTTAGAGGAGCCATCTTTAAGAAACTGCTGAAGACGTATCTTTATCGGCAGCACTTGATCCAGTAATACTAACACTTTCTCCTCTATTCTATCTAAAGAAAACTACATATATAAACATGTACTGCGTTAGGTTGAACAGAGGGATCACAGCACTTACAGTATACTTTTGGTCTACTGCTAGTTTAACTGCTTCTATTGTTCTCATTTGTAAGTCGCTTTGGATAAAATCGTCTGCTAAATGGATAAATGTAAATTCCTCCTCCTCCAGACACACCACTGATCCAGAGGGACGAGAAGATCCCGTTTTGTTCCATCGCTCCACAGAACAGAATCCCTAAACTACTGTAGCTCATTTACATGATTTTGAGCAAACTGGAGCCGACTTTCCTTGTGCGTGTGTGTCAGCAGTGGTGTCGTCCTGGCGTTCTGGTGCGATTAGTTCGAGCTTTACGGTGCAGCTGAAGCCTCATGCCTGTGGCCACCAAGACACTCGAGGGCTTTTCTGAACCGGCCTCCTCAGAAATCTGGTTGCAGGCTTTGATATCTTCATTTTTCTGCCCGTCCAGGTAGTAAACGCTGTCCCTAACTCTGCTTCCAACGGTGTCTGTAGGAACATGTAATGCCTTCACTATATTTCTGTACCCTGTTCCTTGTTTGTGAGGGAGATGAAATCTCTTAACTTTTAGGACCATTCTTTTGCCTTAGCCATATTTCTAACTTGCAGTCAAACGTGACACTCAACAAACCTCGCCAGTTCAGATACGTCATGTGTTCCAGCTCACGCACACCTGGTGCAGCTAATGAGCCCTTGATGAGTGAGAACACCGGTTCTGCAGATCTGTGCTGTCGTGAGGGACTATCATTTATCATTTTCAGTTGAATTTGGGGAAACCACTTGTAACATTTGTTGTGTTGAGTTATTTCAGTGACTTCTGTTTGATTTGTTCACTGCTAAAGTCTACATTTAGCCAATAAACCTGATGTGCAGTGGGGGTTGATTAATATGGATTGCAACTGTACACATGCAGTACCGGTTGAAAGTTTGGACACATTACTATTTTTTTATGTTTTTGAAAGAGTCTCTTCTTTTCAGCAAAGCTGCATTTATATGATCAAATACAGTAAAAACTTAAATATTATTCCAGTGTAAAATTGGAATAATATTTCACTGTTTTTGATCAAATAAATGCAGCTTTGGTGAGCAGAAGACACTTTAGAAACATTTAAAATAGTGATGTGTCCAAACGTTTGACCGGTACTGATATATATATAAATGTTGAGATTTTCTGAATGCTCATTAGCTTCTTTTCGATCCGCCGGCTGAATGAACCGCAACAGGCGGCGCTTATGAGACCGCAGAAATACAGCGGCTATCATAACTCATAACGGCTTGTTCCGAGTTACCAGAGGAGTCTGGCGTCGGCCGTCAGCCCAGCGATGGAGATGCCCACGTGACTGTCCACATGCAGGATCTTCTTCTGATGAGCGGCCAGCTCCGACTGCGCTCTCTGCACACACACACACACACACACAGGGTTACTGGAGCGAGCGCTAGCGTCTCTGACGGGTGTCGAGCGCTAGAGACACGTACCTTCAGCGCCACCAGCACAGCGTGACTGTGAGACTTCAGGCCGACAGTGGCCGAGCCCTGCTTCACCGCCTCCATAGCGTACTCGATCTGATGGATGCGGCCCTGAACACACACACACACACACAGATCAACATCACACACACACCTGAGGACTCCCACCCCACACACACACACACACAGATCAACATCACACACACACAGATCAACATCTCTCACACACACAGATCAACATCACACACACACACCTGAGGACTCCCACCCCACACACACACACTCACCTGAGGACTCCCCACACACACACACACACACACACAGATCAACATCACACACACACACAGATCAACATCACACACACACACAGATCAACATCACACACACAGATCAACATCACACACACACAGATCAACATCACACACACACACAGATCAACATCACACACACACACCTGAGGACTCCACACACACACACACACACACACACACACTCACCTGAGGACTCCACACGGTCACGTCATTGTCATACTGGTTACGAAACTGAAAACACAAACAACATCATCATCGAGTGTGTGCTTGCACACTACACTCTTCAACACCACACACACTCTTCATCAACACAACACACACACACTCTTCAACACCACACACACTCTTCTTCAACACCACACACACTCTTCTTCAACACCACACACACACACTCTTCTTCAACACAACACACACTCACACTCTTCTTCAACACAACACACACTCACACTCTTCTTCAACACAACACACACTCACACACACTCTTCTTCAACACCACACACACAGGTCACGCTTTACAGACACAGATTGTGTGCGGACTTACACACTAAAGCACTTCATTATCATTTAACTTATTTTAATTGCAATTAACATGCATAAACATTACAAACATTAAAGTACATTATTTCAGCAATAAAGGCTCTTTATAAAAGTATGTTAAAGTTCACTTCTAGAGCATATTTACACACATAAGAGAGAAATAATACACTTTAAGAGAAAAACAAGCCCATTTTGAGGATTTTCAGACATTATTGGGATGAATTCTTTTAAAATAGTAATAGTGAGTCTGAAAACAGTACAATAAACAGTAAACAGTACAATAAACCATTTTTAGTAACATTTACCATTTAGATAATAAGGGCCGATGATGTGAAGTTTGGAGGAATAGCGACGGGTTAGTGAAAGCGAAAGCGCGCGGCCTCGTTCATCGTTCAGACACACACACACACAATTAACCCGCTGAATAAACACACTAACACCGTTATACTCGTCAAACACACACGCATATTCACTCACACCAGTGTATTAACCGGTTATGAAGATGTTTACGGTTTAATGTTCGGGTTTCTGCATCACTCGCGCGAGCGCGTTCATTCCGCTTACTCATGCTCATCATTCACGCGCATACACGCACAATACCCCACAATCCACATCGCCTCAGAGGATAAACTCGAAGCCTGTGCCATAAACTACCCAGCAGAACACCAGCAGCGACTTTAAGAGGAAAATATTAATATTTCTCACCATATTTGCTGCAAATCAGGGGACTATCCGCAGAGCGCGCGATGATTCAGCTCGATTTGTTTTCCTTCTCAGTCCTGCAGGCGGAAGTAATGGAGCCCCGAGTGCGTTGATCTCTGCAGCGCCCCCTGCGTTCAGGAGACTACCGCACAACACGACAACAACAAGAGTTGGAATATAGTTAATTTTAAGAATATTTTGATTAGCCGAGGTATCGATGCTCACGGTCTGAACAGCTGTCCAGATGCGCGAGGACAAGCTGCCGATTCTGCATAATCTGATACTTGAGACTCGTCCTCGAAAGATACTTTATTAATAAACAATTAAAATGTCTCCTTGCTATATTTGACATATTCATAATCATTGCTTTTGCTGGTTCTTTGACAGCTTTTAGGTGCTTTATCGGCAGCGCCGCCGCCGAACGCTGACGCGATCCTCATTATAACAGGGGATTTCTCTCGTGCTCTGCCGTGATTCGTGAGTTGCTGCTCGCGCTGTTAAAGCGCTGCGTTCGACACAGCCGCTCTGACGCGATCATCACTACAAGGGGACTGCTCGTTTGATTTCTCATTGTGACGTTTTTAGTGCCCTGCTTCATATTGTCTTCTGTTTTTGTTCCTTTGATTTAACTCTTTTTCTTTCTTGGCTTTATCGTAAGACCAACGAAGTGGTTATTGTAATGCACGTGATTTGAGATCCATACACGTCATCTCATTTGTACTCATCTACTGAGTTGAAATTGCTTTGTAACAATCTCAAGACCAACTGATCCTTTTAGGTTATCGTTTTTCCTTTTTATTATTTTTGCTTTATTGGTAATGTTTTTATTACCATTTCTATGTTCATTTGTATAGTTTCTTTTTGTTATATTTTTCTACTGCAGGAGCTGGGGTCACACGGCCAGAGTGCTCTTCATCGTGGTGGTGGTTCTTCTTTATCGTGTGCAGTGTACACTTTGAGTGTGATAGGTGATTAGACTGCACAGGTGTGTGTGCGCGTGAACGTGTGCCCTGTAAAACCGAACTCCACAGTGATTCCTCTTCGTTGGGAGCCTCAGCCCTGCTGTCATTTGGTATTTTGCTTTACAGATATATATCATTGCTATATTGGTTTGTGTTTCTTTGATCTGAAGTGGGGTTGTCAGTGTTTGTTGTGGGTTTTAGTGTCCAACATTTTTAATCATTTTGTATTAATAAAAGTTTGTATTTTGTACTATACCCACGTCTCTCTTGTCTACCTTTACGAGGGAACCGAACCTGTGTGCTTGACTCAGTATTTTGAGTATTTTCCCTGGGGTAGCTCCCAGGGTGGCGTAGTCGGATCTCTTTATTAATAAATCACTTGAGCTTGTCTCAATACTGCAACCACACGCCACATTCGCATTACTTTTGTAACGCCTTACTCCCAACACTGCATATTACTTTGATCCTTATAGCTATGCAGTGTTCTAAGCAGCCTGAATGGGTCGATGTACGAGATGCAACACTTATTTAACCACAAGAGACTTGACTTGGACTCGAGCTCAGAGACTTGTGAGCATCTCTGGTTCATGGTAATTAAAGAACATGTTTTCAATAATGGAGGAATATGTACTAATATGGCACAGTAATGACCCTGACCATACACCGCTGACGGTGCTCTTCAGACGGGATATATCATGTATATAAGTCAGGTGTCCACCTTAGAGATAATCTCCATGTTTATAATAAACCATCTTAGTTAAAAATGTGATATTTATTGTTACCAATGTAAATCTATATTCAATTATTATGGGATCTCCTTCAATGCTTTCAGAATCTTTGAGTGTTTCTGTATTTTTAAAATGAACATATTTGAATGAATTCTTTAATTTATCAAAATGAACAGAGAATAGCACAAACTTTGCTGAAGTGAATGTTTTGAACAGTATTAATGTAGACATTATTAAACATTATTGAAGTATTCGTGTATTTGCCTTTGTCTTGTGTGGGAATAAAACCTGATGAAGAAACCCTGGAGCAGACGCCACTGACTCTGGAGGAGCTGGAGCAGACGCCACTGACTCTGAGGAGCTGGAGCAGACGCCACTGACTCTGAGGAGCTGGAGCAGACACCACTGACTCTGGAGGAGCTGGAGCAGACGCCACTGACTCTGAGGAGCTGGAGCAGACGCCACTGACTCTGGAGGAGCTGGAGCAGACGGCACTGACTCTGAGGAGCTGGAGCAGACGCCACTGACTCTGAGGAGCTGGAGCAGACGCCACTGACTCTGGAGGAGCTGGAGCAGACGCCACTGACTCTGGAGGAGCTGGAGCAGACGCCACTGACTCTGAGGAGCTGGAGCAGACGCCACTGACTCTGAGGAGCTGGAGCAGACGCCACTGACTCTGGAGGAGCTGGAGCAGACGCCACTGACTCTGGAGGAGCTGGAGCAGACGCCACTGACTCTGGAGGAGCTGGAGCAGACGCCACTGACTCTGGAGGAGCTGGAGCAGACGCCACTGACTCTGAGGAGCTGGAGCAGACGCCACTGACTCTGAGGAGCTGGAGCAGACGCCACTGACTCTGAGGAGCTGGAGCAGACGCCACTGACTCTGGAGGAGCTGGAGCAGACGCCACTGACTCTGGAGGAGCTGGAGCAGACGCCACTGACTCTGAGGAGCTGGAGCAGACCCCACTGACTCTGAGGAGCTGGAGCAGACGCCACTGACTCTGGAGGAGCTGGAGCAGACGCCACTGACTCTGAGGAGCTGGAGCAGACGCCACTGACTCTGAGGAGCTGGAGCAGACGCCACTGACTCTGGAGGAGCTGGAGCAGATGCCACTGACTCTGGAGGAGCTGGAGCAGACGCCACTGACTCTGGAGGAGCTGGAGCAGACGCCACTGACTCTGAGGAGCTGGAGCAGACGCCACTGACTCTGAGGAGCTGGAGCAGACGCCACTGACTCTGGAGGAGCTGGAGCAGACGCCACTGACTCTGGAGGAGCTGGAGCAGACGCCACTGACTCTGGAGGAGCTGGAGCGGACGCCACTGACTCTGGAGGAGCTGGAGCAGACGCCACTGACTCTGAGGAGCTGGAGCAGACGCCACTGACTCTGGAGGAGCTGGAGCAGACGCCACTGACTCTGAGGAGCTGGAGCAGACGCCACTGACTCTGGAGGAGCTGGAGCAGACGCCACTGACTCTGAGGAGCTGGAGCAGACGCCACTGACTCTGAGGAGCTGGAGCAGACGCCACTGACTCTGGAGGAGCTGGAGCAGACGCCACTGACTCTGAGGAGCTGGAGCAGACGCCACTGACTCTGAGGAGCTGGAGCAGACGCCACTGACTCTGGAGGAGCTGGAGCGGACGCCACTGACTCTGGAGGAGCTGGAGCGGACGCCACTGACTCTGAGGAGCTGGAGCAGACGCCACTGACTCTGGAGGAGCTGGAGCAGACGCCACTGACTCTGAGGAGCTGGAGCAGACACCACTGACTCTGAGGAGCTGGAGCAGACGCCACTGACTCTGGAGGAGCTGGAGCAGACGCCACTGACTCTGAGGAGCTGGAGCAGACGCCACTGACTCTGGAGGAGCTGGAGCAGACGCCACTGACTCTGAGGAGCTGGAGCAGACGCCACTGACTCTGGAGGAGCTGGAGCAGACGCCACTGACTCTGAGGAGCTGGAGCAGACGCCACTGACTCTGAGGAGCTGGAGCAGACGCCACTGACTCTGGAGGAGCTGGAGCAGACGCCACTGACTCTGGAGGAGCTGGAGCAGACGCCACTGACTCTGAGGAGCTGGAGCAGACGCCACTGACTCTGAGGAGCTGGAGCAGACGCCACTGACTCTGGAGGAGCTGGAGCAGACGCCACTGACTCTGAGGAGCTGGAGCAGATGCCACTGACTCTGAGGAGCTGGAGCAGACGCCACTGACTCTGAGGAGCTGGAGCAGACGCCACTGACTCTGAGGAGCTGGAGCAGACGCCACTGACTCTGAGGAGCTGGAGCAGACGCCACTGACTCTGGAGGAGCTGGAGCAGACGCCACTGACTCTGAGGAGCTGGAGCAGACGCCACTGACTCTGGAGGAGCTGGAGCAGATGCCACTGACTCTGAGGAGCTGGAGCAGACGCCACTGACTCTGAGGAGCTGGAGCAGACGCCACTGACTCTGAGGAGCTGGAGCAGACGCCACTGACTCTGGAGGAGCTGGAGCAGACGCCACTGACTCTGAGGAGCTGGAGCAGACGCCACTGACTCTGAGGAGCTGGAGCAGACGCCACTGACTCTGGAGGAGCTGGAGCAGACGCCACTGACTCTGGAGGAGCTGGAGCAGACGCCACTGACTCTGGAGGAGCTGGAGCAGACGCCACTGACTCTGAGGAGCTGGAGCAGACGCCACTGACTCTGGAGGAGCTGGAGCAGACGCCACTGACTCTGGAGGAGCTGGAGCAGACGCCACTGACTCTGAGGAGCTGGAGCAGACGCCACTGACTCTGGAGGAGCTGGAGCAGACGCCACTGACTCTGGAGGAGCTGGAGCAGACGCCACTGACTCTGGAGGAGCTGGAGCAGACGCCACTGACTCTGGAGGAGCTGGAGCAGACGCCACTGACTCTGAGGAGCTGGAGCAGACGCCACTGACTCTGGAGGAGCTGGAGCAGACGCCACTGACTCTGAGGAGCTGGAGCAGACGCCACTGACTCTGGAGGAGCTGGAGCAGACGCCACTGACTCTGGAGGAGCTGGAGCAGACGCCACTGACTCTGGAGGAGCTGGAGCAGACGCCACTGACTCTGGAGGAGCTGGAGCAGACGCCACTGACTCTGGAGGAGCTGGAGCAGACGCCACTGACTCTGGAGGAGCTGGAGCAGACGCCACTGACTCTGAGGAGCTGGAGCAGACGCCACTGACTCTGGAGGAGCTGGAGCAGACGCCACTGACTCTGGAGGAGCTGGAGCAGACCCCACTGACTCTGAGGAGCTGGAGCACACGCCACTGACTCTGGAGGAGCTGGAGCAGACGCCACTGACTCTGAGGAGCTGGAGCAGACGCCACTGACTCTGGAGGAGCTGGAGCAGACGCCACTGACTCTGGAGGAGCTGGAGCAGACGCCACTGACTCTGGAGGAGCTGGAGCAGACGCCACTGACTCTGGAGGAGCTGGAGCAGACGCCACTGACTCTGAGGAGCTGGAGCAGACGCCACTGACTCTGGAGGAGCTGGAGCAGACGCCACTGACTCTGGAGGAGCTGGAGCAGACGCCACTGACTCTGGAGGAGCTGGAGCAGACACCACTGACTCTGAGGAGCTGGAGCAGACGCCACTGACTCTGGAGGAGCTGGAGCAGACGCCACTGACTCTGGAGGAGCTGGAGCAAACGCCACTGACTCTGAGGAGCTGGAGCAGACGCCACTGACTCTGGAGGAGCTGGAGAACTGTGTGTGTGAAGATAGCCACTGGTGACTTCTATATTACATTTTATTAAACAAATCATTAATTTATTGTAAAGTGTTACCTATACCTAATCACACATATAAAAGAAATTGGTATTACATTCACATGTTATGTTCTCCTGACCGACGCTTCTGACGCAACAAAGGCTGACCCAATGCGTTCAAGACTGCCGTCCAGTGTGGCCCTGTACTTACTAAGGTTAATAAATGCTATAGAAGTATTTGTTCATTGTTAATTCATGTTAACTAACATAGTTAACTAATGTTAACTAATGAAACCTTATTGTAAAGTGTTTATATTACAGATTTGTTATGATCCCTGTCACATAAGACATCTCCTGATACCTCAGATATGTACAGCACTGATTAGTTTACTGTAAGATGCGCACTGAACATGCAGTGTAAAGGCTAGAGAATAGTGTGCTTCTCCCTCACTCTGCTGTGTTGTGTAGTGCTCCTCTCTCACCAGCAGATGGCCTCTGGATCACAGCTCAGGATGTCAGTGAAATATTGATCTCACAGAATATGTTTATTCAGGGCGTTTATTCAATTAATTTAAATGAATGATCTGAATGTAGATGCAAGTGCAGATATCAGAGGCTTCAAATGAGAGTGAGTTTAGTGAACGGAGCACTTAGTGGCTAAAGAATGACGTCATAGTCGATCTTCAGACATGATCAGTGCGCAAGAGCTATGGGACGGATGCTGATTGGCTGACGGGTGCCCTCTGTGCTCTGATTGGCCGATGGGAGATAATTAAACACCTACACAGATAACACTCAACTCCTCATGGTGAATATATAAGGGCTTGACCATTGAAGCCACACACAGTAGTATCAAGGTGGTCTTCAAGTTCAGAGAGTCAACATTTTTACCGAACACAACACAAGGTGAGGTGAGACCAGAAAGCTAGATTTTGTGAGATTGAGATGTTTGTGGTTTTGGAAAGGGACGCCTTTCATTACTCTAATGGGGCTTCACAGAGGACTGTGTGTTTGTCCCAGGGTACCATGTTCATGCTGAAGATCTCTGCCCTGCTCGTCGCGTATGCCGCAGTGGTGTTGCAGATGTCCAGCTCGAGCGCTGCCCCGGCCAGGTAAAGCTTCCCCCGCTCCTCATGTTGAGTCCACAGGTGGGCTGTTCTGCATCACTGTTTGATATGTGTCTCCAGACCCGCTTCAGAGTCTCTGACAGACAGATTTGCGCTCGTGGACTACGAGGCACGGAGATTATTGAGCGCTATAGTCAAAAGCGTGGTGCAGATGACGGCGGAGGAGCTGGAGCCCACGAGTGATGACCACAGGTACGAACTCCACAGGTCTGCGCTGTTATTAGGACTCTCTGAGCAGGGAAGCAGTGTTTATATGAAACGACGACGACTCCTGTTTTCACTCCGCGAGAGGCGAGTGCGGTAGATCCAGTTAGTCCAGTGAGGAACGCATGGAGAGTAGTGTGAGAGCTCCTCCGGATGAGGTGCACATCTCCCTCCTGTGTGCGTGTCCTGACGGCAGCATGTCAATCTCGAAGCATGTTCTCCCAGCGGAGCATGTTCTCTCTCTAACCTGAGCATGTGTGAGCACTAACTGCATGTGTGTGTGATACGCCTGTCCGCATGTGTGTTTCTGTCCAGCCAGGGCAGAGTCCTGTCCAAGCGCTGCTCCAGTCTCAGCACCTGTGTGCTGGGGAAACTGTCCCAGGAGCTGCACAAGCTGCAGACGTTCCCGCAGACGGACGTGGGCGCCGGGACGCCCGGCAGGAAGCGCAGCCCGTTCCCCAGCTACGAGGAAGCCTTTAGCATCTAACCCTCCCCCCCCCGCTGCATGTGGACTCTGCTTGACTGACCGCACACACACGCCTGTTGCATCGGGCTTTTCCTTCTTTCTTTCTTTCTTTGGCAGAGAAGGGCATGTTAAGACCAAGATTACATTTCTTCCACAAGGAGTCGTTTCTGTGCATTTCACACATGCCTCTCGAATAGCTGAGTAAATGTATTATAAAGGTAACTGATGATGATAATCAAATATTTAAGTATGATTTCTTTCATGTGTTTAAGTTCAATAAAGGTATTTTTATATCAGGAACTCTAATTTTATTGTCAAGTTATTAGTTACATATTCAATTGTTAAACTGCCTCTACAAAAACATCAAGATTTCTGCAGGTAAGATGACATCTGTGAATGTGATCAAATCATCAGACTAATAATTCCATATTAAATATTATAGATGAGTAATGCATGCATGTACTGTACTGAGTGCTGTATATGGGTGTCCCTGTGCTGATGCGCGCTCCCGCTCTGTGTTGCTCAGCGTGATCGCGCAGAAGCGCGCGTGTAACACGGCCACGTGCGTGACGCACCGGCTGGCGGACTCCCTGAGCCGGTCTGGGGGAATGAGCCGATCTGGGTTCATCAGGACCAACGTGGGACCCGACGCGTTCGGCCGCAGGAGGAGGAGGAGGAGCTGAGCGCGAGCGGGGTACGGGCAGTGTGTGTGTGTGTGTGTGTGGCGCGAGCGGGGTACGGGCAGTGTGTGTGTGTGTGTGTGTGTGTGTGTGTGTGTGTGTGTGTGTGTGTGTGGCGCGAGCGGGGTACGGGCAGTGTGTGTGTGTGTGTGTGTGTGTGTGTGTGTGTGGCGCGAGCGGGGTACGGGCAGTGTGTGTGTGTGTGTGTGTGTGTGTGTGTGGCGCGAGCGGGGTACGGGCAGTGTGTGTGTGTGTGTGTGTGTGTGTGTGTGTGTGTGTGTGTGTGTGTGTGTGTGTGTGTGTGTGTGTGTGTGTGTGTGTGTGTGTGTGTGTGTGTGTGTGTGTGAGTGAGAGAGAGAGAGAGAGTTTCTGACCGTGTCTTCTCTGTTCCGCAGGTGAACTGGACCAGAACACACACTTCTGCTGAAGAGCAACTCTCTGAACTCAATCTTAATCCCGCACTATAGCACTTGTTATCCATGTATTGACAGAGCGTCTAAAACACAGAGAAATCTATAGATTTTTATACGAAATAAATCAGATTCATAAAGAGATTGTGTGTTTATTCTCTATCTGTGGGGAAGGATAGATAAATCCCTCATGTTTGTTCACTCTTCACAATAAAGCTTTACTGGCACCGACGACCTTCGACATCCATGGAAGTTTCCTTGCACAAAAGTTCTTTATAGTGGAAACTGGTACTTTAGATGATTAAAATGTTCTTCACAAAAACAAAAAGTTGTTGTTTTTAGAACGGATCACGGAAAGGCTCTTCCTCTGAGAGGGTTAGGTGTGTGCTTCAGAGAAGTGGACCGGCTGACCCGGATCAGGTTATCAGCACATCTGCAGGCTTTAGCACACACTCACTCGGCTCATGACCCGGGGATCATACGCCTATTGTGGTTTTAAAATACATCAAATACATTAGATCGAGTCTGTTCTCGTTCATACAAACTCGAGAAAGTTCTGTGCCGTCTCTGTCCAACAGGTGGCAGGTTTTTACTCAAGAAGAATATTATGACTGAAGTTTATTATATAAATGGTTATAAAACCGTTAGTTCCAGCCTTGATTCTGATTGGCCAATCGCTGTGTTTTATTCACGATAAACACGGATGACCAGAGCCAGAGAGAAAGAGTTGCGACTCGCATAGACCTCCGATGGACAAAATGGCGGCGCTTTGAAACGCCTACTTCCGGGATTAGAAGATCGGATTAGTTCCAAACACTGTGATTGTGTTGGACCCCATTCCCTTCCATTGCTGCGCGTCGAGTTGTTCCAGAGGTTAGTTGCTGAAATATCGACCTCTTTTGAATTGTCAAGTTGTGGTAAAATAAATATCATGAGACGTCCATCATCAGATGAATGATATGGAAAAGTAAAGTGAGAGCTGCTAAAGCCAGTGCTAATACCCATGCGAACATGAACAGCTTTTCCCTCCAAAAATATAGCCTAAAACTTATCTAATGTAATATATTTCGTTGTCACCCTGCCTCTCCAAATGCAAAACTGACATTAACAAAATGCAATAATGCAATAACAGCTGAAAAAGTACTTGGGTGTGTGTTTTATTTTATATTTACCGCTCAGTAATGCAATCGCTGCTGTCTGTCCCATAGAAGAACATGTTTGGGAACTACTGGGGCGTACATGAACCACGTGACAGACAGCGGCGACAGCAAAGAGTGGCGCACTCTCTCTCTCTACGGCTCTGCTGTGACCGCTTCACCCAACGGCTCTGTGTATCACTACACAACACCCCTAGCAACCGCTCTTAGCAACTTAAACATGTTTGGTCTCATCGATGTTGTTCATTGAAGCTGTAGTAGAGTATTGTGAGGGATAGAGTATTACAGTAGATATAGCATTTTCCTTCAGGTCAGTCCTATATAATTCATCATAATAAAAATCCGCTTGAATGTCCTCTGCGATATCGTGTCCTTTTAACAGTTAAGGGGTTTTCCCGAGCCCATAGTCATCTGTCAGTTGCGTCTTCCTTCTACGTGATCACAAGTTTAAGTCCTTTCCGTGTAAAAGCGTATATAGCGCTTTTTCTGAGACCTCAAAGCACTTTACATAGAAGGGGGAATCTCCTCAACCACCACCAGTGTGCAGCTCCACCTGATGATGCTACGGCAGCCATATTGCGCCAGAACGCCCACCACACACCAGCTTACTGGTGGAGAGGAGACAGTGATGAAGCCAATCAGTGTATGGGGATGATGAGGAGGCCATGATGGACAGAGGCCACTGGGCACATGTTGCCAGGATGCCGGGGTTACACACACACTTTTTCGAAGGTCATCGTGGGATTTTTAGTGACCACAGAGAGTCAGGACCTCGGTTTAACGTCTCATCCGAAGGACGGCGCTCTTTGTCAGTATAGTGTCCCCGTCACTACACTGGGGCGTTAGGACCCGCACAGACCACAGGGTGAGCGCCCCCTGCTGGCCTCACTAACACCTCTACCAACAGCAACCTGGTTTTCCCAGGAGTCTCCCATCCAAGTACTAACCAGGCGAAGCCCCGCTTAGCTTCAGTGGGCAACCAGTCTTGGGCTACAGGGGGATAAGGCTGCTGGCACACACAGATCCTCTCCAGAAGAACACACACAGATCCTCTCCAGAAGAACACACACACAGATCCTCTCCAGAAGAACACACACAGATCCTCTCCAGAAGAACACACACACAGATCCTCTCCAGAAGAACACACACAGATCCTCTCCAGAAGAACACACACACAGATCCTCTCCAGAAGAACACACACACAGATCCTCTCCAGAAGAACACACACACACAGATCCTCTCCAGAAGAACACACACACACAGATCCTCTCCAGAAGAACACACACACAGATCCTCTCCAGAAGAACACACACACACAGATCCTCTCCAGAAGAACACACACACAGATCCTCTCCAGAAGAACACACACACACAGATCCTCTCCAGAAGAACACTCACACAGATCCTCTCCAGAAGAACACTCACAGATCCTCTCCAGAAGAACACACACAAAGATCCTCTCCAGAAGAACACACACACAGATCCTCTCCAGAAGAACACACACAGATCCTCTCCAGAAGAACACACACACAGATCCTCTCCAGAAGAACACACACAGATCCTCTCCAGAAGAACACACACACAGATCCTCTCCAGAAGAACACACACAGATCCTCTCCAGAAGAACACACACACAGATCCTCTCCAGAAGAACACACACAAAGATCCTCTCCAGAAGAACACACACACAGATCCTCTCCAGAAGAACACACACACACACAGATCCTCTCCAGAAGAACACACACACAGATCCTCTCCAGAAGAACACACACACACAGATCCTCTCCAGAAGAACACACACACACACACAGATCCTCTCCAGAAGAACACACACAGAGATCCTCTCCAGAAGAACACACACACAGATCCTCTCCAGAAGAACACACACAGATCCTCTCCAGAAGAACACACACAGATCCTCTCCAGAAGAACACACACACAGATCCTCTCCAGAAAAACACACACAAAGATCCTCTCCAGAAGAACACTCTCACAGATCCTCTCCAGAAGAACAGACACAGATCCTCTCCAGAAGAACACACACACACAGATCCTCTCCAGAAGAACACACACACAGATCCTCTCCAGAAGAACACACACAAAGATCCTCTCCAGAAGAACACACACACAGATCCTCTCCAGAAGAACACACTCACACAGATCCTCTCCAGAAGAACACCCACAGATCCTCTCCAGAAGAACACACACAGATCCTCTCCAGAAGAACACACACACACACACAGATCCTCTCCAGAAGAACACACACACAGATCCTCTCCAGAAGAACACTCTCACAGATCCTCTCCAGAAGAACAGACACAGATCCTCTCCAGAAGAACACACACACACAGATCCTCTCCAGAAGAACACACACACAGATCCTCTCCAGAAGAACACACACAAAGATCCTCTCCAGAAGAACACACACACAGATCCTCTCCAGAAGAACACACTCACACAGATCCTCTCCAGAAGAACACCCACAGATCCTCTCCAGAAGAACACACACAGATCCTCTCCAGAAGAACACACACACACACACAGATCCTCTCCAGAAGAACACACACACAGATCCTCTCCAGAAGAACACTCTCACAGATCCTCTCCAGAAGAACAGACACAGATCCTCTCCAGAAGAACACACACACACAGATCCTCTCCAGAAGAACACACACACAGATCCTCTCCAGAAGAACACACACAAAGATCCTCTCCAGAAGAACACACACACAGATCCTCTCCAGAAGAACACACTCACACAGATCCTCTCCAGAAGAACACCCACAGATCCTCTCCAGAAGAACACACACAGATCCTCTCCAGAAGAACACACACACACACACACACACACACACACACACACACACACACACACACACACACACACACACACACACACACACACACACACACACACACACAGATCCTCTCCAGAAGAACACACACACACACACAGATCCTCTCCAGAAGAACACACACACAGATCCTCTCCAGAAGAACACACACACAGATCCTCTCCAGAGAACACACACACAGATCCTCTCCAGAAGAACACACACAGATCCTCTCCAGAAGAACACACTCACAGATCCTCTCCAGAGAACACACACACAGATCCTCTCCAGAAGAACACTCACAGATCCTTTCCAGAAGAACACTCACAGATCCTCTCCAGAAGAACACACACAGATCCTCTCCAGAAGAACACACACACACACACACACACACAGATCCTCTCCAGAAGAACACACACACAGATCCTCTCCAGAAGAACACACACAAAGATCCTCTCCAGAAGAACACACACACAGATCCTCTCCAGAAGAACACACTCACACAAATCCTCTCCAGAAGAACACTCACAGATCCTCTCCAGAAGAACACACACAGATCCTCTCCAGAAGAACACACACACACACACAGATCCTCTCCAGAAGAACACACACACACACACACACAGATCCTCTCCAGAAGAACACACACAGATCCTCTCCAGAAGAACACACACACAGATCCTCTCCAGAGAACACACACACAGATCCTCTCCAGAAGAACACACACAGATCCTCTCCAGAATAACACACACAGATCCTCTCCAGAAGAACACACACAGATCCTCTCCAGAAGAACACACACACACAGATCCTCTCCAGAAGAACACTCACACAGATCCTCTCCAGAAGAACACACACACAGATCCTCTCCAGAAGAACACTCACACAGATCCTCTCCAGAAGAACACTCACAGATCCTCTCCAGAAGAACACACACAGATCCTCTCCAGAAGAACACACACACATATCCTCTCCAGAAGAACACACACACACACACAGATCTTCTCCAGAAGAACACACACACACAGATCCTCTCCAGAAGAACACACACACACACACACACACACAGAGATCCTCTCCAGAAGAACACACACACAGATCCTCTCCAGAAGAACACACACAAATCCTCTCCAGAAGAACACACACAGATCCTCTCCAGAAGAACACACACACACAGATCCTCTCCAGAGAACACACACACAGATCCTCTCCAGAAGAACACACACACAGATCCTCTCCAGAAGAACACACACACAGATCCTCTCCAGAAGAACACACACAGATCCTCTCCAGAAGAACACACACACAGATCCTCTCCAGAGAACACACACACAGATCCTCTCCAGAAGAACACACACAGATCCTCTCCAGAATAACACACACACAGATGCTCTCCAGAAGAACACACACAGATCCTCTCCAGAAGAACACACACACAGATCCTCTCCAGAAGAACACTCACACAGATCCTCTCCAGAAGAACACACACACAGATTCTCTCCAGAAGAACACACAAAGATCCTCTCCAGAAGAACACACACACAGATCCTCTCCAGAAGAACACACACACAGATTCTCTCCAGAAGAACACACAAAGATCCTCTCCAGAAGAACACACACACAGATCCTCTCCAGAAGAACACACACACACAGATCCTCTCCAGAAGAACACACAGATCCTCTCCAGAAGAACACACACACAGATCCTCTCCAGAAGAACACACACAGATCCTCTCCAGAAGAACACACACACAGATCCTCTCCAGAGAACACACACACAGATCCTCTCCAGAAGAACACACACAAATCCTCTCCAGAATAACACACACACAGATCCTCTCCAGAAGAACACACACAGATCCTCTCCAGAAGAACACACACACAGATCCTCTCCAGAAGAACACTCACACAGATCCTCTCCAGAAGAACACTCACACAGATCCTCTCCAGACGAACACTCACACAGATCCTCTCCAGAAGAACACTCACAGATCCTCTCCAGAAGAACACACACAGATCCTCTCCAGAAGAACACACTCACACAGATCCTCTCCAGAAGAACACACACACAGATCCTCTCCAGAAGAACAAACACACAGATCCTCTCCAGAAGAACACACACACAGATCCTCTCCAGAAAAAAAACACACAGATCCTCTCCAGAAGAACACACACAGATCCTCTCCAGAAGAACACACACACACGCACACACACACACACACACACACACACACACACACACACACACACACACACACACACACACAGATCCTCTCCAGAAGAACACACACACAAATCCTCTCCAGAAGAACACACACAGATCCTCTCCAGAAGAACACACACACACATATCCTCTCCAGAAGAACACACACAGATCCTCTCCAGAAGAACACACACACAGATCCTCTCCAGAAGAACACACACAGATCCTCTCCAGAAGAACACACACAGATCCTCTCCAGAAGAACACACACAGATCCTCTCCAGAAGAAGACACACACAGATCCTCTCCAGAAGAACACACACACAGATCCTCTCCAGAAGAACACACACAGATCCTCTCCAGAAGAACACACACACAGATCCTCTCCAGAAGAACACACACAGATCCTCTCCAGAAGAACACACACACACACAGATCCTCTCCAGAAGAACACACACAGATCCTCTCCAGAAGAACACACACACAGATCCTCTCCAGAAGAACACACACACAGATCCTCTCCAGAAGAACACACACAGATCCTCTCCAGAAGAACACACACACAGATCCTCTCCAGAAGAACACACTCACACAGATCCTCTCCAGAAGAACACACACACACAGATCCTCTCCAGAAGAACACACACAAAGATCCTCTCCAAAAGAACACACACACAGATCCTCTCCAGAAGAACACACACACACACACACACACACACACAGATCCTCTCCAGAAGAACACACACAGATCCTCTCCAGAAGAACAAACACAGATCCTCTCCAGAAGAACACACACACAGATCCTCTCCAGAAGAACACACACACACACAGATCCTCTCCAGAAGAACACACACAGATCCTCTCCAGAAGAACACACACACAGATCCTCTCCAGAAGAACATGTCACGGGGTGACAAAAACCAGAACGGGACCAAGATCCTGGTGAATGCAGTTTATTTAGGATTTTCCAATGAACATCCGTTCCTATGCACTGCGAATCTGTTGCCATGGCAGCGAGGCAAATTGCCTGAGTGACAGCAGGTGTGGGGCAATTACAGGGAACGCTGTGAGAGGGACACATATTCAGATGAGGCTTTAAAAGCAGTGAGGAAACAGACTGTGAGGGTGGTTCTACTCCCGTGTGATACTGTGCTCGTTGGCGGGTTGTTCTTTTTATTGAGGCAGGGCTGTGGAACGGGTGAAGATCGAAGCTGAGTAGTAGGAAGAAAAGGGTGAAGGATTTGTCAGCGAAAACCTAAGGAATATCGTCAGCAGTGGGAAGGACGCAAAGTGATGAGTATTGGATCCGTTGTTTATATGCACTAACACTGAAGTGGTGTTGAGAGTTTGGAAAGTGAGTGGCACGAGTGAACTATTACACCGAGTGAATTGTTGATCTGTCTCCAACTTCTGTCCTTTCCTTGCCGAATGTGATAATCGCTGCACCGTTCTTCTGCTTTTCCTGGAGCGAAGTCAAGCCCTGGCCGAAGACAAGATTCGATCTGGTGGGAGAAAGACCGGTGGGTGAGTGCTGGCCCGAATGCACGGTGTGCGAGTGGAATTGCAGTGCCTGAAGTGACGATTCACACGGTTTGTGCTGTGAAGTGAAATTGTTGTGTGGAGAAGAAATATAAGTCTGCCGTGCACTCTCCTCCTACAGTCTTCCACCCGCTGTCTCTAAAGAAGGGTTTTGATAAAGCAAGTGCCCAATTTCCTGCGTTGAGAAGACCCGGCTCAGTTACTGCTGAGTGCTTCATATATCGTTGAACTGTTAGAACCGTGCTGTGTTTGTTCCAGTGCCCAGCGAAGCGGAGCGTTGCGCTCCAAATATCCTCCCCGCCTGGTGGTCCCCACAAGCCTCTTTGAAGCCTCTGTCCTGTCCAGAAAAGGAGAAGGTAATTCAGCTGAATGTTCCATGAACTGTTGAGTAGTTAAAGTCTTGCTGTATTATTCCAGCGCCCAGCCAAGTGGAGCGTCGCGCCCCAATCGTCCTCCCCACCTGGTGGTCTCCACACGCCTTCTTGAAGCCTTTGCCCTGTTCAGAGGAAGAGAAGGTATATCAGTTGGAAGTTTCATGTACTGTTGAACCGTTAAGTCCTTGCTGTACTGTTCCAGTGCTCCGCCGAAGTGGAGCGTTCCGCTCAAAGCGTCCTCCCCGTCAGGTGGATCTCCACACGTCCTCCATTTGAAGTATCGGCCCTAAGTGGAAAGAGAGAAGGTATCTCAGCTGAATGTTTCATACTGTTGAACAGTTAAACCTTGCTGTATCGTTCCAGTGACTCGCTTGCCCCCCACATCTGAGTACCTACCTCCGGAGTAACATCAGTGACTCGCTGTCGCCCCCGCATCTGCATACCTACCTGGTTTCAGCCTGAATTGGGTTCGCATGACCACGACCCCCTCTTGAGTCCCGTAGAGGAGTACTTACCCAGTGACCTACCTGGACGGCGCGAGGATTCCCCCTGATTCCCCTTTAACGAGCCCCCGGCCCGCCACGATCGTTCCTACCCTCCTGTCCCAGGGGGTCCAGAGACTAGTGAGCTGCCCTGGCGGCAAGAAGAAGATTTTAATTAGGACTTATCCAATTCACCCCTTTTAACATAATAAAGAAACTGTTATTATTTTTATTCCCTTGTCTGCCTGGTCCTTGACACGTTCCTCGAGGTGGTTCCCGGTCCTCAGGGGTGGGTGCAGTCTGGCTTGGCCCGCCCCGACCTGTGACAAACACACACACAGATCCTCTCCAGAAGAACACACACACACAGATCCTCTCCAGAAGAACACACACACAGATCCTCTCCAGAAGAACACACACACAGATCCTCTCCAGAAGAACACACACACACAGATCCTCTCCAGAAGAACACACAGATCCTCTCCAGAAGAACACACACAGATCCTCTCCAGAAGAACACACACACAGATCCTCTCCAGAAGAACACACACACAGATCATCTCCAGAAGAACACACACACAGATCCTCTCCAGAAGAACACACACAGATCCTCTCCAGAAGAACACACACACAGATCCTCTCCAGAAGAACACACACAGATCCTCTCCAGAAGAACACTCACACAGATCCTCTCCAGAAGAACACTCACAGATCCTCTCCAGAAGAACACACACAGATCCTCTCCAGAAGAACACACACACACAGATCCTCTCCAGAAGAACACACACACAGATCCTCTCCAGAAGAACACACACAAAGATCCTCTCCAGAAGAACACACTCACACACACACACACACACACACACACACACACACACACACACACACACACACACACACAAATCCTCTCCAGAAGAACACACACAGATCCTCTCCAGAAGAACACACACACACACACACACACAAATCCTCTCCAGAAGAAGGCGTTTTTCCAAAGCATCAAGAAAATATTTTTTTCTCCATGTTTCCAATGTTTGAAGATATTCACTTTCTTTATTCTTTATAAACATCAACATATTAATTTCCCCTTAAAACACATCACTAGAGAGAGATGTGTAATGATCTCTTCACCAGACTAAAGTCATTATCCGCAGTTTAATCAGAACTGCTCACACACTACCTACTTTTAAATCAAAGTTGAAATAATTTTTTTTTATCTGGTTTATAATTCATGAGTTAAATCTGTCTTTTTATGCTTTGTTGTTTATTTGTGTCTTTCTTTGTCTGTATTTTATTTAATGGTTATTAATTTTGTATGGCACATTGGTTGTTGTTTTTAATTGTAATTGCACAGGATGCTTTATTCACTTCTGTTCTTGTGCTTCGTGGACATTTACTGGAAGCACATTATATAACCCCAAATTACGGGTATTATTTCAAAGAAATATTTTCCACGAGTTGTTTTTACGGTCTCCATGCGATCCGCCGGGATGAACTCAGCGGTGAAGACTGAACTCTTGCGGTGTCCGCATGGAAACAGTTCTGAACCCTTCTCAGAGATGTTCGTACTGTTAATAGTGAACAGCTGTTGGTCATTCACTCACTGCTGAACATATAAAGCCTATAAGAGTGAGAGTCACTGCTCTTCTCTCAGTAAACTCACTTTACTCCCAGTTCCAGGGAAATGGACTGTGCGTTCCTCAGCATGTCTTTTGTTTTCATAGGCTTTTTTTCTTCCTTCCATGGCAGATTTTTCCACAGAGTAGAAATCAGATACCCTGAACGTCTAATGGTAAAAGTCTAGGAATAACCGAACCCAGACGGCTCCTCCCAAAGTCCCCTTCTTCTGAGAGTTAAAGAAAAACCAGTCTCCTGTCACATAAAGCAGTTTTTTCTTCTCTCCCATGGCTCTGGCTCACTGTTTCCCGGCCTCCGTTCCTCCCTCTTCCACATCTGGATTCCAGGCCGACATTTATTTATGCGACTCCAGTTGTTTTTCAGGGAGTTTAAAGTGCTGGGGCTGATCTGATGAAGTCTGCAATTACAGCTCTCCACAGCGGCCACTGATTACATGTGTGCCCACAGAATGTGCTGAGGAGAAGCCCAGACAGAAACAGAAATAGCCCGTCCGCGTCGGCTTGGACCGCGGCCCAGCCGAGAGACTGACTGACGGAGAGATGTGGGTCTGCTCACTCCAGGCTCCAGCGGCGGACACACACACACCGTAAGTGTTGCTCACACACACACTCGCAGTGTAAGTGTTGCTCGTCCAGCTGTGTAAAGGGTCGTCAGCACCATCAGCGCACGCACACATGGGTAAATCATTAGTCTGAGATGTGGCAGGAGGGTGGAGAAGGAGCAGTGGATCTCTGAATCCTCTCGTCTTGAGGTAATCGTGCTCGACTGACGCTTCTGGAAGCTTGGCCTCACAAACTAGGCATCTTTCGAGAGCTTAAACTCTCAAAACTCTTCCTTTTGAAACTGGACATTGCATTATCATGAGACGGTACTGTAAATCCTTTTCTCAATTTTTGTGATACATGGTTAAACATATGCTTTGACTTTATAACAACTATAGAGTCTACATTATTTTGTCAAATGTATGTGTAAAATAAAATGTGTTTAGTTTTACAGCAAACCTAAAGGCTCTAACCCTGCTTTGACTTTAGCAGTAATCTGAGCGTTTCTTTAAGATGAACTACCACAGCAGTGTGATCAGACAGCGGTGCAGGAACAGGTTAACTACAGGTTATGGTGTGTTTAGCACTAATACCAGTGTTTAAGAGCATAGATGAGCGAGGGACACTCAGGGATTCTGTTACTGCGCTGAAAGACTCTTTGTTCGGCCCAGGCAGGGTCGCAGTCAGCAGTTTCTCAAAACACAAAGTCAATTCCTCTTTTGCGGCTTGCAAAACGTCTTCATAAGCAGTTATAGAGTTGCCGGTCTGTGTTTGAGAGTTCAGTTTGGTCTGTGTTTGAGAGTTCAGTTTGGTCTGCGTTTGAGAGTTCAGTTTGGTCTGTGTTTGAGAGTTCAGTTTGGTCTGCGTTTGAGAGTTCAGTTTGGTCTGTGTTTGAGAGTTCAGTTTGGTCTGTGTTTGAGAGTTCAGTTTGGTCTGTGTTTGAGAGTTCAGTTTGGTCTGCGTTTGAGAGTTCAGTTTGGTCTGTGTTTGAGAGTTCAGTTTGGTCTGTGTTTGAGAGTTCAGTTTGGTCTGTGTTTGAGAGTTCAGTTTGGTCTGCGTTTGAGAGTTCAGTTCAGTTTGGTCTGCGTTTGAGAGTTCAGTTTGGTCTGTGTTTGAGAGTTCAGTTCAGTTTGGTCTGCGTTTGAGAGTTCAGTTTGAGCTGTGTTTGAGAGTTCAGTTTGGTCTGCGTTTGAGAGTTCAGTTTGGTCTGTGTTTGAGAGTTCAGTTTGGTCTGTGTTTGAGAGTTCAGTTTGGTCTGTGTTTGAGAGTTCAGTTTGGTCTGTGTTTGAGAGTGTAAGAGTTCAGTTTGGTCTGTGTTTGAGAGTTCAGTTTGGTCTGTGTTTGAGAGTTCAGTTCAGTTCAGTTTGGTCTGTGTTTGAGAGTTCAGTTTGGTCTGTGTTTGAGAGTTCAGTTTGGTCTGTGTTTGAGAGTTCAGTTTGGTCTGTGTTTGAGAGTTCAGTTTGGTCTGTGTTTGAGAGTTCAGTTTGGTCTGCGTTTGAGAGTTCAGTTTGGTCTGTGTTTGAGAGTTCAGTTTGGTCTGTGTTTGAGAGTTCAGTTTGGTCTGTGTTTGAGAGTTCAGTTTGGTCTGCGTTTGAGAGTTCAGTTTGGTCTGCGTTTGAGAGTTCAGTTTGGTCTGTGTTTGAGAGTTCAGTTTGGTCTGTGTTTGAGAGTTCAGTTTGGTCTGTGTTTGAGAGTTCAGTTTGGTCTGTGTTTGAGAGTTCAGTTTGGTCTGTGTTTGAGAGTATAAGAGTTCAGTTTGGTCTGTGTTTGAGAGTTCAGTTTGGTCTGTGTTTGAGAGTTCAGTTCAGTTCAGTTTGGTCTGTGTTTGAGAGTTCAGTTTGGTCTGTGTTTGAGAGTTCAGTTTGGTCTGCGTTTGAGAGTTCAGTTTGGTCTGCATTTGAGAGTTCAGTTTGGTCTGTGTTTGAGAGTTCAGTTTGGTCTGTGTTTGAGAGTTCAGTTTGGTCTGTGTTTGAGAGTTCAGTTTGGTCTGTGTTTGAGAGTTCAGTTTGGTCTGTGTTTGAGAGTTCAGTTTGGTCTGCGTTTGAGAGTTCAGTTTGGTCTGCGTTTGAGAGTTCAGTTTGGTCTGCGTTTGAGAGTTCAGTTTGGTCTGTGTTTGAGAGTTCAGTTTGGTCTGTGTTTGAGAGTTCAGTTTGGTCTGTGTTTGAGAGTTCAGTTTGGTCTGTGTTTGAGAGTTCAGTTTGGTCTGCGTTTGAGAGTTCAGTTTGGTCTGCGTTTGAGAGTTCAGTTTGGTCTGCGTTTGAGAGTTCAGTTTGGTCTGCGTTTGAGAGTTCAGTTTGGTCTGCGTTTGAGAGTTCAGTTTGGTCTGCGTTTGAGAGTTCAGTTTGGTCTGCGTTTGAGAGTTCAGTTTGGTCTGTGTTTGAGAGTTCAGTTTGGTCTGTGTTTGAGAGTTCAGTTTGGTCTGCGTTTGAGAGTTCAGTTTGGTCTGCGTTTGAGAGTTCAGTTTGGTCTGTGTTTGAGAGTTCAGTTTGGTCTGTGTTTGAGAGTTCAGTTTGGTCTGCGTTTGAGAGTTCAGTTTGGTCTGTGTTTGAGAGTTCAGTTTGGTCTGTGTTTGAGAGTTCAGTTTGGTCTGTGTTTGAGAGTTCAGTTTGGTCTGTGTTTGAGAGTTCAGTTTGGTCTGTGTTTGAGAGTTCAGTTTGGTCTGTGTTTGAGAGTTCAGTTTGGTCTGTGTTTGAGAGTTCAGTTTGGTCTGTGTTTGAGAGTTCAGTTTGGTCTGTGTTTGAGAGTTCAGTTTGGTCTGTGTTTGAGAGTTCAGTTTGGTCTGTGTTTGAGAGTTCAGTTTGGTCTGTGTTTGAGAGTTCAGTTTGGTCTGCGTTTGAGAGTTCAGTTTGGTCTGTGTTTGAGAGTTCAGTTTGGTCTGTGTTTGAGAGTTCAGTTTGGTCTGTGTTTGAGAGTTCAGTTTGGTCTGTGTTTGAGAGTTAAGTTTGGTCTGCGTTTATGCCGTTGGAGCTTCAGTTCAGGAGGTCAGAGAGATTCTGAATCAGCAGCGATACTTCAGTCAGCTCGTGTGTGTGGAGAGAGTTAATACGGGTAAGCTGGTACAGCCTGGTCTCATTGTTAATGTGTGGGTATTAAAAGGTTATTTCACCCAAAAAAAAAAAATTCTGTCATTAATTCCAAACCCGTAAGACTTTCCTTCATCTTCAGAACACAAATGAGGATATTTTTGATGAAATCTGAGCACTAACCCTAGCTACCACTTTCAAGGCCCAGAAAGCTAAAGACATCATTAAGTAATCATGATGCGACTCCACTGGTTTAAAGAGATATTCACCCAGAAATGAAAATTCTGTCATAATTTACTCGCCCTCAAGTCGTTCCAAGCCTGTATTAATGTCTTTGTGCTGCTAAACACAGAGGAAGATATTTGTTTTGAATGTTTTTACACCAAGCCTATCTCGCCCCCATTGACTACCATAGTTGGGGGGAAAAAACTACAAGAGTTTGCAGCAAAAGTCACACAACAGAGCGAATTTATCATTTCATATAAAGGGCCTTATCTTGCACCCAGCGCAATTGACTTTGTACACAACGCATGTATCATTCCTATTCTGCACCCGCCAAAGCGACTCTTCCCTCCACAGACGCACGTCGGTAAATTAAGGAATGAACTTGCGCTCGGGGGGGCGGTTCAGTGTAAAGAGGAGTGTGTTCCGGCGCAAACGTTTCCTGGTGATATTCTGCAGTTCCAGAAACAACTCCGCCACTGACCAGGAGAAACCCAGTCTAAAGACAGCGGCGCCGCGCGTTAGTCATATGCTATTTTAAGGGCGCGTGCTTGGCCATAATGTAGCGTGTGAACAACACACACACTTTGATTCTCTAATCTAAACGGACGCAGCAGTTTTCATTTTTGCAAATCATACATTATTACAAGGAAAAATATTAACACACGAGGGAAATCATTGTTGTGTCCGTGAAGATGTGAAGAAAAATAGGCATAAAGCTAGCAACACAATACCCAAATTTTGCCTGTTTAACCGAAGCTAATGTGTGTGTGTTTCTCCATCATCCCCAATGTCACTTCTCTGTGTTTTACGGCCCTGACGAGAGCGTCGGTCTCCTCGGCTGTGAACCGCTCCTGGCGTGCGCTGGCAAACCCGCCGTTATAATAGCAATCCGCCGTTATAATAGCAATCCGCCGTTATAATAGCGATCCGCCGTGGAACAAGCGCGCCGGCTCTTAAAGGGAATGTGAGAGGACGCTCTGATTGGTTTATTTCACGTTACGCCCAAACCACACCTATGAGTAATGAAGCTACTTCAGACCAACCCCTTTTAGATTTGCGTGGGTCCGGGATTCGCCCCCAAAGTTACTTGCGTTTTGCGTTTTCGTTTCAGATCGTTAAAATAGGGCCCAAAGTGAGTTTAATAAATGCGATGAAAACATAATGTAATTGAAATGATCCAGATGTTAAAGGTGCTCTAAGCGATGTTGGGTGTCGTCACTTCTGGTTGACGTTCGGAGTATTGTCAAACAGACTGCAGGCTAGCTAAACCCTCCCTCCCGTGTGTCCTGAAACAGTCATGCTTTACCCACCTGTCCAGCACAGACAGACCAGCCTGTCCAGCTCAAATATACAGAGCTAGGTCATACGTGGGGTCAGAGGTCACTCGATGTAAGAGAAGAGGAGCTGGGTCATGCGTAGGGGTGGGACGATACAGGTACCTCACGATTCAATTCTGTGGCGATATGTGGTCCACGATATGATAATATCACGATTCGCGATATCTACGATATTCAATATATTGGAAGAAATTTCATCAACGATATATCACGATATATGTGACTGAAAAGAAAAAGAAGGAATAAGGAAATTTTATGCATTTATTAATGCCAACATTTCCAACATTGTACAAAGAAATATGCATTTGCATAATAACTCACTGCCTTGACGATATCCATATGGGGCTATACCTCAGTGGTAGCAACCATACAGCGCGCGCATACACTGTCACACACACACACACACACACACACACACACACACACACACACACTCTCTCTCTCTCTCTCTCTCTCTCTCTGTCTCTCTCTCTTGTTTTTTATGTTGAACGGAATGGCTACTGTTCTCTGCTTTTCAACAAATCATTTGCACACGCATTCTGTCATTTTTCTATCTGAAGCTATTGCCTGCAACATTGAAAGCTCCGGTCTCTGTGTTTAGCGCGAATGCTCACGTGATTGCCGCCGGCTCGGGATACAATTTGTGCAGGACAGTCGTGCCGTGTACCAGCTGCTTTGACACGATTATCAGTTTAACTGACTCGTAATGTGTGCAATATCTCACGACCTCCCGAGTGTCCGAACTCGCACCGCGTACTTACTTGTGTTCTTCACCGGCCGCTGTTTGCGCCACTTTACCCCTATTTACTCGAACAGCGCCCCCCGCAAACAGAATGGTAGATATTGGGTAGTGACAGTGACACAGACAACGGGTAAATTAATCATTTTGTGTTGTAATAAAATATCGATATTGGGCGTTAGTGTATTGATTATTTATTGCGACAGAGAGCACAACAATATATTGCAATATTGATTTTTTTTCCCACCCCTAGTCATGCGTGGGGTCAGAGGTCACTCGATGTAAGAGAAGAGGAGCTGGGTCATGCGTGGGGTCAGAGGTCACTCGATGTAAGAGAAGAGGAGCTGGGTCATGCGTGGGGTCAGAGGTCACTCGATGTAAGAGAAGAGGAGCTGGGTCATGCGTGGGGTCAGAGGTCACTCGATGTAAGAGAAGAGGAGCTGGGTCATGCGTGGGGTCAGAGGTCACTCGATGTAAGAGAAGAGGAGCTGGGTCATGCGTGGGGTCAGAGGTCACTCGATGTAAGAGAAGAGGAGCTGGGTCATGCTTGGGGTCAGAGGTCACTCGATGTAAGAGAAGAGGAGCTGGGTCATGCGTGGGGTCAGAGGTCACTCGATGTAAGAGAAGAGGAGCTGGGTCATGCGTGGGGTCAGAGGTCACTCGATGTAAGAGAAGAGGAGCTGGGTCATGCGTGGGGTCAGAGGTCACTCGATGTAAGAGAAGAGGTGCTGCGTCATGCGTGGGGTCAGAGGTCACTCGATGTAAGAGAAGAGGAGCTGGGTCATTCGTGGGGTCAGAGGTCACTCGATGTAAGAGAAGAGGAGCTGGGTCATGCGTGGGGTCAGAGGTCACTCGATGTAAGAGAAGAGGAGCTGGGTCATGCGTGGGGTCAGAGGTCACTCGATGTAAGAGAAGAGGAGCTGGGTCATGCGTGGGGTCAGAGGTCACTCGATGTAAGAGAAGAGGATCTGGGTCATGCGTGGGGTCAGAGGTCACTCGATGTAAGAGAAGAGGAGCTGGGTCATGCGTGGGGTCAGAGGTCACTCGATGTAAGAGAAGAGGAGCTGGGTCATGCGTGGGGTCAGAGGTCACTCGATGTAAGAGAAGAGGAGCTGGGTCATGCGTGGGGTCAGAGGTCACTCGATGTAAGAGAAGAGGAGCTGGGTCATGCGTGGGGTCAGAGGTCACTCGATGTAAGAGAAGAGGAGCTGGGTCATTCGTGGGGTCAGAGGTCACTCGATGTAAGAGAAGAGGAGCTGGGTCATGCGTGGGGTCAGAGGTCACTCGATGTAAGAGAAGAGGAGCTGGGTCATGCGTGGGGTCAGAGGTCACTCGATGTAAGAGAAGAGGAGCTGGGTCATGCGTGGGGTCAGAGGTCACTCGATGTAAGAGAAGAGGAGCTGGGTCATGTGTGGGGTCAGAGGTCACTCGATGTAAGAGAAGAGGAGCTGGGTCATGCGTGGGGTCAGAGGTCACTCGATGTAAGAGAAGAGGAGCTGGGTCATGCGTGGGGTCAGAGGTTAACCCACTGGAGTCTTATGGACATGGACTACTTTTATGATGGATGGATGCACGTTCTGGAGCTTCTCAACCCTCGGTGTGCTGATGCATGAGTGTCGTGATGTGGCCAGTGATGAGCTGACCGAAGCACACACAGTTCTTGCTCATAATGTCCTCTAACGTTCCTTTACACCTCTGCATCTCAGCAGCATCTCTTCTGTTTCCACGGATTGAGTGTAAAGCCGGAATCAACAGCGTGTCTAAATCAGGAACGTAGCGCTGTTGGCCCATTTCCGCTGGGCGTCTGCTATTCTCTTTGTCGAAGGCAGCTGTTGTGATCACAGGTCGCTTGTGTCGTCTTCACTGCAGGAACGTGAAGTGACTGACAGATCGCTTCGACTCGCTTCCCTGCTTCCTCCCACTGTTCCTGGCTCTCATACGCACAACTGAGGCCTGGGGAAGCGTGGCGTTCGTGTGCATGGACTTGTGTGTCATGTGAACGATGCTTGAACAGTACAAGAGCTTTTTCAGACTGCATGAGAGCCGGCTGCGTGTCTGAACCTGTGTGAAGCTGGTCCAGGGAGAGCAGGACTCTTACAGCCGCGGTGTTTCTCCATCACATGCCCTTCCCGTTGCCCAGAGCGTCAGCACAGCGCCTGTGTGTTCCTGGCAGGGAAAAGAGACTCTCGTGGACGTGTAGAAGTATTATCTAGCAGAGATCCACCAGTGTGCATCACAGGCGAGTGTTTATGATGGTGTCAGTATAGGGGCCTGCGGATGATGGGATGTTCCCTGTGGGAGTGACGAGGGCGGGTGTGTTTGGGTATCTCCGGCTGCTGGAGAGTACACCTCGTCACGCGTGTGGAGGACGTCCCACAGGGAGTCTTCAGCTCCTCTCTCTCCCGGAGTGTGTGAGCGTGACCTGTGGCTTCACACACACTCTTCACACACATCCTCACACAGCACACAGAAACAGCTTACAGTGATCCGACTCCCTTTAGGACAAACCAAGAGATCACAATATTACACATACACACTTTAGTGTCTTCATACAGAAGATGCATAAATACCCTCAATGATATCTCTACATTGAGAAGTAGTGTTTTCCAGAAGGGTAGTAGACCGCTTCAGCAGCCCAGCTCATCCTCCACGGTGAACACACTGTTCAGGTGATCTTAGCAGGGTTTCTGCAGAGCAAACTAAGGCCTAATTCCTGTAGACATTCAGGGCCCTTTCTTGCGGGATAAGCATTCACTGGCATAGCATCTTTAGTGATCGCTTGGTTGGCATATAGTTATAAATGAACCCTAAATGATATTATGATAGTGTGTGTGTGATTCTGTTAGGGAAGGTTGTGTGTTATCATGGCAGCAGTGATGATGTGCATCTGAGAGTCTCGTTACACTTCATTCATTATTAAGAGGCCCGAGGTGTTCCGGCTCCTGCCTGCCGTCTGTCTCTCCGCTTCACCGGACACGAGCGTCTCTAACACTGGAAGATGTTCGCTGAGCTCCTGAAGACATTAGCTGCTACGTTAGCATTAGCTCCTGACAGAAACCACCTCCCGTCATCCGAGCCTATGGAAGATAGCAGCTTTTAGTCAGTTTGTAAGGTAAGATACACATTATTTCTGTATCTGTTCCTCTACTGAATCATTCCCTCTTAGATGAGGAACACGCTTGACACTGTGTTTTAAATGGCAGAGATTACTGTATGGACAGTAGTGTGGTTTATTAGACTGATGTATTGATGGAGAGTAGGCTATTATTGGAGTGGTGTGTCTGTGTGTTGTGTAGTCTATGGAAAGGTCTCTGTAGAGCGTAACCTCACTCAGACATCTGTCCTCTTCCCGAGGAAAGTCTTCAGTGTACATGGACCTCATGGCAGCAGTTGTTGAGGACTTACATGGAAGCTACTCTTATCCTGAATAAACCTGCTTTTGTTGTTTATAATGTCTGGTGGACTTTTATTCAGTGTCTACTGTCATCGTGTATATTATCAAGTCAAGTCCCCTCATTTATACAGCACTTTTAACAAAAGCAGCTTTACAGAGATCACAGGAGATTACAGTAACAGAGAGTGTTCAGGCTTTACAGCGGCTCTAGAATAAAGTTATTGTCCAGCTAAAGTTAGTTTTAATTGATTCACTTCCATTGTAAAGACCATTAGTTATTAACTTAGGGGCCGCTAACACGACACCGTTCTAACAGAAAACAGAAAACTTTAATGTGTTCTGGACACACAGTTACACAACAACAGTGTCTGGAGCTCGAGAACGCAAACTTTGAAACCGGTTCCAAGGTGCAAGTTTTGGACAATTTTGAGAAACATTATCATCTCTGTGTAAAGTTCAAAAACATCAATCTGAGTAAACGGTGACGGCGTGCACATGCGTATTACGTGTTAAGTCTATAGATATGTGCGTTTGAATATAAATGTGCGCTGGCCTATCCATGCGAACTGGAATCAAGTGTACCAGTCCTGCCCTTTTGATCAGTGTTTGCTCATTACAGAAACTCAAATGTTTAGCATATACCAGCCATGCCATACGATGACCCACACTGACATCCATTTGGCCAGAGTTAGACTAAATCTGAGAAATCTGAAGGTTATTTTCCTGTTAAAAGTAACATAAAAGTATTCGTAAACTAGATATACATTGCCAGTTATATATAACTAGCCAGCAACTAAAACCTAAATTTACGTATGAACAACTTTACAGATAGTATCCTTTTGGCCATTACATTGCAAGCATTAACACATGTTGATGAATCCTTATTTAGTCAATGAATATTTTAATGAATGGATTTAATTGTGGATTCTCTTGTGTTTATGGTACATGGAATGATGTGTCGGGGTGAGGTTCAACAAGGACAGGAGAGGCTCTATTTGCACAAATGATAAAGTGGTGAACGGAGGCTATAATGTGTATGTGATGAGGGCCTGGACTGGGAGCACTGGGGCCTCATTTATAACCGTTGCGTCGCACAAGACCCTGAGAGGCGTACGCCACTTCCCACGCAGAAGTTGTGATTTACAAAAACACTTGACGGGAAAATGTGCGCACCTGCACACAAACTCTGACCCATGCGTACGAACGTTTTGGAGACGGAGCAGTTTGGCATTAAATGTTGAAAGTTAAATGTCTTTTTGGTCACTTTTAGACAGAAAATCTAAAGAAAATTACACATACAGAAAGATAATACAAATATAATTTCACTCACCAAGCCTATCACTTGAAGCAAATATCCATCCAGCGAGCACGTTGGGCCGTTAGTGAAACTGACGCATATCTAACGGCAGATGAAATAAAACCGTAGTTCTTCATTATGAGTCCTAATCATAAATACAGTGCATGTTCACAATAACAGTTTAAATAAATAAAGAATGATTTAAACTATGTTTTACTTCTGATATAAACATTTAGATTAAATATGCCATTCTCATTAATGGAGTTAAACACTTAAACTACATGAAATCATTACTGAGAAGTTTAAAAAAATGTATATTCAATAAATATAAATATTTGTTGAGGATCCAATGCTTTTGAACACTTTTCCTCTGGCATGCTGCATTTGAATGTTTTAACTACAGGGATAATTGCTTATCATGATAATAGAAGATTGTCTGAGAAAATAGTTTCATGCAAATAATGCACAACAAGGTCTATCTGTTTCCATTAAAAATATAAATCTTTTAAAAATACTATTTGGCCAGTGGAAAAGATTGAGAAAAAATTTCTCTGAAATGTATTTTACACTATTTGATTTATTTATTAAAAAAACAAGGCAAGGATAGGCTACTAAATTATTTTTATTCATGTAATGTGACGGCACATCCGTATTTCATATTTTCCTATTGTCTTGTACCGTTTAACATGTTATCACATGGATGAATAATCATATGCAAATGATATGCAGATGAGGTAATCTATAGTAAAACTAGGCGTTGTAAGCTCCATATATGGTTATTTCGGGTAATTTTGGTTTTATAAGTCTGAATATTTTTTTCCAGCTCCTCCCCCAGCTCCTCCTCCAGCTCCTCCCCCAGCTCCTCCAGCTCCTCCTCCAGCTCCTCCCCCAGCTCCTCCTCCTCCAGCTCCTCCTCCTCCTGCAGATCATTCTCCTCCTCCAGCTCCTCCTCCAGCTCCTCCCCCAGCTCCTCCTCCAGCTCCTCCCCCAGCTCCTCCTCCAGCTCCTCCTCCAGCTCCTCCCCCAGCTCCTCCTCCTCCAGCTCCTCCTCCTGCAGATCATTCTCCTCCTCCAGCACCTCCTCCAGCTCCTCCACCAGCTCCTCCCCCAGCTCCTCCAGCTCCTCCTCTTCCTGCAGATCATTCTCCTCCTCCAGCTCCTCCTCCAGCTCCTCCTCCAGCTCCTCCCCCAGCTCCTCCTCCTCCATCTCCTCCTCCTGCAGATCATTCTCCTCCTCCAGCTCACCCAGCTCCTCCTCCTCCAGCTCCTCCTCCTCCAGCTCCTCCTCCTGCAGATCATTCTCCTCCTCCAGCTCCCCCTCCAGCTCCTCCCCCAGCTCCTCCTCCAGCTCCTCCAGCTCCTCCTCCTCCAGCTCCTCCTCCTCCTGCAGATCATTCTCCTCCTCCAGCTCCTCCAGCTCCTCCTCCTCCTGCAGATCATTCTCCTCCTCCAGCTCCTCCTCCAGCTCCTCCTCCAGCTCCTCCCCCAGCTCCTCCTCCTCCAGCTCCTCCTCCTGCAGATCATTCTCCTCCTCCAGCTCCTCCCCCAGCTCCTCCTCCTCCAGCTCCTCCTCCTGCAGATCATTCTCCTCCTCCAGCTCCTCCCCCTGCTCTTCCTCCTCCAGCTCCTCCTCCTCCTCCAGATCATTCTCCTCCTGCAGATAATTCTCCTCCTCCAGCTCCTCCTCCAGCTCCTCCTCCTCCAGCTTCTCCTCCTCCAGCTCCTCCTCCTCCAGCTCCTCCTCCTCCAGCTTCTCCTCCTGCAGATCATTCTCCTCCTCCTGCTCCTCCTCTTCCTCCAGATCATTTCCCCCCTCCAGCTCCCCCAGCTCTTCCTCCAGCTCCCCAGCTCCTCTTCCAGCTCCTCCTCCAGCTCCTCCCCCAGCTCCTCTTCCAGCTCCTCCTCCTCCTCCAGATTATTCTCCCTCTCCAGCTCCCCCAGCTCCTCCCCCAGCTCCTCCTCCAGCTCCTCCCCCAGCTCCTCCTCCAGCTCCTACCCCAGCTCCTCCTCCTCCAGCCTCTCCTCCTCCAGCTCCTCCTCCTCCAGCTCCTCCTCCTCCAGCTTCTCCTCCTGCAGATCATTCTCCTCCTCCAGCTCCTCCTCTTCCTCCAGATCATTTCCCCCCTCCAGCTCCCCCAGCTCTTCCTCCAGCTCCCCAGCTCCTCTTCCAGCTCCTCCTCCAGCTCCTCCCCCAGCTCCTCTTCCAGCTCCTCCTCCTCCTCCAGATTATTCTCCCTCTCCAGCTCCCCCAGCTCCTCGTCCAGCTCCTCCCCCAGCTCCTCCTCCAGCTCCTACCCCAGCTCCTCCTCCTCCAGCTTCTCCTCCTCCTCCTCCTCCTCCAGCTCCTCCTCCTCCAGCTTCTCCTCCTGCAGATCATTCTCCTCCTCCAGATCCTCCTCCTCCAGATCCTCCTCTTCCTCCAGATCATTTCCCCCCTCCAGCTCCCCCAGCTCCTCCTCCAGCTCCCCAGCTCCTCCCCCAGCTCCTCTTCCAGCTCCTCTTCCAGCTCCTCCCCCAGCTCCTCCTCCAGCTCCTCCTCCTCCTCCTCCAGATTATTCTCCCCCTCCAGCTCCCCAGCTCCTCCCCCAGCTCCTCTTCCAGCTCCTCCTACAGCTCCTCTTCCAGCTCCTCTTCCAGCTCCTCCCCCAGCTCCTCCCCCAGCTCCTCTTCCAGCTCCTCCTCCAGCTCCTCCCCCAGCTCCTCTTCCAGCTCCTCTTCCAGCTCCTCTTCCAGCTCCTCCTCCAGCTCCTCCTCCAGATTATTCTCCCCCTCCAGCTCCCCCAGCTCCTCCCCCAGCTCCTCCTCCAGCTCCTTCCCCAGCTCATTCTCTTCCTCCAGCAGATCATTCTCCTCCTCCAGCTACCCCAGCTCCTCCTCCAGCTCCTCCTCCTGCAGATCATTCTCCTCCTCCAGCTCCTCCAGCTCCTTAGCTCCTCTTCCAGCTCCCCCCCAGCTCCTCCTCCAGCTCTTCCAGCTCCTCTTCCAGCTCCTCTTCCAGCTCCTCCCCCAGCTCCTCCTCCAGCTCCTCCTCCTCCTCCAGATAATTCTCCCCCTCCAGCTCCCCAGCTCCTCTTCCAGCTCCTCCTCCAGCTCCTCTTCCAGCTCCTCTTCCAGCTCCTCCCCCAGCTCCTCCCCCAGCTCCTCTTCCAGCTCCTCCTCCAGCTCCTCCCCCAGCTCCTCTTCCAGCTCCTCTTCCAGCTCCTCCTCCAGCTCCTCCCCCAGCTCCTCTTCCAGCTCCTCCTCCTCCTCCAGATTATTCTCCCTCTCCAGCTCCCCCAGCTCCTCCCCCAGCTCCTCCTCCAGCTCCTCCCCCAGCTCCTCCTCCAGCTCCTACCCCAGCTCCTCCTCCTCCAGCTCCTCCTCCTCCAGCTTCTCCTCCTGCAGATCCTTCTCCTCCTCCAGCTCTTCCTCCTCCAGCTCCTCCTCTTCCTCCAGATCATTTCCCCCCTCCAGCTCCCCCAGCTCCTCCTCCAGCTCCCCAGCTCCTCTTCCAGCTCCTCCTCCAGCTCCTCCCCCAGCTCCTCTTCCAGCTCCTCCTCCTCCTCCAGATTATTCTCCCTCTCCAGCTCCCCCAGCTCCTCATCCAGCTCCTCCCCCAGCTCCTCATCCAGCTCCTACCCTAGCTCCTCCTCCTCCAGCTTCTCCTCCTCCAGCTCCTCCTCCTCCAGCTCCTCCTCCTGCAGATCATTCTCCTCCTCCAGATCCTCCTCCTCCAGATCCTCCTCTTCCTCCAGATCATTTCCCCCCTCCAGATCCCCCAGCTCCTCCTCCAGCTCCCCAGCTCCTCCCCCAGCTCCTCTTCCAGCTCCTCTTCCAGCTCCTCCCCCAGCTCCTCCTCCAGCTCCTCCTCCAGATTATTCTCCCCCTCCAGCTCCCCAGCTCCTCCCCCAGCTCCTCTTCCAGCTCCTCCTCCAGCTCCTCTTCCAGCTCCTCTTCCAGCTCCTCCCCCAGCTCCTCCCCCAGCTCCTCTTCCAGCTCCAGCTCCTCCCCCAGCTCCTCTTCCAGCTCCTCTTCCAGCTCCTCCTCCAGATTATTCTCCCCCTCCAGCTCCCCCAGCTCCTCCCCCAGCTCCTCCTCCAGCTCCTTCCCCAGCTCATTCTCCTCCTCCAGCAGATCATTCTCCTCCTCCAGCTACCCCAGCTCCTCCTCCAGCTCCTCCTCCTGCAGATCATTCTCCTCCTCCAGCTCCTCCAGCTCCTCCTCCAGCTCCTCCTCTTCCTCCAGATAATTTCCCCCCTCCAGCTCCTCCAGCTCCCCAGCTCCTCCCCCAGCTCCTCTTCCAGCTCCCCCCCCAGCTCCTCCTCCAGCTCTTCCAGCTCCTCTTCCAGCTCCTCTTCCAGCTCCTCCCCCAGCTCCTCCTCCAGCTCCTCCTTCTCCTCCAGATTATTCTCCCCCTCCAGCTCCCCAGCTCCTCCCCCAGCTCCTCTTCCAGCTCCTCCTCCAGCTCCTCTTCCAGCTCCTCTTCCAGCTCCTCCCCCAGCTCCTCCCCCAGCTCCTCTTCCAGCTCCTCCTCCAGCTCCTCCCCCAGCTCCTCTTCCAGCTCCTCTTCCAGCTCCTCTTCCAGCTCCTCCTCCAGCTCCTCCTCCAGATTATTCTCCCCCTCCAGCTCCCCCAGCTCCTCCCCCAGCTCCTCCTCCAGCTCCTCCCCCAGCTCATTCTCCTCCTCCAGCAGATCATTCTCCTCCTCCAGCTACCCCAGCTCCTCCTCCAGCTCCTCCTCATGCAGATCATTCTCCTCCTCCAGCTCCTCCAGCTCCTCCTCCAGCTCCTCCTCTTCCTTCAGATAATTTCCCCCCTCCAGCTCCTCCAGCTCCCCAGCTCCTCCCCCAGCTCCTCTTCCAGCTCCCCCCCAGCTCCTCCTCCAGCTCTTCCAGCTCCTCCCCCAGCTCCTCCTCCAGCTCCCCCTCCAGCTCCTCCTCTTCCTCCAGATAATTTCCCTCCTCCAGCTCCCCAGCTCCTCCCCCAGCTCCTCTTCCAGCTCCTCCCCCAGCTCCTCCCCCAGCTCCTCCTCCAGCTCCTCCTCCAGCTCCTCCAGATAATTTCCCCCCTCCAGCTCCTCCTCCAGCTCCCCAGCTCCTCCCCCAGCTCCTCTTTCAGCTCCTCCTCCTCCTCCAGATTATTCTCCTCTTCCAGCTCCTCCTCCAGCTCCTCCCCAAGCTTAAACAAACTACTTGTCTTAAATGAATTAAGTGAATTTTATTGTATCACTACGGGATAGATACGCAAGCCGAATTTCCCCACAACGCTTTATCGGTTGAGTGGTAGGGGGATCCTCCATAGGGAGAGGCTAGTTGGCACTTCAGCGCTGCATTGTCAAGTCTTGACAAGTCAATTTATTCTACTAACCCGAAGCCTAACCATAACCTAACATCTACTACAGTCTACTAATACTCTAATGACAGTTAGTGGACATGTAGCAAAGTTACTTATAGTTAGTAGAATGTCAAAAGTGGGTTAACCCCACTAACCCCTGAGGTAAGGGATCTAAAATATGTCTATAAAATGGTACAAATGTAACTACATAAATATATTTATGATATAAACGATTTGTGAATATTTGATGTTTTATTAACTGTAATTACGTAATACTGCTTACGTTCAGCTGTTGTCAGCATCTACCCAACCGACGGTGCACCTGCAGATATTGCGTGCGAATAGATATCACAGTGAGAGCAGTGCATCATGGGCCTGAACGCGCATGAGCGGAGGAGCTGCAGTCTTCACATTCATCACTGACACAACCACGCTTTGTTTAGTTTTCATTATTCGTCCTGTCATTGGAGAATGTGCACATGCACTCATGAGCAAATAACAGCGAGGAAGTGTTTATATCCGTGATTAGTGATGATGGATGCAGTGATTATGTAACACCGGGAGTGAGCCGTCACCTGATAAACACACACTGATAAACACACACTGATGAACACACACTGATGAACACACACTGATGAACACACACTGATGAACACACACTGTGACAGCAGGGTTTCTGAAAGCAACGACTCACTCGTGGCCGTCAGACCTGGGTGATTTATCCCACTTATACCGCAGTTGCCACACACACACACACACACACACACACACACACACACACACACACACACACACACACGTTTATATAATGTTCATCTTAAAACTATTTTCACATTGTACTTTATGCCACTGTTTAAGCATCCTGATTAGAAACAAATATCTGTCAACCAATCAAAAACGAGAATTCACTCTAAGAATACTTCATTGTTGACCGAAGTCCTGTTCGTCTCTATTGTCTCTTGTTTATCTGGTTTATCAACTATTCTTTCTCTCTGTTCCTGGAGGAACAAAATATGCTAAATTTACTTGCAGTCAGACATTAGTTTACTTGCAGCCAGACATTAGTTTACTTGCAGCCAGACATTAGTATACTTGCAGCCAGACATTAGTATACTTGCAGCCAGACATTAGTTTACTTGCAGCCAGACATTAGTTTACTTGCAGCCAGACATTAGTATACTTGCAGCCAGACATTAGTTTACTTGCAGCCAGACATTAGTTTACTTGCAGCCAGACATTAGTATACTTGCAGCCAGAAATTAGTTTACTTGCAGCCAGACATTAGTTTACTTGCAGCCAGACATTAGTATACTTGCAGCCAGACATTAGTATACTTGCAGCCAGACATTAGTATACTTGCAGCCAGACATTAGTTTACTTGCAGCCAGACATTAGTATACTTGCAGCCAGACATTAGTATACTTGCAGCCAGACATTAGTATACTTGCAGCCAGACATTAGTATACTTGCAGCCAGACATTAGTTTACTTGCAGCCAGACATTAGTATACTTGCAGCCAGACATTAGTATACTTGCAGCCAGACATTAGTATACTTGCAGCCAGACATTAGTATACTTGCAGCCAGACATTAGTATACTTGCAGCCAGACATTAGTATACTTGCAGCCAGACATTAGTATACTTGCAGCCAGACATTAGTTTACTTGCAGCCAGACATTAGTTTACTTGCAGCCAGACATTAGTATACTTGCAGCCAGACATTAGTATACTTGCAGCCAGACATTAGTATACTTGCAGCCAGACATTAGTATACTTGCAGCCAGACATTAGTTTACTTGCAGCCAGACATTTGTTTACTTGCAGCCAGACATTAGTTTACTTGCAGCCCGACATTAGTATACTTGCAGCCAGACATTAGTTTACTTGCAGCCAGACATTAGTATACTTGCAGCCAGACATTAGTATACTTGCAGCCAGACATTATTATACTTGCAGCCAGACATTAGTTTACTTGCAGCCAGACATTATTATACTTGCAGCCAGACATTAGTTTACTTGCAGCCAGACATTAGTATACTTGCAGCCAGACATTAGTTTACTTGCAGCCAGACATTATTATACTTGCAGCCAGACATTAGTTTACTTGCAGCCAGACATTATTATACTTGCAGCCAGACATTAGTATACTTGCAGCCAGACATTAGTATACTTGCAGCCAGACATTAGTATACTTGCAGCCAGACATTAGTATACTTGCAGCCAGACATTAGTATACTTGCAGCCAGACATTAGTATACTTGCAGCCAGACATTAGTTTACTTGCAGCCAGACATTAGTTTACTTGCAGCCAGACATTATTATACTTGCAGCCAGACATTAGTATACTTGCAGCCAGACATTAGTTTACTTGCAGCCAGACATTAGTTTACTTGCAGCCAGACATTAGTATACTTGCAGCCAGACATTAGTATACTTGCAGCCAGACATTAGTTTACTTGCAGCCAGACATTAGTTTACTTGCAGCCAGACATTAGAATACTTGCAGCCAGACATTAGTATACTTGCAGCCAGACATTAGTTTACTTGCAGCCAGACATTAGTATACTTGCAGCCAGACATTAGTTTACTTGCAGCCAGACATTAGTATACTTGCAGCCAGACATTATTATACTTGCAGCCAGACATTAGTTTACTTGCTGCCAGACATTATTATACTTGCAGCCAGACATTAGTATACTTGCAGCCAGACATTATTATACTTGCAGCCAGACATTAGTTTACTTGCAGCCAGACATTAGTATACTTGCAGCCAGACATTAGTTTACTTGCAGCCAGACATTATTATACTTGCAGCCAGACATTAGTATACTTGCAGCCAGACATTATTATACTTGCAGCCAGACATTAGTTTACTTGCAGCCAGACATTAGTATACTTGCAGCCAGACATTAGTTTACTTGCAGCCAGACATTAGTTTACTTGCAGCCAGACATTAGTTTACTTGCAGCCAGACATTAGTATACTTGCAGTCAGACATTAGTTTACTTGCAGCCAGACATTAGTTTATTTGCAGCCAGACATTATTATACTTGCAGCCAGACATTAGTATACTTGCAGCCAGACATTAGTATACTTGCAGCCAGACATTAGTATTCTTGCAGCCAGACATTGCAGCCAGACATTAGTTTACTTGCAGCCAGACATTAGTTTACTTGCAATCAGACATTAGTATACTTGCAGCCAGACATTAGTATACTTGCAGCCAGACATTAGTTTACTTGCAGCCAGACATTAGTTTACTTGCAGCCAGACATTAGTATACTTGCAGCCAGACATTAGTTTACTTGCAGCCAGACATTAGTATACTTGCAGCCAGACATTAGTTTACTTGCAGCCAGACATTAGTATACTTGCAGCCAGACATTAGTATACTTGCAGCCAGACATTAGTATACTTGCAGCCAGACATTAGTTTACTTGCAGCCAGACATTAGTTTACTTGCAGCCAGACATTAGTATACTTGCAGCCAGACATTAGTATACTTGCAGCCAGACATTAGTATACTTGCAGTCAGACATTAGTTTACTTGCAGTCAGACATTAGTTTACTTGCAGCCAGACATTATTATACTTGCAGCCAGACTTTAGTATACTTGCAGCCAGACATTAGTATACTTGCAGCCAGACATTAGTATACTTGCAGCCAGACATTAGTTTACTTGCAGCCAGACATTAGTATACTTGCAGCCAGACATTAGTTTACTTGCAGCCAGACATTATTATACTTGCAGCCAGACATTAGTATACTTGCAGCCAGACATTAGTTTACTTGCAGCCAGACATTAGTATACTTGCAGCCAGACATTATTATACTTGCAGCCAGACATTAGTATACTTGCAGCCAGACATTATTATACTTGCAGCCAGACATTAGTATACTTGCAGCCAGACATTATTATACTTGCAGCCAGACATTATTATACTTGCAGCCAGACATTAGTATACTTGCAGCCAGACATTAGTTTACTTGCAGCCAGACATTAGTTTACTTGCAGCCAGACATTAGTATACTTGCAGCCAGACATTAGTATACTTGCAGCCAGACATTAGTATACTTGCAGCCAGACATTAGTATACTTGCAGCCAGACATTAGTTTACTTGCAGCCAGACATTTGTTTACTTGCAGCCAGACATTTGTTTACTTGCAGCCAGACATTAGTTTACTTGCAGCCCGACATTAGTATACTTGCAGCCAGACATTAGTTTACTTGCAGCCAGACATTAGTATACTTGCAGCCAGACATTAGTATACTTGCAGCCAGACATTATTATACTTGCAGCCAGACATTAGTTTACTTGCAGCCAGACATTATTATACTTGCAGCCAGACATTAGTTTACTTGCAGCCAGACATTAGTATACTTGCAGCCAGACATTAGTTTACTTGCAGCCAGACATTATTATACTTGCAGCCAGACATTAGTTTACTTGCAGCCAGACATTATTATACTTGCAGCCAGACATTAGTATACTTGCAGCCAGACATTAGTATACTTGCAGCCAGACATTAGTATACTTGCAGCCAGACATTAGTATACTTGCAGCCAGACATTAGTATACTTGCAGCCAGACATTAGTATACTTGCAGCCAGACATTAGTTTACTTGCAGCCAGACATTAGTTTACTTGCAGCTAGACATTATTATACTTGCAGCCAGACATTAGTATACTTGCAGCCAGACATTAGTTTACTTGCAGCCAGACATTAGTTTACTTGCAGCCAGACATTAGTATACTTGCAGCCAGACATTAGTATACTTGCAGCCAGACATTAGTTTACTTGCAGCCAGACATTAGTTTACTTCCAGCCAGACATTAGAATACTTGCAGCCAGACATTAGTATACTTGCAGCCAGACATTAGTTTACTTGCAGCCAGACATTAGTATACTTGCAGCCAGACATTAGTTTACTTGCAGCCAGACATTAGTATACTTGCAGCCAGACATTATTATACTTGCAGCCAGACATTAGTTTACTTGCTGCCAGACATTATTATACTTGCAGCCAGACATTAGTATACTTGCAGCCAGACATTATTATACTTGCAGCCAGACATTAGTTTACTTGCAGCCAGACATTAGTATACTTGCAGCCAGACATTAGTTTACTTGCAGCCAGACATTATTATACTTGCAGCCAGACATTAGTATACTTGCAGCCAGACATTATTATACTTGCAGCCAGACATTAGTTTACTTGCAGCCAGACATTAGTATTCTTGCAGCCAGACATTGCAGCCAGACATTAGTTTACTTGCAGCCAGACATTAGTTTACTTGCAGCCAGACATTAGTATACTTGCAGCCAGACATTAGTATACTTGCAGCCAGACATTAGTTTACTTGCAGCCAGACATTAGTTTACTTGCAGCCAGACATTAGTATACTTGCAGCCAGACATTAGTTTACTTGCAGCCAGACATTAGTATACTTGCAGCCAGACATTAGTTTACTTGCAGCCAGACATAAGTATACTTGCAGCCAGACATTAGTATACTTGCAGCCAGACATTAGTATACTTGCAGCCAGACATTAGTTTACTTGCAGCCAGACATTAGTTTACTTGCAGCCAGACATTAGTATACTTGCAGCCAGACATTAGTATACTTGCAGCCAGACATTAGTATACTTGCAGTCAGACATTAGTTTACTTGCAGTCAGACATTAGTTTACTTGCAGCCAGACATTATTATACTTGCAGCCAGACTTTAGTATACTTGCAGCCAGACATTATTATACTTGCAGCCAGACATTAGTATACTTGCAGCCAGACATTAGTTTACTTTTAGCCAGACATTAGTATACTTGCAGCCAGACATTAGTTTACTTGCAGCCAGACATTATTATACTTGCAGCCAGACATTAGTATACTTGCAGCCAGACATTAGTTTACTTGCAGCCAGACATTAGTATACTTGCAGCCAGACATTATTATACTTGCAGCCAGACATTAGTATACTTGCAGCCAGACATTATTATACTCTTGCAGCCAGACATTAGTATACTTGCAGCCAGACATTATTATACTTGCAGCCAGACATTAGTATACTTGCAGCCAGACATTATTATACTTGCAGCCAGACATTAGTATACTTGCAGCCAGACATTATTATACTTGCAGCCAGACATTAGTATACTTGCAGCCAGACATTAGTATACTTGCAGCCAGACATTAGTATTCTTGCAGCCAGACATTAGTTTACTTGCAGCCAGACATTAGTTTACTTGCAGCCAGACATTAGTATACTTGCAGCCAGACATTAGTATACTTGCAGCCAGACATTAGTATACTTGCAGCCAGACATTAGTATTCTTGCAGCCAGACATTAGTATACTTGCAGCCAGACAATTGTTTACTTGCAGCCAGACATTAGTTTACTTGCAGCCAGACATTAGTTTACTTGCAGCCAAACATTAGTATACTTGCAGCCAGACATTAGTATACTTGCAGCCAGACATTAGTATTCTTGCAGCCAGACATTAGTTTACTTGCAGCCAGACATTAGTTTACTTGCAGCCAGACATTAGTATACTTGCAGCCAGACATTAGTATACTTGCAGCCAGACATTAGTATACTTGCAGCCAGACATTAGTATACTTGCAGCCAGACATTAGTATTCTTGCAGCCAGACATTAGTATACTTGCAGCCAGACATTAGTTTACTTGCAGCCAGACATTAGTATACTTGCAGCCAGACATTAGTATACTTGCAGCCAGACATTAGTATACTTGCAGCCAGACATTAGTATACTTGCAGCCAGACATTAGTTTACTTGCAGCCAGACATTAGTTTACTGCAAGAGTGTTAATGATTAGTTAACTTGAAGTGTGCTATTTTGAAACAACTAATTTTGTACTAAGTATATTTTAGTTGTAATTACATTGTAGTAAAGCATAACTTTAATTGTATTTAGAAGTGTATTTACATCTCTGTGATGTATACTGATCCAAGCTCTTATGATGGAGATATTCAGTGGAGTGTGAGATAAAGCACTCGTTCAGCTCTGGGAATCACTGGGTCGTGAGTGAAATGTGAAACACACTAAATATCTTCACTATGGGAGGAAGTATCATGTTGTAAGGCTGTAAGGTTATTTGTAATGCACATCTTAAAGGTGATTTACAAACAATCTTGTCAAAATGGAGATAATTCCATAAAAAAAATTATTTAGGCCTAATAAGCTTTTTGGTCATTTTTGACCGATTTGAATGATTAAAATTTTTATATATATATATATATATATATATACACATAGATATTCCAAACTCAAATTGTTAAAATAATCTCTATGAGTGATCCTTTTCTGAAAAGTTTAGGAGGGTTAAAAATTATGTCTCTAATGACACAAAAGGTCTTCTAGGTCTGTAAGCTACTGCGGTTAGTCCGGGGAAGAACACTTCTGTGGAAGAGCTCCTGACATCTGTTCTGCGTTTCTTCTGGATCTGGCCGGAGACGTTCCTGGCCACGAGAGCCCTGCATGTGCTGAACACCTGAACACTTCCCTCACTCTGCTCACTCTTCTCACTCTTCTGGTGCTGCTGGTAATGTGCTGAACACCTGAACACTTCCCTCACTCGTCTCACTCTTCTGGTGCTGCTGAGAATATGCTGAACACCTGAACACTTTCCTCACTCGTCTCACTCTTCTGGTGCTGCTGAGAATATGCTGAACACCTGAACACTTTCCTCACTCTTCTCACTCTTCTCACTCTTCTGGTGCTGCTGGTAATGTGCTGAACACCTGAACACTTTCCTCACTCTTCTCACTCTTCTGGTGCTGCTGAGAATATGATGAACACCTGAACACTTTCCTCACTCGTCTCACTCTTCTGGTGCTGCTGAGAATATGCTGAACACCTGAACACTTTCCTCACTCTTCTCACTCTTCTCACTCTTCTGGTGCTGCTGAGAATACGCTGAACACCTGAACACTTTCCTCACTCTTCTCACTCTTCTGGTGCTGCTGAGAATACGCTGAACACCTGAACACTTTCCTCACTCTTCTCACTCTTCTGGTGCTGCTGAGAATACGCTGAACACCTGAACACTTCCCTCACTCTTCTCACTCTTCTGGTGCTGCTGAGAATACGCTGAACACCTGAACACTTCCCTCACTCGTCTCACTCTTCTGGTGCTGCTGAGAATATGCTGAACACCTGAACACTTTCCTCACTCTTCTCACTCTTCTGGTGCTGCTGAGAATACGCTGAACACCTGAACACTTTCCTCACTCTTCTCACTCTTCTCACTCTTCTGGTGCTGCTGAGAATACGCTGAACACCTGAACACTTTCCTCACTCTTCTCACTCTTCTGGTGCTGCTGAGAATACGCTGAACACCTGAACACTTCCCTCACTCTTCTCACTCTTCTGGTGCTGCTGAGAATATGCTGAACACCTGAACACTTTCCTCACTCTTCTCACTCTTCTGGTGCTGATGAGAATACGCTGAACACCTGATCACTTTCCTCACTCTTCTCACTCTTCTGGTGCTGCTGAGAATATGCTGAACACCTGAACACTTCCCTCACTCGTCTCACTCTTCTGGTGCTGCTGAGAATACGCTGAACACCTGAACACTTCCCTCACTCTTCTCACTCTTCTGGTGCTGCTGAGAATATGCTGAACACCTGAACACTTCCCTCACTCGTCTCACTCTTCTGGTGCTGCTGAGAATACGCTGAACACCTGAACACTTCCCTCACTCTTCTCACTCTTCTGGTGCTGCTGAGAATACGCTGAACACCTGAACACTTCCCTCACTCTTCTCACTCTTCTGGTGCTGCTGAGAATATGCTGAACACCTGAACACTTTCCTCACTCTTCTCACTCTTCTGGTGCTGCTGAGAATACGCTGAACACCTGAACACTTCCCTCACTCTTCTCACTCTTCTGGTGCTGCTGAGAATACGCTGAACACCTGAACACTTTCCTCACTCTTCTCACTCTTCTGGTGCTGCTGAGAATATGCTGAACACCTGAACACTTCCCTCACTCTTCTCACTCTTCTGGTGCTGCTGAGAATATGCTGAACACCTGAACACTTCCCTCACTCGTCTCACTCTTCTGGTGCTGCTGAGAATACGCTGAACACCTGAACAATTCCCTCACTCGTCTCACTCTTCTCACTCTTCTGGTGCTGCTGGTAATGTGCTGAACACCTGAACACTTTCCTCACTCGTCTCACTCTTCTGGTGCTGCTGAGAATATGCTGAACACCTGAACACTTTCCTCACTCTTCTCACTCTTCTAGTGCTGCTGAGAATATGCTGAACACCTGAACACTTCCCTCACTCTGCTCACTCTTCTGGTGCTGCTGAGAATATGCTGAACACCTGAACACTTCCCTCACTCTTCTCACTCTTCTGGTGCTGCTGAGAATACGCTGAACACCTGAACACTTTCCTCACTCTTCTCACTCTTCTCACTCTTCTGGTGCTGCTGAGAATATGCTGAACACCTGAACAATTTCCTCACTCTTCTCACTCTTCTGTTGCTGCTGAGAATACGCTGAACACCTGAACACCTGAACACTTCCCTCACTCGTCTCACTCTTCTGGTGCTGCTGAGAATATGCTGAACACCTGAACACTTCCCTCACTCTGCTCACTCTTCTGGTGCTGCTGAGAATATGCTGAACACCTGAACACTTTCCTCACTCTTCTCACTCTTCTGGTGCTGCTGAGAATATGCTGAACACCTGAACACTTTCCTCACTCTTCTCACTCTTCTGGTGCTGCTGAGAATATGCTGAACACCTGAACACTTCCCTCACTCTTCTCACACTGAACACCTGAACACTTCCCTCACTCGTCTCACTCTTCTGGTGCTGCTGAGAATATGCTGAACACCTGAACACTTTCCTCACTCTGCTCACTCTTCTGGTGCTGCTGAGAATACGCTGAACACCTGAACACTTTCCTCACTCTTCTCACTCTTCTGGTGCTGCTGAGAATGTGCTGAACACCTGAACACTTCCCTCACTCTTCTCACTCTTCTGGGGCCTCATTTATAACCGTTGCGTACGCACAAAACAGGCCCTGAAAGAGGCGTACGCCATTTCCGACGCATAAGTTGTGATTTATAAAAACAAACTTGACGGGAAAATGTGCGCACCTGCACGCAAACTCTGACCCATGCGTACGAACGTTTTGGAGACGGAGCAGTTTGGCGACACCGATGGTGAGCTGGAGTTAAATGTCTTTTTGGTCACTTTTAGACAGAAAATCGAAATAAAATTATACATTTACAGAAATATAATACAAATATAATTTCATTTACCAAGCCTATCACTTGAAGCAAATATCCACACCTTAAATGTCCGCGCCAGCGAGCGCGTTGGGCCGTTTAGTGAAACTGACGCATAGCCTATATAACGGCAGATGAAGTAAAACTGTAAATCTTCATTATGAGTCCTAATCATAAATAGGCTACAGTGCATGTTCACAATAACATGTTTTATTTCTGATATAAACATTTAGATTAAATATGCCATTCTAATTTTCTAATAAATAGAGTTAAACACTTAAACTACATGACATTTACTGAAAAGTAAAAAAAAAAAAAAAAAAAAAAAATATATATATATATATATATATATATATATATATATATATATATACATATATATATATATATATATATATTCAATAAATAGCCTATAAATATTTGTTGTGGATGCAATGCATTTGAACACTTTTCCTTTGGCATGCTGTGTTTTAATGTTTTAACTACAGAGATAATTGCTTATCATGATAATAGCAGATTGTGCAAACATAATGCACAACAAGGTCTATCTGTTTCCATTAAAAAATATAAATCAATTAAAAAGACTATTTGGCCAGTGGAAAAGATTGAGAAAAACTTTCTCTGAAATGTATTTAACACTATTTGATTTATTTATTCAAAAACAAGGCAAGGCACATCCGTATTTCATATTTTCCTAATGTCTTGTACCGTTAAACATGTTATCACGTGGATGAATAATCATATGCAAATGATAGGCAGATGAGGATATGCATAGTAAAACTAGGCGTTGTAAGCTCCACATATGGTTATTTCGGGGAGGAGACGCATGTGCGCACAATCTTCCGCTGAGTGGGATTTATAAAGTGAATTCTGCGCAGGTTCTGGCGTACGCACGGTTTTATAAGTCTGAATATTTTTTTGCGCACGCCATTTTTGGCTTTTGGGCGCACGTACACTTTTAGTAAGGATCCTACGCACAGTTTTATAAATGAGGCCCCTGGTGCTGCTGAGAATGTGCTGAACACCTGAACAATTCCCTCACTCGTCTCACTCTTCTGGTGCTGCTGAGAATATGCTGAACACCTGAACACTTTCCTCACTCTTCTCACTCTTCTGGTGCTGCTGAGAATACGCTGAACACCTGAACACTTTCCTCACTCTTCTCACTCTTCTGGTGCTGCTGAGAATACGCTGAACACCTGAACACTTTCCTCACTCTTCTCACTCTTCTGGTGCTGCTGAGAATATGCTGAACACCTGAACACTTTCCTCACTCTTCTCACTCTTCTGGTGCTGCTGAGAATATGCTGAACACCTGAACACTTTCCTCACTCTTCTCACTCTTCTGGTGCTGCTGAGAATGTGCTGAACACCTGAACACTTTCCTCACTCTTCTCACTCTTCTCACTCTTCTGGTGCTGCTGAGAATATGCTGAACACCTGAACACTTTCCTCACTCTTCTCACTCTTCTGGTGCTGCTGAGAATGTGCTGAACACCTGAACACTTTCCTCACTCTTCTCACTCGTCTCACTCTTCTGGTGCTGCTGGTAATGTGCTGAACACCTGAACACTTTCCTCACTCTGCTCACTCTTCTGGTGCTGCTGAGAATACGCTGAACACCTGAACACTTCCCTCACTCTTCTCACTCTTCTGGTGCTGCTGAGAATATGCTGAACACCTGAACACTTTCCTCACTCTTCTCACTCTTCTGGTGCTGCTGAGAATATGCTGAACACCTGAACACTTCCCTCACTCTTCTCACACTGAACACCTGAACACTTTCCTCACTCTTCTCACTCTTCTGGTGCTGCTGAGAATGTGCTGAACACCTGAACACTTCCCTCACTCTTCTCACACTGAACACCTGAACACTTTCCTCACTCTTCTCACTCTTCTGGTGCTGCTGAGAATATGCTGAACACCTGAACACTTTCCTCACTCTTCTCACTCTTCTGGTGCTGCTGAGAATGTGCTGAACACCTGAACACTTTCCTCACTCTTCTCACTCTTCTGGTGCTGCTGAGAATATGCTGAACACCTGAACACTTTCCTCACTCTTCTCACTCTTCTGGTGCTGCTGAGAATACGCTGAACACCTGAACACTTTCCTCACTCTTCTCACTCTTCTGGTGCTGCTGAGAATATGCTGAACACCTGAACACTTCCCTCACTCGTCTCACTCTTCTGGTGCTGCTGAGAATATGCTGAACACCTGAACACTTCCCTCACTCTTCTCACTCTTCTGGTGCTGCTGAGAATATGCTGAACACCTGAACACTTCCCTCACTCTTCTCACTCTTCTGGTGCTGCTGAGAATATGCTGAACACCTGAACACTTCCCTCACTCTTCTCACTCTTCTGGTGCTGCTGAGAATATGCTGAACACCTGAACACTTCCCTCACTCTTCTCACTCTTCTGGTGCTGCTGAGAATACGCTGAACACCTGAACACTTTCCTCACTCGTCTCACTCTTCTGGTGCTGCTGAGAATACGCTGAACACCTGAACACTTTCCTCACTCTTCTCACTCTTCTGGTGCTGCTGGTAATATGCTGAACACCTGAACACTTCCCTCACTCTTCTCACTCTTCTGGTGCTGCTGAGAATATGCTGAACACCTGAACACTTCCCTCACTCTTCTCACACTGAACACCTGAACACTTCCCTCACTCTTCTCACACTGAACACCTGAACACTTCCCTCACTCGTCTCACTCTTCTGGTGCTGCTGAGAATACGCTGAACACCTGAACACTTTCCTCACTCTTCTCACTCTTCTGGTGCTGCTGGTAATATGCTGAACACCTGAACACTTCCCTCACTCTTCTCACTCTTCTGGTGCTGCTGGTAATATGCTGAACACCTGAACACTTCCCTCACTCTTCTCACTCTTCTGGTGCTGCTGAGAATGTGCTGAACACCTGAACACTTTCCTCACTCTTCTCACACTGAACACCTGAACACTTTCCTCACTCGTCTCACTCTTCTGGTGCTGATGAGAATACGCTGAACACCTGAACACTTCCCTCACTCTTCTCACTCTTCTGGTGCTGCTGAGAATATGCTGAACACCTGAACACTTCCCTCACTCGTCTCACTCTTCTGGTGCTGCTGAGAATACGCTGAACACCTGAACACTTCCCTCACTCGTCTCACACTGAACACCTGAACACTTTCCTCACTCGTCTCACTCTTCTGGTGCTGCTGAGAATATGCTGAACACCTGAACACTTCCCTCACTCGTCTCACTCTTCTGGTGCTGCTGAGAATATGCTGAACACCTGAACACTTTCCTCACTCTTCTCACTCTTCTGGTGCTGCTGAGAATATGCTGAACACCTGAACACTTCCCTCACTCGTCTCACTCTTCTGGTGCTGCTGAGAATATGCTGAACACCTGAACACTTCCCTCACTCTTCTCACTCTTCTGGTGCTGCTGAGAATACGCTGAACACCTGAACACTTTCCTCACTCTTCTCACTCTTCTGGTGCTGCTGAGAATATGCTGAACACCTGAACACTTCCCTCACTCGTCTCACTCTTCTGGTGCTGCTGAGAATATGCTGAACACCTGAACACTTTCCTCACTCGTCTCACTCTTCTGGTGCTGCTGAGAATATGCTGAACACCTGAACACTTTCCTCACTCGTCTCACTCTTCTGGTGCTGCTGAGAATATGCTGAACACCTGAACACTTTCCTCACTCTTCTCACTCTTCTGGTGCTGCTGAGAATATGCTGAACACCTGAACACTCTTCTCACTCTTCTCACTCTTCTGGTGCTGCTGAGAATACGCTGAACACCTGAACACTTTCCTCACTCTTCTCACTCTTCTGGTGCTGCTGAGAATACGCTGAACACCTGAACACTTCCCTCACTCTTCTCACACTGAACACCTGAACACTTCCCTCACTCGTCTCACTCTTCTGGTGCTGCTGAGAATACGCTGAACACCTGAACACTTTCCTCACTCTTCTCACACTGAACACCTGAACACTTTCCTCACTCTTCTCACTCTTCTCACTCTTCTGGTGCTGCTGGTAATCTGCTGAACACCTGAACACTTTCCTCACTCTTCTCACACTGAACACCTGAACACTTTCCTCACTCTTCTCACTCTTCTCACTCTTCTGGTGCTGCTGGTAATCTGCTGAACACCTGAACACTTTCCTCACTCTTCTCACTCTTCTCACTCTTCTGGTGCTGCTGGTAATGTGCTGAACACCTGATCACTTTCCTCACTCTTCTCACTCTTCTGGTGCTGCTGAGAATACGCTGAACACCTGAACACTTTCCTCACTCTTCTCACTCTTCTGGTGCTGCTGAGAATACGCTGAACACCTGAACACTTCCCTCACTCGTCTCACTCTTCTGGTGCTGCTGAGAATACGCTGAACACCTGAACACTTTCCTCACTCGTCTCACTCTTCTGGTGCTGCTGGTAATCTGCTGAACACCTGAACACTTTCCTCACTCTTCTCACACTGAACACCTGAACACTTTCCTCACTCTTCTCACTCTTCTCACTCTTCTGGTGCTGCTGAGAATATGCTGAACACCTGAACACTTTCCTCACTCGTCTCACTCTTCTGGTGCTGCTGGTAATATGCTGATATCATCAGTGATTTGGGGCGGCTACTATAAATTAGAATTGACTCAAAAGAGTGCTTCAGTCTGCTGTATATCTATAGAAATGTACAGCTTTCATCACAAATATTCTTTTGGATTGCAAGTATTATTTGAGTACAGAGACTCAACTGAATCTCTTTGAGACTCGAGTGAATCTGTTTCAGAATATGCCGGAAGTTTCCTGCAAGACATGGACATATAAAGCCAAGTTACTCCCTCTGCTTTACACAGCTACATCTACAGGAAAAATGCGTAAATCACACTATTCATTAGTCGTCACAATATCAAATCACTTGATTCAGTGAAATGGTCTCTTGTAGTGAAATGGTGAGATGATTTTCAACGGCTCTTGACACGGCACTCGTCGAGCTGCGGGTCATGACGCGCTTGACTCGTGTCTCCATGTTGTAGGTGTTTAATGACAGCTCTCGAGGAACAGTGGAACCTCTGAGCTCTATATCACACGCAATATAGCTTTTGATTGCTTCTGTAATCTGACTCATTTTGTGGAATTACATGAGACTAAATTGTCATGACACTTTGATGCATTTCATAAAAAGAAAGACAAAAGCCAGATGTGTGGTTTTCTGTGAGGTTTGTTTCAGGAGAAACCACATGGTTTGTGTAGTCTTTGTGTAACAGTTCTGATAAAAATGATTCTGCGGTGAAGGAAATGCTACGGAAAAAAACAAATGTAATTTCTACACGAAAAAAGTTCGTTCAGGCGTTAGTACTCAATTCAAGCTTGTAGAAATTAAAGAGTAAAAATATCAAGTGAAACCTACTCAACTTTTCTAATACTGGTGTTCCCATCATGCACCGGGACGTTAATAAGTAATAATGTTGATTCTGTTCTCCAGCTGTATTTACTCCGTTTATCACTGCTTTTGCTGGTTTGGTATTGAGTATCAAGTGTTGAGTCTCTGTGCCATGTTACTTCTATTATGTAGATACAGTATGGAATATATACAATATCTATTTTTCATTTACTTAGATGTTTTAAAAGTGTGGTTTAATTCAGTTATAGTGTTTGAGCAAACACTTAATTCTATATGTGAAATTAAACATAAAAACGTAATATTTACTTAATTACTTCATTAAATGTTAATGGGCCCTATTTTAACGATCTGAAACGCAAGTGTCAAAGCGCAAAGCGCAAGTAACTTTGTGGGCGGATCCCGGCGCTGTTGCTATTTTCCCGGCGCGATAAATGACTCTTGCGCCTAGCGCAAATGTAAAATGGGTTGGTCTGAAGTAGCTTCATTATTCATAGGTGTGGTTTGGGCGTAACGTGAAATAAACCAATCAGAGCGTCCTCTCACATTCCCTTTAAGAGCAGACGCGCTTGTTCCACGGCGGATCGCTATTATAACGGCGGATTTGCCAGGCGCACGCCAGTAGCAGTTCACAGCCGAGGAGACCGACGTTCTCGTCAGGACCGTAAAACACAGAGAAGTGATACTGGGGATGATGGGAGAAACCCACCCAAATTAGCTTCGGTTAAACAGGCGTATAATTTGGGTAAATGTGTAGCCTAATCTAGATTTTTTTTTACAAAAATCTAGATAGATCTTTTTCACATCTTCACGGACAAAACAATGATTTCCCTCGTGTGCTAATATTTTTCCTTGTAATAATGTATGATTTGCAAAAATGAAAACTGCTGCGTCTGTTTATATTAGAGAATCAAAGTGGATGCGCGTTAACATTATGGCCAAGCACGCGCCCTTAAAATGCCATATCACTAACGCGCAACGCGCCACTGTCTTTAGACTGTTTTTTTCCTGGTCAATGGCGCAATTGCTTTCTAAACCTGGAAAATAGCACCAGGGGAGTTTTGCGCCGGAACACGCTCCTCTTTGCGCTGAACCGCCCCCGCGAGCGCAAGTTCATTCCCTAATTTACCGACGTGCGTCTGTGGAGGGAAAAGTCCGCTGTGCGCGGGTGCAAAATAGGAATGATACATGCGTCGGTGTACAAAGTCAATTGCGCTGGGTGCAAGATAGGGCCCATAGTGTCAATTAAATGTCAAATGAATGTTAAGTTCAATAGTAAGTAGATTTCACTGGATAAGTTGTACAGAGCAGTAGTTAGTGAATGTGTAAATGTGTGAATGTGTGAATGTGCAAATTGTTACGAGGATTTTATCAAGTAAATCCTACAAGTATTAGTCTCAGTGAGTAATGCCCTGAGGAGGACAAGCACATAACTAAACTTTTTGTGAAAATTGATCCTGAAATCGGTTCTCTTGGTCTATCTTCTGTTCTGTGGCTGACCGGTTTGGCTCGACTATGTTCAGATATAGAGATTTAGAGTGTGAAAACTGTTCCTGCTCATTTTATAAAGTGTTTTTATTACTGGTTTGTCCTGTCACTGACAGCATTATTCATAGTCCCAGATCATAGATAGCGACTTCCAGCACAGACGTAAAGCTCAAGCCATTGACCGCATCAGGAGACAGTACAGGCTGGTGAGCAGGTTGGGTAAATTGAATAATGTAAATGGGATACATCAATAAATAGCATGGACTGAGCACTAAAGCTTACTGAGTCCCTGGCTGGCGTTCTGCCAGTAATCAGAAGATAAGGCATATTCTTTTGGCAGAGTAATACAATTACTGGAGGACAGGAGAGGACGAGAATAGAAGCTCTTCAGTTTAGATCAGTGGTGGGAGATGAAGCGCTGGAGCGCAGGAACATTCCTGAAGCCACACGCCACTCACTACATCTGCATTACAGCAACAGCAGGACCGCTCTCCTGACAACACACACACACACACACACGCCACTCACTACATCTGCATTACAGCAACAGCAGGACCGCTCTCCTGACAACACACACACACACACACACGCCACTCACTACATCTGCATTACAGCAACAGCAGGACCGCTCTCCTGACAACACACACACACACACACACACACACACGCCACTCACTACATCTGCATTACAGCAACAGCAGGACCGCTCTCCTGACAACACACACACACACACACACACACACACGCCACTCACTACATCTGCATTACAGCAACAGCAGGACCGCTCTCCTGAGAACACACACACACACACACACACACACACACACACGCCACTCACTACATCTGCATTACAGCAACAGCAGGACCGCTCTCCTGAGAACACACACACACACACACACACACACACACACACACACGCCACTCACTACATCTGCATTACAGCAACAGCAGGACCGCTCTCCTGACAACACACACACACACACACACGCCACTCACTACATCTGCATTACAGCAACAGCAGGACCGCTCTCCTGACAACACACACACACACACACACACACACACACGCCACTCACTACATCTGCATTACAGCAACAGCAGGACCGCTCTCCTGACAACACACACACACACACACACACACACACACACACACACGCCACTCACTACATCTGCATTACAGCAACAGCAGGACCGCTCTCCTGACAACACACACATCTCACACACACACACACACACACACACGCCACTCACTGCATCTGCATTACAGCAACAGCAGGACCGCTCTCCTGACAACACACACATCTCACACACACACACACACACACACACACACACACACACACACACACACACGCCACTCACTGCATCTGCATTACAGCAACAGCAGAACCGCTCTCCTGAAAACACACACATCTCACAGCAGGACCGCTCTCCTGAGAACACACACACACACACACACACACACACGCCACTCACTACATCTGCATTACAGCAACAGCAGAACCGCTCTCCTGAAAACACACACATCTCACAGCAGGACCGCTCTCCTGAGAACACACACACACACACACACACACACACACACACACACACACACACACCACTCACTACATCTGCATTACAGCAACAGCAGGACCGCTCTCCTGAGAACACACACACACACACACACACACACACACACACACGCCACTCACTACATCTGCATTACAGCAACAGCAGAACCGCTCTCCTGAAAACACACACATCTCACAGCAGGACCGCTCTCCTGAGAACACACACACACACGGAGAGACTGTACATTACCAACACACACACACACACACGGAGAGACGCTGTACATTACCAACACACACACACACACGGAGAGACGCACGACTACACACTGTACATTACCAACACACACACGGAGAGACGCACGACTACACACTGTACATTACCAACACACACACACACACACACGGAGAGACGCACGACTACACACTGTACATTACCAACACACACACACACACACGGAGAGACGCTGTACATTACCAACACACACACACACACGGAGAGACGCACGACTACACACTGTACATTACCAACACACACACGGAGAGACGCACGACTACACACTGTACATTACCAACACACACACGGAGAGACGCACGACTACACGCTGTACATTACCAACACACACACACACACACACGGAGAGACGCACGACTACACACTGTACATTACCAACACACACACACGGACAGACACACGACTACACACTGTACATTACCAACACACACACGGACAGACACACGACTACACACTGTACATTACCAACACACACACACACACACACGGAGAGACGCACGACTACACACTGTACATTACCAACACACACACACACACACGGAGAGACGCTGTACATTACCAACACACACACACACACGGAGAGACGCACGACTACACACTGTACATTACCAACACACACACGGAGAGACGCACGACTACACACTGTACATTACCAACACACACACACACACACACACGGAGAGACGCACGACTACACACTGTACATTACCAACACACACACACGGACAGACGCACGACTACACACTGTACATTACCAACACACACACGGAGAGACGCACGACTACACACTGTACATTACCAACACACACACGGAGAGACGCACGACTACACACTGTACATTACCAACACACACACACGGACAGACACACGACTACACACTGTACATTACCAACACACACACGGACAGACACACGACTACACACTGTGCCCAGCTCCACAAATACAACAGAAATGAAGTGAAATCCCGGATAAATAGAATGAGATCCCACAATATAGTTAGGATATAATGTACAAATGTATTTTTTATGTGGCGAACACAACTTTGCCTGGCATTCGTTTGAGGATCAGCACATGTCTCTGAAGCATTGGCGTTTGCACTGCGCGCTACGGCTCGGCTCGGCTGTGGGGTTTCCACTGTGCACAGGACCTGGTCCCGGCCACTTTTATTCACTTCCACCATCCACGCCAGCCGTGGCGATACTAAACTGTGACGTGTAAACCCCGCTGATCACTGATTGGTCAGAGAGAATCGTCACTACCAGCGTCATTGGGTTTGCGACACAAGACACCAAACCTGCTAGATAGTGAGCAACAGCCACCACAGTATCATTTGTTCATACAACATTTTTAAACGACTTGCTTTTGAACGACCGTCGCACGCAACTTGAAAAAGGAAATGTCAGCGCTACTATAATCGGTCTATAATCACACCCACTTTGAAGCGGTACTAAACTGCAGCGGAAGAGCAAACCGAGCCAAAGTAAAGCGAGCCGAGTCGTGCCACGCAGTGAAACTCAGCCAATCAGATAATGGCCACACTGCACTGACCAATCACAGCACATTCCAGCTTCATCCAATCACATTGAGCTTTACAATCAGGATGTGAATAGAGCCACAATTCACCAAACTCGCATGTTATCCAGGCTGAGGCGCTTTCGCTCTCTCGTAATAACGCGTCCGTGATATCGTTTCCATAAAAGAGATTTTAAGTGCTTTTCCTTGTGATTTTCAATATGACATTGGGGCTTGTGGATGCAATGGTTGTCATGATTCTGCCATCATGTCTTTGTTTTTCCTGGTCTTGTGGCAGGATCATGGCAGACCCATGTTTTGTGTACAAGCGCATGGCCAATTGTTTGGGCCATGTGCTTGTGTTGTCTCGTCATCTAGCCCCGCCCTCCTTGTTATCCTCGTTTTGTCAGTATAGCTTTACCTGTGTCACCTGTTGTGTTATCATTATTCTCTCTATTTAATCCCCTTGTGTTTGCTGTCCTGTGTCGGTTCATTGTCTAACACTTGTCAAACTCTGTCCATCGTTGCGTGTCTATCTTTATGATATATCTCTGTGAGTACTTTGTCTGGAATCCTGTTAAACGTATTGTGAGAATTGTTTTGCTGTTACTGTCTAGTCATCGTCATCGTCGAGTCTTAGTCAAGGTTAATTACCTTTTGTCTTGTTTTGCCCCCTCGTGGGTTTAGTTTTCTCTGTTTTGTCTACAATAATTTGTGTTTGAGCATTCAGTCTGCTTTTGGGTTCATCTACCTTCATCCACATAACAATGGTATGAAAACTTAAAAAGAAACATTGTAATGTTGCATATAAGTGATAACAGAAAGCATAAACACAATGTTTCCAAATCAATAAACATAATAATAAGTCATTACAAGTATATTGCATCTGCTTGTGATTTTTAGATTTGACAATATATATCTCAGGTTTTTTGTTTAGTTTTTTACATTTATTTGCCTCTATTTGGAATAATTGAAATATATATATATTTAAAGATGATCTACTTTACACATTTTTTTATTCATGGTGATAACATGAAAAAATATGCCTAGGTTTAGTGGAAGATTCTTGCCATCTACTGGATAACAAACACTTTTACTTGTACTTGAGTTGTTCATGATGGGAATGTTGTGTTGAAGTGTTGTGAGCGGTTTATGATGGGAATGTTGTCAAGTCAAGTCAAGTCATCTTTATTTATATAGCGCTTTTTACAATACAGATTGTATCAAAGCAGCTTCACAGTGATAACATGAAAATAATACAAAAAATAATTTCATCATCGTCCACCTTTAAGGCAGATCTATAATATTGTTGAATATTAAATGTCCCCAACTAAGCAAGCCATAAGGTAAGGCAACAGCGGCAAGGAACCAAAACTCCATCAGGGACAGAATGGAGAAAAAAACCTTGGGAGAACCCAGGCTCAGTCGGGGGCCAGTTCTCCTCTGGCCAATGAGTGAACAGTGGATGAAGTTCAGAATGAATCAGAGTATTTGTCCAGTTCCGGTTGGTTGAAGTCGGAGTGGAGAGGAGGAGAGACTGGTTGACACTTCAGGTCAGCGGCGTCGTTGTCGTGTCCTGGCGCTGGTCCTTCATCAGATCTGGATACGGCCTGGTTCCGGTGGACAGCGGTAAACCTCGGGATAGACAGAGAGACTAATATTAGCGTAGACGCCATCCTTCTTATGATGTACCAAGTACATCAGGATTACGGGAAGTGTTCCCGGTCCCGGCTGTTCTAAACTATGCAGCCTAATTATAAGTCTATAATGTGTTATGTGTATGCTAGGCCGAAGAGATGTGTTTTTAGTCTAGATTTGAACTGACAGAGTGTGTCTGCTTCCCGGACAATGGTAGGAAGACTGTTCCAAAGTTTTGGTGCTAAGTAGGAAAAGGATCTACCGCCAGCAGTCGATTTTGATATTCTAGGTATTATTAACTGGCCGGAGTTTTGAGATCGCAGTAGACGTGAAGGACTATAATGCGTTAAGAGCTCGCTCAAGTACTGCGGAGCTAAACCATTTAGTGCTTTGTAAGTGATCAGCAATATTTTAAAATGTATACGATGTTTAATAGGCAGCCAATGCAGTGTTGACAGAACAGGGCTAATATGGTCATACTTCCTGGTTCTAGTAAGAACTCGAGCTGCTGCGTTTTGGACCAGCTGTAGTTTGTTTATTAAGCGTGCAGGGCAACCACCCAGTAGAGCATTACAATAATCTAGCCTTGAGGTCATGAACGCATCAACTAACTGTTCTGCATTATTCATTGAGAGCATATGACGTAATTTAGATATATTTTTAAGATGGAAGAAAGCGGTTTTACAGATACTAGACACATGACTTTCAAATGAAAGATTGGTATCAAAGAGCACACCCAGGTTCCTAACCGACGACGAAGACTTGTAAGTATTGTGAGTTGTTCATGATGGGAATGTTGTGTTTGCAGGGGTAGTGTGGAAGTGAGGAGGACACTGTGAGAATGGCTACGCCGCAGACTTCCAGACAGAGCAGTTACTCCTCAATCTCTGGAAAGATGTAAGTGAAATGCATTCCTTATTATCAACCCAGTTATCGTTCTCTTTTAGATATTAAAAGAAAATAAGCATAACACTTTATAATAACTTTCATTACTAAATAAATAACTAACATTACATAATGCTTAACTGATCATTAGTTAATATATTCACACAGTTAGAAATAAACTTGCAATTCATATGATCAAACACTTTTAATAAAATCTACAAATGATTTTGACAGATGGTTTACAGTGATTAAAAGCTTAATTAATAATAGCATATACTGCTGAACGGATCTTTAATTAATATATATTCAAATAGCTTTGAGATAATGTGTGTCACGGGTGATTGCTGGCAGAAAGACGAGGAAGACGGATACAATTCAAAAGGGTAATTCTCTAAAGATCCTACAGGAGGGCAAACGGAACATAGACAACACCAGACACTGGACTGAACATAGACAACACCAGACACTGGACTGAACATAGACAACACCAGACACTGGACTGAACATAGACAACACCAGACACTGGACTGAACATAGACAACACCGGACACTGGACTGAACATAGACAACACCGGACACTGGACTGAACATAGACAACACCGGACACTGGACTGAACATAGACAACACCGGACACTGGACTGAACATATATAACACCGGACACTGGACTGAACATAGACAACACCGGACACTGGACTGAACATAGACAACACCGGACACTGGACTGAACATATATAACACCGGACACTGGACTGAACATAGACAACACCGGACACTGGACTGAACATAGACAACACCGGACACTGGACTGAACATAGACAACACCGGACACTGGACTGAACATATATAACACCGGACACTGGACTGAACATAGACAACACCGGACACTGGACTGAACATAGACAACACCGGACACTGGACTGAACATAGACAACACCGGACACTGGACTGAACATATATAACACCGGACACTGGACTGAACATATATAACACCGGACACTGGACTGACCATAGACAACACCGGACACTGGACTGAACATAGACAACACCGGACACTGGACTGAACATATATAACACCGGACACTGGACTGAACATATATAACACCGGACACTGGACTGAACATAAATAACACCGGACACTGGACTGAACATATATAACACCGGACACTGGACTGAACATATGTAACACCGGACACTGGACTGAACATATATAACACCGGACACTGGACTGAACATATATAACACCGGACACTGGACTGAACATAGACAACACCGGACACTGGACTGAACATAGACAACACCAGACACTGGACTGAACATAGACAACACCGGACACTGGACTGAACATATATAACACCGGACACTGGACTGAACATAGACAACACCGGACACAGGACTGAACATAGACAACACCGGACACTGGACTGAACATAGACAACACCGGACACTGGACTGAACATAGACAACACCGGACACTGGACTGAACATAGACAACACCGGACACTGGACTGAACATATATAACACCGGACACTGGACTGAACAAAGACAACACCGGACACTGGACTGAACATAGACAACACCGGACACTGGACTGAACATAGACAACACCGGACACTGGACTGAACATATATAACACCGGACACTGGACTGAACATAGACAACACCGGACACTGGACTGAACATAGACAACACCGGACACTGGACTGAACATATATAACACCGGACACTGGACTGAACATAAATAACACCGGACACTGGACTGAACATATATAACACCGGACACTGGACTGAACATATATAACACCGGACACTGGACTGAACATATATAACACCGGACACTGGACTGAACATAGACAACACTGGACACATAACTGAACATATATAACACCGGACACTGGACTGAACATATATAACACCGGACACTGGACTGAACATATATAACACCGGACACTGGACTGAACATATATAACACCGGACACTTGACTGAACATAGACAACACCGGACACTGGACTGAACATATATAACACCGGACACTGGACTGAACATATATAACACCGGACACTGGACTGAACATAGATAACACCGGACACTGGACTGAACATATATAACACCGGACACTGGACGGAACATAGACAACACCGGACACTGGACTGAACATATATAACACCGGACACTTGACTGAACATAGACAACACCGGACACTGGACTGAACATATATAACACCGGACACTGGACTGAACATATATAACACCGGACACTGGACTGAACATAGATAACACCGGACACTGGACTGAACATATATAACACCGGACACTTGACTGAACATAGACAACACCGGACACTGGACTGAACATAGACAACACCGGACACTGGACTGAACATAGACAACACCGGACACTGGACTGAACATAGACAACACCGGACACTGGACTGAACATAGGCAACACCGGACACTGGACTGAACATAGACAACACCGGACACTGGACTGAACATAGACAACACCGGACACTGGACTGAACATAGACAACACCGGACACTGGACTGAACATAGACAACACCGGAAACTGGACTGAACATAGACAGCACCGGACACTGGACTGAACATAGACAACACCGGACACTGGACTGAACATAGACAGCACCGGACACTGGACTGAACATAGACAACACCGGACACTGGACTGAACATAGACAACACCGGACACTGGACTGAACATAGACAGCACCGGACACTGGACTGAACATAGACAACACCGGACACTGGACTGAACATAGACAGCACCGGACACTGGACTGAACATAGACAACACCGGACACTGGATTGAACATAGACAACACCGGACACTGGACTGAACATAGACAACACCGGACACTGGACTGAACATAGACAACACCGGACACTGGACTGAACATAGACAACACCGTACACTGGACTGAACATAGACAACACCGGACACTGGACTGAACATAGACAACACCGGACACTGGACTGAACATATATAACACCGGACACTGGACTGAACATAGACAACACCGGACACAGGACTGAACATAGACAACACCGGACACTGGACTGAACATAGACAACACCGGACACTGGACTGAACATAGACAACACCGGACACTGGACTGAACATAGACAACACCGGACACTTGACTGAACATAGACAACACCGGACACTGGACTGAATATATATAACACCGGACACAGGACTGAACATATATAACACCGGACACTGGACTGAACATAGACAACACCGGACACTGGACTGAACATAGACAACACCGGACACTGGACTGAACATATATAACACCGGACACTGGACTGAACATAGACAACACCGGACACTGGACTGAACATAGACAACACCGGACACTGGACTGAACATAGACAACACCGGACACTGGACTGAACATAGACAACACCGGACACTGGACTGAACATAGACAACACCGGACACTGGACTGAACATAGACAACACCGGACACTGGACTGAACATAGACAACACCGGACACTGGACTGAACATAGACAACACCGGACACTGGACTGAACATAGACAACACCGGACACTGGACTGAACATAGACAACACCGGACACTGGACTGAACATATATAACACCAGACTTTGGTCTGAACATATGTAACACCGGACTCTGGACTGAACATATGTAACACCGGACTCTGGACTGAACATATGTAACACCAGACTTTGGACTGAACATATGTAACACCAGACTCTGGACTGAACATATGTAACACCGGACACTGGACTGAACATATGTAACACCAGACTTTGGACTGAACATATGTTACACCGGACTCTGGACTGAACATATGTACAGCTGTTAATGATGCTGACCGATGAGACAACAAATGGGTGATGAAGGCAGGTGATGACAAAACATAACGAGTCCAAACTAACGTGAATGTGACAATTTGCTTGTTAATGTTTAAATGTATATCATTAAACTTCAATTCATTTATTACCTAATGCACTTTTTTACAGTGACAAATGTCATAAAAAATTTGTTTATTTAGTAATTTCAAGAACACTATTCATGTAAAGATCCCAGAAAGCAATTTTGCGTCCAAATAATAGCCGTCCAAACACAGTTAAAGAGACGTCTAACCTGACTGGTCATCAATAACATGTCAAAGAAATGAAACCAAACGCTTTGTAATCACTGTTGGCTTTGCTCACATCCTGGAACATCATTCATCTCGCTAGTTATTTTGGCAAAAACTACTTGTAACAAAATTCTGTTATTTTAGAAGTGGGTTACTCATAGCCGGACTACATCAGGTCTATAGTTAACCTAGACGGGGAAATTCAATTATTCATTAACTCATAACCACAGTCTGTCACACAGTTGGTGTTCGTTTGTTGAGCTGTATATTTGCAGACTTCGACTATTTACACATCGTTACATATCATTGTCACGTTTAGAGTTTGTTTTTGATCTACTCTGTTCATGTCTGTGTTTCTAAGGCTACGTTTACACGTGGCCGGTTATTTTCATAAACGGACATTTCACCCTCTCCGTTTTCAGAAAAGTGTTCGTTTACACGAACCTGTGTATATGGCGTCAAGAGCATGCCAAACCTATAGGTGGCAGTGTAACGAGAAGCTCAAGCCCACGTTAGCCAATCAGAATCCCGAAAATATAGGTCGCACTTTTGACGCAGTGCAAGTTCTGTCTCATACTGTGACGTCGACTGCCTAAAACTCAGTTTTTCTCAGTTTACAAAATCTCCACTCTGGCCGGAGTTTTTAGAAAGAATCGTTTTCAGAGGAGAATTCTCCGTTTGCGTGTAAACGAGGGGCACAACCGAAGGGAAATGTCTCCGTTTTTCAAAATAACCATGTATGTGTAAACGTAAATGTCTAAGTTGGTTTTCAGTTTAATTAGTCCAGTTTCTTTTTGCCTGTTTAGTTTCATCCAGTTCCCCATGCTCGTTCCTCATTGGTTGTGTAGGATACACATGGTTTGATTAAGTGGTCACAGGTGTTTCTCTTTTCTTTGATTGTTTTGTTCTGTCTATTTAAGCCTTGTTACTTTCAGTCCCTTGTCAGAGCTAAGTTGCGTATGGTTAGGTTGTTCTGCGTATGTGTATTAGTCTTGATAAAATGAACTGAAGACTGCTGCACTTAGATCCTGTTTACCATGCTACCGCCGGTGACGCTTACAGACGGAGAAATAACTGTTTGATCCCCAGCTGATTTTGTAAGTTCGCCCACTTACAAAGAAATGAAGGGTCTATAATTTTATGGTAGGTTTATTTTACCAGATAGAGACAGAATATCAACCAAAAACTCCAGGAAAAAAACATTATATAAAGGTTATACATTTATTTGCATTTCAGTGAGTGAAAAGTATTTGATCCCCAACCAAAACATTATTTAGTACTTGGTGGAGAAAGCTTTGTTGGCAAGCACAGAGGTAAGACGCTTCTTATAGATGGTCATAATAGTGAGCCGGGGTTCTGACGGAGAACCAGGAAGTGTAAACTGCACAGGAGACACACACAGAAGAGAAGAGTTTGTAAATAAAGTCATTATTTTTTTATTTTTTTAGCACAAAAGTTATTCTCGTTGCTTCACAACTTTAAGGTTGAGTTATCCAAGGTTGGCATCCAAGATGTGTTAAATGCAGTACTTCACTCGGTGAGCTGCACGGTGCTGGATATGGAGAATTGTGTTTAAAACCGAGATCACAATTCCCCCATGATTCTGAATAGATAACTAATCAAAATAACCTAATTTACTAGAGGTTCTGACAAAATGTATGTTGCTGCAGAATATTTAATTAATTTGAATAAAATATATATATATATGAATAATATAAAACGGAATCCCTTTAGTTTCCCTAAATGTATTACTGGAGCGCTGTCCTTCAGTTATTAGGGGTTTTTGTTTAGTTTTGGAAATGCTGAGAGGAAACAAGCATCATTATCATGAGTGCACATTCATGCATGTAGATATAAATATATATTGATGTGTGTGTAAATGAAGCGAAGCCCTTGTGTTTTGCAGCTGGTCGCTCCAGCAGACAGCAGGTGTGTGTGTGTTGTGCGTGTATGTGTGTGCGTGTGTGTGTGTGTTGTGCTGCTCACTCATGTTTGCCTCCCCCCCCCCCGATGAACAATTATCATCGCACACGCCAGCGGTTCACACAGGTGCTTGTCTGAGCTCCACTGGATCCTCCATCTACACACACACACACACACACACACACACACACGCACAATAGAACAACAGACTCCGTTTCATCTGTGATGTCACTGAAAAACAGGCCAGAAAGCTCCGACTATGATCATGCTAATGAGGGAACGGCGTGACTGAGAATAAGTTCAGGAAGAGCATGAATAATACAGGAGCTTCTCCTGACAGCATCTTCCGTTTGACCAGCGTATGCATCGTGTCTGAGAAGAAAACGCCATTTTTATTCTATTTGAAATGTTGAATATAGACGCGCTGTGTGACAGAATCTGCTGAATAATGGATGTGTGTTGGGTAAAGCGCCGGCTGGAAGGGCCGGGATGTGCAGATCGTAGGTGTACTCTGACATCATTACAGAAGTCTTCAACTCAATATGTTTGTGTTGTTTTTCCACAATGCACATCTTCACATAGATCGTGTCACAACGACTGCAGGAGGAAGACATGAATAAAAGCAGTCAAGTCATCTTCATTTATATAGCGCTTTTAACAATGTAGACTGTTTCAAAGCTGCTTTACAGAGATAAACGTATAATTTAAGGTAACAGATTGTTTTGGCTTTATAGCGGTTCTTGAATAATGTTATTTTCCAGCTAAAGTTAGTTTTGATTGATTCTCTTCCGTCGAAAGGATCATTAGTTATTAAATTAGGGGCCGCTAAGACGACAGCGTTCTCTCTACACGGCCTTTAAACTGAACCTGTGAGAAACACTGATGGTGCTCACGTGCGCATCAAGAATTAACTCTATAGTTATGTGTGTTTGAATATATGTGCGCATGTTTGTAATTCTCTGCAAACCAAGCCTTAACAAACTACTTGTCTTAAATTTTAATTCAGAATTTTACGGGGTAAATACGCAAAACTGAAATTATCCCCACAAAGCTTTATCTGTAGAGTGGTAAAGGGATCCTCCATAGGGAGAGGCTAGTGGACACTTCAGCGCTGTGGTGTCATCGGGTCCAGGCGAAGGTCCTTCCTCAGATCTGGACACGGCCTGGATCCAAGACACTAAAATTAGCGTAGATGCCATTCTTCTTATGATGTAACGAGTACATCAGGATTTACGGGAAGTGTTCCCAGTTCCGGCTGACCTAATCTATGCAGCCTAACATTGAGTTATATAAGTCTATAATGTGTTATGTGAATGCTAGGCCAAAGAGATGTGTCTTTAATCTAGCTTTGAACTGACAGAGTGTGTCTGCTTCCCGGACAATGGTAGGAAGACTGTTCCAAAGTTTTGGTGCTAAATAGGAAAAGGATCTACCGCCAGCAGTCGATTTTGATATTCTAGGTATTATTAACTGGCCGGAGTTTTGAGATCGCAGTAGACGTGAAGGACTATAATGCGTTAAGAGCTCGCTCAAGTACTGCGGAGCTAAACCATTTAGTGCTTTGTAAGTGATCAGCAATATTTTAAAATGTATACGATGTTTAATAGGCAGCCAATGCAGTGTTGACAGAACGGGGCTAATATGGTCATACTTCCTGGTTCTGGTAAGAACTCGAGCTGCTGCGTTTTGAACTAGCTGTAGTTTGTTTATTAAGTGTGCAGGGCAACCACCCAGTAGAGCATTACAATAATCTAGCCTTGAGGTCATGAACGCATTAACTAATTGTTCTGCATTTGTCAATGAGAGCATATGGCGTAATTTAGATATATTTTTAAGATGGAAAAATGTGGTTTTACAGATACTAGACACGTGACTTTCAAATAAAAGATTGGTATCAAAGAGCACACATGTGCAATGTGCGCACACACACACACACACACACACACACACACACCCAGGTTTCTAACCGACGACGAAGACTTAATAGAGCATCATCAAGTGTTAGACAGTACTCTAGGTTATTACGTGTGGAAGTTTTTGGTCCAATAATTAGAATATCTGTTTTTTCAGAATTTAGTTGTAGGAAATTACTACTCATCCAATTTTTTATATCTACTATGCATTCCGTTAATTTTGTTAGGTTTTGAAGAAATATACAGCTGAGTATCGTCGGCATAACAGTGAAAGCTAATTCCATGTTTCCTAATGATATCTCCTAATGGTAGCATGTACAGAGTGAACAGCAGCGGTCCTAGTACTGAGCCTTGTGGTACGCCATACTGAACTTGTGATCAATAAGACATCTGATTTAAGTCATGATTTGAACCATGCTAGTGCAATTCCACTAATGCCAACAGTTTTCTAGTCTATTTAAAAGGATGTTTAAAAGTGTTTAAAACCCCCGCGTTAAACTGTGACGTCAGAGATGGCTTGCAGAATCACAGTCGTCTCTGATCATAAAGGTTTGGCGATGCAGGAGTCGCTGAAGGATTGTGAGGACCTTTCCTGAACTCCAGCAGATGATGAGCATCCAGACTGTGCTTGCTCAACGACTGAGTGTGTGTGTTTCTGTGTGTGTGTTTGCTCTGATTATGTAGAGGCTTCACGACTGAATGTGTGTGTGTTTACTCTGATAATGACTCGCTGTACGCAGGGCTTTCTGACCTGCCGATGCTGCAAATGTAAATGTTTGTGCTGGAGAGCAGCTTTTCCTCCACATTCATTCAGAGAAACCCATTATCATGATGAACGTTCACAAGAGCCTTTCTCACAGAGATTGTTTTGATACTTTGTTGAAAATGGCCTGCTGTAATGCACTGTAATAATCTAACAGTAATTTTTTCACATTTCTGTACAGAAACAATAACAATCCGGAGTATAAAATAATGACACATAATTTTATGTAATAGATTTATTCAACTTTATTGTTTTAATTAGCGTAGCATGAACGTACAGACTTCAAATGTGAAAATCTGCTGACTTTCTCTCAGAACACAAACATGTCCCTGCTATCAGTGTTAACACACACCGCTTTGCTCTTCAGTTTCGGCTTTACACACAGCGGTGAAATGTGTGTGTCGATGATGTTTCCCAGTTCCTCTCACTCTGAGCCGTGAAACTCATTCTACATAGTGTTTGTGTGTGTGGTGTGTGTGGTGTGTGTGGTGTGTGCTCAGGTGTGTGTGTGCGTGTCCATCAGCAGGTGTGTAATGCCCAGGATGTGGTGTGTGTGTCCGTCAGCAGGTGTGTAATGCCCAGATGTGTTGTGTGTGTCCGTCAGCAGGTGTGTGTGTCCGTCAGCAGGTGTGTGTAATGCCCAGATGTGTTGTGTGTGTCCGTCAGCAGGTGTGTAATGCCCAGATGTGTTGTGTGTGTCCGTCAGCAGGTGTGTAATGCCCAGAATTGGTGTGTGTGTCCGTCAGCAGGTGTGTAATGCCCAGATGTGGTGTGTGTGTCCGTCAGCAGGTTTGTAATGCCCAGATGTGTTGTGTGTGTCCGTCAGCAGGTGTGTAATGCCCAGATGTGGTGTGTGTGTCCGTCAGCAGGTGTGTAATGCCCAGATGTGTTGTGTGTGTCCGTCAGCAGGTGTGTAATGCCCAGATGTGTTGTGTGTGTCCGTCAGCAGGTGTGTAATGCCCAGATGTGTTGTGTGTGTCCGTCAGCAGGTGTGTAATGCCCAGATGTGTTGGTGTGTGTCCGTCAGCAGGTGTGTGTAATGCCCAGATGTGTTGTGTGTGTCCGTCAGCAGGTGTGTGTAATGCCCAGATGTGTTGTGTGTGTCCGTCAGCAGGTGTGTAATGCCCAGATGTGGTGTGTGTCCGTCAGCAGGTGTGTGTAATGCCCAGATGTGTTGTGTGTGTCCGTCAGCAGGTGTGTAATGCCCAGATGTGGTGTGTGTGTCTGTCAGCAGGTGTGTAATGCCCAGATGTGTTGGTGTGTGTCCGTCAGCAGGTGTGTAATGCCCAGATGTGGTGTGTGTGTCCGTCAGCAGGTGTGTAATACCCAGATGTGTTGTGTGTGTCCGTCAGCAGGTGTGTAATGCCCAGATGTGTTGGTGTGTGTCCGTCAGCAGGTGTGTGTAATGCCCAGATGTGTTGTGTGTGTCCGTCAGCAGGTGTGTGTAATGCCCAGATGTGTTGTGTGTGTCCGTCAGCAGGTGTGTAATGCCCAGATGTGGTGTGTGTCCGTCAGCAGGTGTGTGTAATGCCCAGATGTGTTGTGTGTGTCCGTCAGCAGGTGTGTAATGCCCAGATGTGGTGTGTGTGTCTGTCAGCAGGTGTGTAATGCCCAGATGTGTTGGTGTGTGTCCGTCAGCAGGTGTGTAATGCCCAGATGTGGTGTGTGTGTCCGTCAGCAGGTGTGTAATACCCAGATGTGTTGTGTGTGTCCGTCAGCAGGTGTGTAATGCCCAGATGTGTTGGTGTGTGTCCGTCAGCAGGTGTGTGTAATGCCCAGATGTGTTGTGTGTGTCCGTCAGCAGGTGTGTAATGCCCAGATGTTTTGTGTGTGTCCGTCAGCAGGTGTGTAATGCCCAGATGTGGTGTGTGTGTCCGTCAGCAGGTGTGTAATGCCCAGATGTGGTGTGTGTGTCCGTCAGCAGGTGTGTAATGTCCAGATGTGGTGTGTGTGTCCGTCAGCAGGTGTGTGTAATGCCCAGATGTGTTGTGTGTGTCCGTCAGCAGGTGTGTAATGCCCAGATGTTTTGTGTGTGTCCGTCAGCAGGTGTGTAATGCCCAGATGTGGTGTGTGTGTCCGTCAGCAGGTGTGTAATGCCCAGATGTGGTGTGTGTGTCCGTCAGCAGGTGTGTAATGCCCAGATGTGTTGTGTGTGTCCGTCAGCAGGTGTGTGTAATGCCCAGATGTGTTGGTTTGTGTCCGTCAGCAGGTGTGTAATTCCCAGATGTGGTGTGTGTGTCCGTCAGCAGGTGTGTGTAATTCCCAGATGTGTTGGTGTGTGTCCGTCAGCAGGTGTGTAATGCCCAGATGTGTTGTGTGTGTCTGTCAGCAGGTGTGTAATTCCCAGATGTGTTGGTTTGTGTCCGTCAGCAGGTGTGTAATTCCAAGATGTGGTGGGTGTGTCCGTCAGCAGGTGTGTGTAATTCCCAGATGTGTTGGTGTGTGTCCGTCAGCAAGTGTGTAATGCCCAGATGTGGTGTGTATGTCCGTCAGCAGGTGTGTAATGTCCAGATGTGGTGTGTGTGTCCGTCAGCAGGTGTGTAATGCCCAGATGTGTTGTGTGTGTCCGTCAGCAGGTGTGTAATGCCCAGATGTGGTGTGTGTGTCCGTCTGCAGGTGTGTGTAATTCCCAGATGTGTTGGTTTGTGTCCGTCAGCAGGTGTGTAATGCCCAGATGTGGTGTGTGTGTCCGTCAGCAGGTGTGTAATGCCCAGATGTGGTGTGTGTGTCCGTCAGCAGGTGTGTGTAATTTCCAGATGTGTTGGTGTGTGTCCATCAGCAGGTGTGTAATGCCCAGATGTGGTGTGTGTGTCCGTCAGCAGGTGTATGTAATTCCCAGATGTGTTGGTTTGTGTCCGTCAGCAGGTGTGTAATTCCCAGATGTGGTGTGTGTGTGTCTGTCAGCAGGTGTGTAATGCCCAGATGTGGTGTGTGTGTCCGTCAGCAGGTGTGTAATGCCCAGATGTGGTGTGTGTGTCCGTCAACAGGTGTGTAATGCTCAGATGTGGTGTGTGTGTCCGTCAACAGGTGTGTAATGCCCAGATGTGGTGTGTGTGTCCGTCAGCAGGTGTGTAATGCCCAGATGTGGTGTGTGTGTCCGTCAGCAGGTGTGTAATGCCCAGATGTGGTGTGTGTGTCCGTCAGCAGGTGTGTAATGCCCAGATGTGGTGTGTGTGTCCGTCAGCAGGTGTGTAATGCCCAGATGTGGTGTGTGTGTCCGTCAGCAGGTGTGTAATGCTCAGATGTGGTGTGTGTGTCCGTCAGCAGGTGTGTAATGCCCAGATGTGGTGTGTGTGTCCGTCAGCAGGTGTGTAATGCCCAGATGTGGTGTGTGTGTCCGTCAGCAGGTGTGTAATGCCCAGATGTGTTGTGTGTGTCCGTCAGCAGGTGTGTAATGCCCAGATGTGGTGTGTGTGTCCGTCAGCAGGTGTGTAATGCCCAGATGTGGTGTGTGTGTCCGTCAGCAGGTGTGTAATGCCCAGATGTGTTGTGTGTGTCCGTCAGCAGGTGTGTAATGCCCAGATGTGTTGTGTGTGTCCGTCAGCAGGTGTGTAATGCCCAGATGTGTTGGTGTGTGTCCGTCAGCAGGTGTGTGTAATGCCCAGATGTGTTGTGTGTGTCCGTCAGCAGGTGTGTGTAATGCCCAGATGTGTTGTGTGTGTCCGTCAGCAGGTGTGTAATGCCCAGATGTGGTGTGTGTCCGTCAGCAGGTGTGTGTAATGCCCAGATGTGTTGTGTGTGTCCGTCAGCAGGTGTGTAATGCCCAGATGTGGTGTGTGTGTCTGTCAGCAGGTGTGTAATGCCCAGATGTGTTGGTGTGTGTCCGTCAGCAGGTGTGTAATGCCCAGATGTGGTGTGTGTGTCCGTCAGCAGGTGTGTAATACCCAGATGTGTTGTGTGTGTCCGTCAGCAGGTGTGTAATGCCCAGATGTGTTGGTGTGTGTCCGTCAGCAGGTGTGTGTAATGCCCAGATGTGTTGTGTGTGTCCGTCAGCAGGTGTGTAATGCCCAGATGTTTTGTGTGTGTCCGTCAGCAGGTGTGTAATGCCCAGATGTGGTGTGTGTGTGTCCGTCAGCAGGTGTGTAATGCCCAGATGTGGTGTGTGTGTCCGTCAGCAGGTGTGTAATGCCCAGATGTGTTGTGTGTGTCCGTCAGCAGGTGTGTGTAATGCCCAGATGTGTTGGTTTGTGTCCGTCAGCAGGTGTGTAATTCCCAGATGTGGTGTGTGTGTCCGTCAGCAGGTGTGTGTAATTCCCAGATGTGTTGGTGTGTGTCCGTCAGCAGGTGTGTAATGCCCAGATGTGTTGTGTGTGTCTGTCAGCAGGTGTGTAATTCCCAGATGTGTTGGTTTGTGTCCGTCAGCAGGTGTGTAATTCCAAGATGTGGTGGGTGTGTCCGTCAGCAGGTGTGTGTAATTCCCAGATGTGTTGGTGTGTGTCCGTCAGCAAGTGTGTAATGCCCAGATGTGGTGTGTATGTCCGTCAGCAGGTGTGTAATGTCCAGATGTGGTGTGTGTGTCCGTCAGCAGGTGTGTAATGCCCAGATGTGTTGTGTGTGTCCGTCAGCAGGTGTGTAATGCCCAGATGTGGTGTGTGTGTCCGTCTGCAGGTGTGTGTAATTCCCAGATGTGTTGGTTTGTGTCCGTCAGCAGGTGTGTAATGCCCAGATGTGGTGTGTGTGTCCGTCAGCAGGTGTGTAATGCCCAGATGTGGTGTGTGTGTCCGTCAGCAGGTGTGTGTAATTTCCAGATGTGTTGGTGTGTGTCCATCAGCAGGTGTGTAATGCCCAGATGTGGTGTGTGTGTCCGTCAGCAGGTGTATGTAATTCCCAGATGTGTTGGTTTGTGTCCGTCAGCAGGTGTGTAATTCCCAGATGTGGTGTGTGTGTGTCTGTCAGCAGGTGTGTAATTCCCAGATGGGTTGTATGTGTCCGTCAGCAGGTGTGTAATGCCCAGATGTGTTGTGTGTGTCCGTCAGCAGGTTTGTAATGCCCAGATGTGGTGTGTGTGTCCGTCAGCAGGTGTGTAATGCCCAGATTTGTTGTGTGTGTCCGTCAGCAGGTGTGTAATGCACAGATGTGTTGTGTGTGTCCGTCAGCAGGTGTGTAATGCCCAGATGTGTTGGTGTGTGTCCGTCAGCAGGTGTGTAATGTCCAGATGTGGTGTGTGTGTCCATCAGCAGGTGTGTAATGCCCAGATGTGGTGTGTGTGTCTGTCAGCAGGTGTGTGTAATGCCCAGATGTGTTGGTTTGTGTCCGTCAGCAGGTGTGTAATGCCCAGATGTGTTGTGTGTGTCTGTCAGCAGGTGTGTGTAATGCCCAGATGTGTTGGTTTGTGTCCGTCAGCAGGTGTGTAATGCCCAGATGTGGTGTGTGTGTCCGTCAGCAGGTGTGTGTAATTCCCAGATGTGTTGGTGTGTGTCCGTCAGCAGGTGTGTAATGCCCAGATGTGGTGTGTGTGTCCGTCTGCAGGTGTGTGTAATTCCCTGATATGTTGGTTTGTGTCCGTCATCAGGTGTGTAATTCCCAGATGTGGTGTGTGTGTCCGTCAGCAGGTGTGTGTAATTCCCAGATGTGTTGGTGTGTGTCCGTCAGCTGGTGTGTAATGCCCAGATGTGGTGTGTGTGTCCGTCAGCAGGTGTGTAATTCCCAGATGTGGTGTGTGTGTGTCTGTCAGCAGGTGTGTAATTCCCAGATGGGTTGTATGTGTCCGTCAGCAGGTGGGTAATGCCCAGATGTGGTGTGTCCGTCTGCAGGTGTGTGTAATGCCCTGATATGGTGTGTGTCCGTCAGCAGGTGTGTAATGACCAGATGTGTTGTGTGTGTCCATCAGCAGGTGTGTAATGCCCAGGTGTGTTGTGTGTGTGTCCATCAGCAGGTGTGTAATGCCTAGATATTTTTTTGTGTGTCCGTCAGCAGGTGTGTAATTCCCAGATGTGTTGTATGTGTCCGTCAGCAGGTGTGTGTAATGCCCTGATGTGGTGGTGTGTGTCTGTCAGCAGGTGTGTAATGCCCAGATGTGTTATGTGTGTCCGTCAGCAGGTGTGTAATGCCCAGATGTGGCTGTGTGTGTCCGTCAGCAGGTGTGTAATGCCCAGATGTGGCTGTGTGTGTCCGTCAGCAGGTGTGTAATGCCCAGATGTGATGTGTGTCCGCCAGCAGGTGTGTAATGCCCAGATGTGGTCTGTGTCTGTCAGCAGGTGTGTGTAATGCCTAGATGTGGTGTGTATCTGTCTGCAGGTGTGTAATGCCTAGATGTGGAGGTGTGTGTGTGTCCATCAGCAGGTGTGTAATGCCCAGATGTGGTGTGTGTCCGTCTGCAGGTGTGTGTAATGCCCAGGTGTGTGTGTGTGTGTGTGTGTGTGTGTGTGTGTGTGTGTGTCAGATGTGGTGTGTGTCTGTCCGTCAGTAGTTGTGTAATGCCCAGATGTGGTGTGTGTCCGCCAGCAGGTGTGTGTCAGTGTGCAGCTGTGTGTAATGCCCAGGTGTGTTGTGTGTGTCCGTCAGCAGGTGTATAATGCCCAGATGTGTTGTGTGTGTCCGTCAGCAGGTGTGTAATGCCCAGATGTGTTGTGTGTGTCCGTCAGCAGGTGTGTAATGCCCAGATGTGGTGTGTGTCCGTCAGCAGGTGTGTAATGCCCAGATGTGGTGTGTGTGTCCGTCAGCAGGTGTGTAATGCCCAGATGTGGTGTGTGTGTCCGTCAGCAGGTGTGTAATGCCCAGATGTGGTGTGTGTGTCCGTCAGCAGGTGTGTAATGCCCAGATGTGATGTGTGTGTCCGTCAGCTGGTGTGTAATGCCCAGATGTGGTGTGTGTCTGTCTGCAGGTGTGTGTAATGCCCAGATGTGGAGGTGTGCGTGTGTCCGTCAACAGGTGTGTAATGCCCAGATGTGGTGTGTGTCCGTCTGCAGGTGTGTGTAATGCCCCCGTGTGTGTGTGTGTGTGTGTGTGTGTGTCATATGCGGTGTGTGTCTATCCGTCAGCAGTTGTGTAATGCCCAGATGTGGTGTGTGTCCGCCAGCAGGTGTGTAATGCCCAGATGAGGTGTGTGTCAGTCTGCAGCTGTGTGTAATGCCCAGATGTGTTGTGTGTGTCCGTCAGCAGGTGTGTAATGCCCAGATGTGTTGTGTGTGTCCGTCAGCAGGTGTGTAATGCCCAGATGTGTTGTGTGTGTCCGTCAGCAGGTGTGTAATGCCCAGATGTGTTATGTGTGTCCGTCAGCAGGTGTGTAATGACCAGATGTGGCTTTGTGTGTCCGTCAGCAGGTGTGTAATGCCCAGATGTGGCTGTGTGTGTCCGTCAGCAGGTGTGTAATGCCCAGATGTGGTGTGTCCGCCAGCAGGTGTGTAATGCCCAGATGTCGTGTGTGTCTGTCTGCAGGTGTGTGTAATGCCCAGATGTGGAGGTGTGTGTGTGTGTCCGTCAGCAGGTGTGTACCGCCCAGATGTGGTGTGTGTCCGTCTGCAGGTGTGTGTAATGCCCAGGTGTGTGTGTGTGTGTGTGTGTGTGTGTGTGTGTGTGTCAGATGTGGTGTGTGTCTGTCCGTCAGCAGTTGTGTAATGCCCAGATGTGGTGTGTGTCCGCCAGCAGGTGTGTAATGCCCAGATGTGGTGTGTGTGTCCTTCAGCAGGTGTGTAATGCCCAGATGTGGTGTGTGTGTCCGCCAGCAGGTGTGTAATGCCCAGATGTGTGTTGTGTGTCCGTCAGCAGGTGTGTAATGCCCAGATGTGTTGTGTGTGTCCGTCAGCAGGTGTGTAATGCCCAGATGTGGTGTGTGTGTCTGTCAGCAGGTGTGCAATGCCCAGATGTGATGGTGTGTCTGTCTGCAGGTGTGTAATGCCCAGATGTGCTGGTGTGTGTCTGTCTGTCAGCAGGTGTGTAATGCCCAGATGTGGTGTGTGTGTCTGTCTGCAGGTGTGTTTAATGCCCTGATGTGGTGGTGTGTGTCCGTCAGCAGGTGTGTAATGCCCTGATGTGGTGGTGTGTGTCCGTCAGCAGGTGTGTAATGCCCAGATGTTGTGTGTGTGTCCGTCAGCAGGTGTGTAATGCCCAGATGTGGTGTGTGTGTGTGTGTGGTGTGTGTGTGTTGTGTGTGGTGTGTGCGTGTCCATCAGCAGGTGTGTAATGCCCAGAATTGGTGTGTGTGTCCGTCAGCAGGTGTGTAATGCCCAGATGTGGTGTGTGGTGTGTGTGGTGTGTGTGTTGTGTGTGTTGTGTGTGTGTGTTGTGTGTGGTGTGTGCGTGTCCATCAGCAGGTGTGTAATGCCCAGAATTGGTGTGTGTCCGTCAGCAGGTGTGTAATGCCCAGATGTGTTGTGTGTGTCCGTCAGCAGGTGTGTAATGCCCAGATGTGGTGTGTGTGTCCGTCAGCAGGTGTGTAATGCCCAGATGTGTTGGTGTGTGTCCGCCAGCAGGTGTGTAATGCCCTGATGTGGTGTGTGTGTCCGTCAGCAGGTGTGTAATGCCCAGATGTGGTGTGTGTGTCCGTCAGCAGCTGTGTAATGCCCAGATGTGTTGTGTGTCCGTCAGCAGGTGTGTAATGCCCAGATGTGGTGTGTGTCCGTCAGCAGGTGTGTGTAATGCCCAGATGTGGTGGTGTGTGTGTGTCCGTCAGCAGGTGTGTAATGCCCAGATGTGTTGTGTGTCTGTCTGCAGGTGTGTGTAATGCCCAGATGTGATGGTGTGTGTGTGTCTGTCAGCAGGTGTGTAATGCCCAGATGTGGTGTGTGTGTCCGTCAGCAGGTGTGTAATGCCCAGATGTGTTGGTGTGTGTCCGCCAGCAGGTGTGTAATGCCCAGATGTGGTGTATGTCCGTCAGCAGGTGTGTAATGCCCAGATGTGGTGTGTCTGTCTGTAAGCCGGTGTGTAATGCCCAGATGTTGTGTGTGTGTCGTCAGCAGGTGTGTGTAATTCCCAGATGTGTTGTATGTGACCGTCAGCAGGTGTGTAATGCCCAGATGTGGTGTGTGTCCGTCAGCAGGTGTGTAATGCCCAGATGTGGTGTGTGTGTCCGTCAGCAGGTGTGTGTAATTCCCAGATGTGTTGTGTGTGTGTGTCCGTCAGCAGGTGTGTAATGCCCAGATATGTTGGTGTGTGTCCGTCAGCATGTGTGTAATGCCCAGATGTGGTGTGTGTCTGCCAGCAGGTGTGTAATGCCTAGATGTGGTGTGTGTCCGTCTGCAGGTGTGTGTAATGCCCAGATGTGTTGTGTGTGTCCGTCAGCAGGTGTGTAATGCCCAGATGTGGCTGTGTGTGTCCGTCAGCAGGTGTGTAATGCCCAGATGTGGTGTGTGTCTGTGTGCAGGTGTGTGTAATGCCCAGATGTGGTGGTGTGTCTGTCTGCAGGTGTGGGTAATACCCAGATGTGCTGGTGTGTGTCTGTCTGTCAGCAGGTTTGTAATGCCCAGATGTGGTGTGTGTGTCTGTCTGCAGGTGTGTGTAATGCCCTGATGTGGTGGTGTGTGTCCTTCAGCAGGTGTGAAATGCCCAGATGTGGTGTGTGTGTCCGTCAGCAGGTGTGTAATGCCCAGATGTGGTGTGTGTCCGCCAGCAGGTGTGTAATGCCCAGATGTGGTGTGTGTGTCCGTCAGCAGGTGTGTAATGCCCAGATGTGGTGTGTGTCCGTCAGCAGGTGTGTAATGCCCAGATGTGGTGTGTGTGTCCGTCAGCAGGTGTGTAGTTCCCAGATGTGGTGTGTGTGTGTCCGTCAGCAGGTGTGTAATGCCCAGATGTGTTGGTGTGTGTCCGCCAGCAGGTGTGTAATGCCCAGATGTGGTGTGTGTGTCCGTCAGCAGGTGTGTAATGCCCAGATGTGTTGGTGTGTGTCCGCCAGCAGGTGTGTAATGCCCAGATGTGGTGTGTGTGTCCGTCAGCAGGTGTGTAATGCCCAGATGTGTTGGTGTGTGTCCGCCAGCAGGTGTGTAATGCCCTGATGTGGTGTGTGTCCGTCAGCAGGTGTGTAATGCCCAGATGTGTTGGTGTGTGTCCGCCAGCAGGTGTGTAATGCCCAGATGTGGTGTGTGTGTCCGTCAGCAGGTGTGTAATGCCCAGATGTGGTGTGTGTGTCCGTCAGCAGGTGTGTAATGTCCAGATATGTTGGTGTGTGTTCGTCAGCAGGTGTGTAATTCCCAGATGTGATGTGTGTGTCCGTCAGCATGTGTGTAATGCCCAGATGTGGTGTGTGTGTCCGTCAGCAGGTGTGTAATGTCCAGATGTGGTGTGTGTGTCCGTCAGCAGGTGTGTAATGTCCAGATATGTTGGTGTGTGTCCGTCAGCAGGTGTGTAATTCCCAGATGTGGTGTGTGTCTGCCAGCAGGTGTGTGTAATGCCCAGATGTGTTGTGTGTGTCCGTCAGCAGGTGTGTAATGCCCAGATGTGGCTGTGTGTGTCCGTCAGCAGGTGTGTAATGCCCAGATGTGGTGTGTGTCTGTGTGTAGGTGTGTGTAATGCCCAGATGTGTTGTATGTGTCCGTCAGCAGGTGTGTAATGCCCAGATGTGATGGTGTGTCTGTCTGCAGGTGTGTAATGCCCAGATGTGGTGTGTGTGTCTGTCTGCAGGTGTGTTTAATGCCCTGATGTGGTGGTGTGCGTCCGTCAGCAGGTGTGTAATGCCCTGATGTGGTGGTGTGTGTCCGTCAGCAGGTGTGTAATGCCCAGATGTTGTGTGTGTCCGTCAGCAGGTGTGTAATGCCCAGATGTGTGGTGTGTGTGGTGTGTGTGTGTTGTGTGTGGTGTGTGCGTGTCCATCAGCAGGTGTGTAATGCCCAGAATTGGTGTGTGTGTCTGTCAGCAGGTGTGTAATGCCCAGATGTGGTGTGTGGTGTGTGTGGTGTGTGTGGTGTGTGTGGTGTGTGTGTTGTGTGTGTGTTGTGTGTGGTGTGTGCGTGTCCATCAGCAGGTGTGTAATGCCCAGAATTGGTGTGTGTCCGTCAGCAGGTGTGTAATGCCCAGATGTGTTGTGTGTGTCCGTCAGCAGGTTTGTAATGCCCAGATGTGGTGTGTGTGTCCGTCAGCAGGTGTGTAATGCCCAGATGTGTTGGTGTGTGTCCGCCAGCAGGTGTGTAATGCCCTGATGTGGTGTGTGTGTCCGTCAGCAGGTGTGTAATGCCCAGATGTGGTGTGTGTGTCCGTCAGCAGCTGTGTAATGCCCAGATGTGTTGGTGTGTGTCCGCCAGCAGGTGTGTAATACCCAGATGTGGTGTGTGTCCGCCAGCAGGTGTGTAATGCCCAGATGTGGTGTGTGTGTCCGCCAGCAGGTGTGTAATGCCCAGATGTGGTGTGTGTGTCCGTCAGCAGGTGTGTAATGCCCAGATGTGGTGTGTGTGTCCGTCAGCAGGTGTGTAATGCCCAGATGTGGTGTGTGTGTCCGTCAGCAGGTGTGTAATGCCCAGATGTGTTGGTGTGTGTCCGCCAGCAGGTGTGTAATGCCCAGATGTGGTGTGTGTCCGCCAGCAGGTGTGTAATGCCCAGATGTGGTGTGTGTGTCCGCCAGCAGGTGTGTAATGCCCAGATGTGGTGTGTTTGTCCGTCCGTCAGCAGGTGTGTAATGCCCAGATGTGGTGTGTGTGTCCGCCAGCAGGTGTGTAATGCCCAGATGTGGTGTGTGTGTCCGTCAGCAGGTGTGTAATGCCCAGATGTGGTGTGTTTGTCCGTCCGTCAGCAGGTGTGTAATGCCCAGATGTGGTGTGTGTGTCCGTCAGCAGGTGTGTAATGCCCAGATGTGGTGTGTGTGTCCGTCAGCAGGTGTGTAATGCCCAGATGTGGTGTGTGTGTCCGTCAGCAGGTGTGTGATACAGGTGGACTCTGTGCAGCGCTGGATGGACGACCTGCGTCACATGACGGAGGTGGAGTGCATGTGTGTCCTGCAGTCGAAGCCCCTCGGTGTAGATGAAGACGGCCCAGGGGAGCTCATCGTGTCGGTGGGCGAGCAGGTGACCCGGGATAACCTGCAGGCGCTGCTGAAGAGGGCGCTGGTGGTCAGCACGGAGCTGGGCAAGATGTTCCAGCGGCTGGAGAAGCGGCGCTGGCAGCGGGTGCACAGCACAGCCCTCAGGGTCAGCGCTCACGTGCGCTCGCTCATCCAGGAGTACAGCACGGCCAGAAGCGCTCCAGCAGACATGCAGAAGGTGCAAGAACATGCCAAAACAAAAAGCCTTTAATCACATATAACAAACATATTTTACTGATTATAATGTATGTGCTCCTCTCTCACGGCAGTATGAGAAATCGCTGCTGGAGAAGTGCATGGAGCTCAACGTCATTACCGAGAGGTGAAGAACACACCTTTCTTCTTCGTCTTACAGATCAGACCATCTATATATCTGACACGGTTTACTCCTCAGGTGTCTTCATACTGAGGACGAATACTTCCTCAAATCCATGAAGGAGGCCATTCACGAGATCCTGACTGATGTCAGCGACTCCTTCAGCCATATGATTGACATGGCACTGGCCAATGAGATTCAGGTAAGATTGGCCTTATACGGCATGATCTTCATTGATCATTAGATTAACTGCATTTTAATTTGCTTCAGTTATTTTGGTTACAGCTTCAGTATTCGTGAATTATTATTGGGTAATACAGTATAATTTAATAACAAATGATTCACATTTGTCTTAAAATGGCAGTTCTAATGCTATAGATGTGAACAGATGAGTGGCCAGGTTTACTACTCGATGGTCCTCGAGGGACATTTTTTGCTTTTATGGAGTGAGTGCTAGTGAATTGTGGATCGGCGTTCACCATCTGTCCCGTGGAGGAAGACGTTGCCAGCCCCACTCCGGACTCAGAACTGGAAAAGGTTATAGTTTCGTCTCTCCGCTGGTCCCGCCCCCTCTCCTGCGTCTCTGATGGTCCACCCAGCCTTCCTCTCCCACCACCTCCACCTAAGCAAGCCAGTCTTCTGGCCCTGTCGCCACTGGTTCCCTTTAGTTCCTCGGCTCCTCCTCTGTTTGCTCCTCTATGCTGCAGGGATGCGCCTCGGGTCTTCCTGTCTCCAGCTACAACCGTTCCGATCCCCTGGCTCCACCTCCAGTCACCGAACACCGTGGCCTGTTGACCAGTCGGCTCCACCTTGGCTCCTCCCTCCCTCGACTCCACCTGGGACCGTCGTTCTTACGGCTCCACCGGGCTCCATCGTCTGCCTTGCTCAGTCATCGCTCTGCCTATGCCACGGACTTCCACCTTCACTCCAGCTTCGCCTTCCCTCTGGCGCTTCGAGTGCCACCGGTTGCGCCTCAGTACTCCGGCACCCTATCTCCACCCTGGCTCCACCGTGGCTCCGCCTTGGCCTCCAGGACCTACAGCATCGCCCGGTCTCTGTCTCCTCAGCTTCGATTTGACCCCTGACCCCCTGACACTCTGACCCCACCCTGGCTCCTCCAACCGTGGGTTCTGCTGTGGGCCTTTGTCCTGGCAGTACACTGGGTTGTCAGGGTTATGTTTAGTTCTGTTAGTTTCAGTGTATTAGGGCCCAAGCCCTGAAAGGGCTCATTGTTTTCCTTAGGATACTTCTTCTTTTTCGTCAAGGTTCCGGGGGATTTTGGTGCCCTTAACATGCTCAAAAACTCTTTAAAATGTGCACACTGGTCAGAATCCGGCCGGGCCAAAGCTGGTATACGGACGGCAGGGGGCTCTACGGCGCCACCTAGAATGGGATCTGAAATCTTGGACACATATTAGAACGTATTTGTATGAAACATATATTTACATATATATGTTTTTGAGGCTCTTAAAATACTTCAAACATACACATCAGACTTGTCAGCCAGTAGACATGGGCAAAGCTTTAGAAACAGGCATGGTGGAGGGGCTCAGTAGTGCCACCTTTTGACAAAAGTGCAGGGTTAGTTTTACCTACAGTCAGCAACACTCAGTACATACATTATTCTCATTGAGCTGGACAACTTTCTAATTTACAATCATTAGCTCCGACCAACAGGAAGTCAGCTATTTTGTTTTGAATGTGGATTTTTTTAAATAATCAGGCCGTTTTTATCTGCTGTGCCTAGTACCAAACGTTCTGAACATGGTGGCAAGACATTGAAGATGTTAAATTGTGAATGGATACTGGATATCTCAATCGGTGTTGCCATGGCAAGCAATTAAAATAATGACAAAAAGGGAAACATGAAGTGTCTCATATCATGACATAATCCTTTAATATTCTCCCAGTTTAAATGCACATTGCCTGTCATGCACAGTCTCCCTGAAGCCTCCAGGTGGCGGTGACACAGAGGCTTGGGCCCGGCATCGCTGCTTGCAGCTATATTTTAGTTCGGTTTTGTTCTGTTCCTGTTCCCCTGAGTTCCCAGTCATTGATAGTTTCCATGGTTGTTAAGAAATACACACCTGATCACTGTTCTGTTTATTATCCTCCCCTGTGTTCAGTTCATTCAGCTCTTGGTTCAGTGTTGTTTATTACTGTGATTACTCTACAATCTCCTGCGTGTTGTTAGTTTATCGTAAAATAAAGTGTTTCTGTTGGATTCTCCTTGTCATTGTGTGCTCATTTCAACCACTGTGTGTGACAATAGTGACATTTATTCTTATTTTTTACAGATTCTGATCCGTCAGATTGAGGATTCGGATAATGTTTTTGCCATCAGCACTGCCATCAGTAACTTGCTGTCTTTAACTCAGGACGGGCCGCAGCTCTGCAGCATCATCGCTAAAGTACCACAGCACGCGCACACACACACACACACACACACACACACACACACACACACACACACACACACACACACACACACACACACACACACACACACACACACACACACACACACAGTAACCTGCTGTCTTTAACTCAGGACGGGCCGCAGCTCTGCAGCATCATCGCTAAAGTACCACAGCACACACACACACACACACACACACACACACACACACACACACACACACACACACACAGTAACCTGCTGTCTTTAACTCAGGACGGGCCGCAGCTCTGCAGCATCATCGCTAAAGTACCACACACACACACACACACACACACACACACACACACACACACACACACACACAAGGGGGTTTTGCTATCCTTGTGAGGACATTCCATAGGCGTAATGGTAAAAATGGGAATTTATACTGTACAAACTGTATATTCTATCCCCTTACACTGCCCCTATCCCTAAACCTACCCCTTACAGGAGACATTCTGCATTTTTACATTTTCGAAAAAATATAATTTAGTATGTTTATTAACCCGTTCCCCTCATGGGGACCGCTGGCTGGTCCCCACAATGGAGGTGATTTCAGGTTTTACTATCCTTGTGGGGACATTTGGTTCCCACAATGTAATATAAACAAAAGCACACACACACACACACACACACACACACACACACACACACAGTAACCTGCTGTCTTTAACTCAGGACGGGCCGCAGCTCTGCAGCATCATCGCTAAAGTACCACACACACACACACACACACACACATTTGATTTCTTTATTTGAATCCACCAATCAAATTTCTTACAGAAAGGATTCAAATATTTTCAGAGGTACACCGCTTTGGCATTCAAGGGTACATAAAGCATCGCTTACGCCACACAGCAAGGCTGCCGATCACAGCTGATGTGGAGCAGAACTTAGCCAGTTGTTTAGCCTTCCCTTTTGGTAGCCCTGCCAGCCTTAGTCCACTAACAGTCAATCTGTGGACATGTCCCAGGCTGCCAAATATCAATGCCACAAACTTACACGCATAGCCTAGGTCACTGATCTTTGCAAGGAGGGGTTGGTATTTAGTCATTTTTCCAAAAAGGCTATGTCCATATATAGATCATAAACACAACCTATTTCAAGGACTAACACCTCCTTTCTCTCTGCATCCACGAGCACAACATCAGGGGTGTTAGGGATGTTACACAACACATCATCAGAGCTGTTGGACCAGTCTGGTATTACTCTGGTATTACTCGTGAGTGTTTATACATAGGCATATTGTTTGGAAATATGTCTTGAACAGAACTAGCAATGAGATCCACAATACGGTCATGGCGTGCTGTGTATAACCCTTTGTACATATTACAGCCATTCACAATATGAGCAACTGATTCAAGGTGATCCGAGTTAGAATGCATTATACAGTGTGGATTGTAGTTTTTAGGGTACCATAATGCTAGATTGTATCTGGTTGGTAACACCTGTAGTCTGGCCTTGACAGTGAAGCAAAGAATATCCTCTCCTATTGCAGCATTTCTGTACATAGAATGAGAGATAGAGTGATCAGCAAAGTCAAGACATGCCAACTTTCCCTGCATTCGTAGTCCAGTCCAGTGTTGTTTTGTGTCCGTCTGTTTGATGTTCAGTAAAAATCTTCTTGCCGTCGTGCTCTGTAGTGTGTGTTGTGTCTCGTTGTGACAGACTGTGGCCTTCACAGTGACAGATGGGTCTGTGACCACTGCGTCAGACACCTCTGGTGCCGTGTGTGAGTTGCTCTGTGTCCACTGTAATGTAACTGCCAGTCTATTGCACAGGTCGTTTAGGTCCGGCCAGTCTGAACGAACTCCGAAACCAGCGGCTTGTGTGTCCAGTTTACCGCTGCTTCTCCTCCTGAAGCCTAGGAAGTGCTCTTGGTTGCCTGTGGCCAGCGGGACCTTTCTCCTCCTGAGGTCCAATAAGAGTGAAGCTCTGGCTCTCTGACGGCAGCATCATCGTTGTTAAGCTAATAAGGTGTGTTAGTCTTGTAGTGGAGTAAATCCATTCCACATTAGGGACCCCCAGACCCCCTTCCTTAAATGTGAGGAAGATTATATCCCTAGTGGAATGTGAGTTTAGTCCCAGCCATTTCCTGACGGCCTCAACTGTTTTATTATTTATGTCCCGTAGGACATTTTGTGGGATGTGAATGTTTGCAAAGAGGTGTTGTATCTTTGCCAGAGCTACTTCTCTAACGGCCTCCAGTTTCATGGCTACAGGGGGGAGGAGTCGATCAGATCGATCCTGTTCTTAAAGGCACAGGATAACTCCTGTACCTGTTCACCCCACTCACCTGCGATGTTGAATTTATGGCCAAGATAGGTGTATGTTTCATGGCGAGAGTAGACCCTGATAGGCTGTCCCATTATTGTAAAGGAGGGGGGTTTGTCGGCTTTAGATTTATACCAGCGGTTGCCACCGCTTCGCCGTTCGTAGAATGCTGCACATTTGGTATGTTTCACCTCCAGCTTAGACCACTGTAGGAATTCATCCGTTCTGACCAGCATGTTTTGAATAATATTCTCCTCCCTGGAGGACACCTCAACATCGTCCGCGTACCCCTGGACAGACAGACAGACACACACACACACACACACACACACACACACACACACACACACACACACACACACACACACACACACACACACACACACACACACACACACACACTCAGTAACCTGCTGTCTTTAACTCAGGACGGGCCGCAGCTCTGCAGCATCATCGCTAAAGTACCACAGCACGCACACACGCACACACTCACACACTCACACACTCACTCACTCACTCACTCACTCACTCACTCACTCACTCACTCACTCACTCACTCACTCACTCACTCACTCAATCACACACACACACTCACTCACTCACTCACACTCACTCACTCACTCACTCACTCACTGACTCACACACACACTCACACTCTCTCACTCACTCACTCACTCACTCACTCAATCACACACACACACTCACTCACTCACTCACTCACTCAATCTCACACACACATACACACACACACTCACTCACACACACTCACTCACTCACTCACTCACTCACTCACTCACTCACTCACTCACACACACACACACACACACACACACACACACACACACACACTCACACATACACACACACACACACACACACACACACACACATACACACTCACACACACTCACACACACTCACACACACTCACACACACTCACACACACACACACACACACACACACACACACACATACACACTCAGTAACCTGCTGTCTTTAACTCAGGACGGGCCCCAGCTCTGCAGCATCATCGCTAAAGTACCACAGCACGCACACACGCACACACTCACACACTCACACACTCACTCACTCACTCACTCACTCACTCACACACACACACACACACACACACACACACACACACACACACACACACTCACACATACACACACACACACACACACACACACACACACATACACACTCACACACACTCACACACACTCACACACACTCACACACACTCACACACACACACACACACACACACACACACACACATACACACTCAGTAACCTGCTGTCTTTAACTCAGGACGGGCCCCAGCTCTGCAGCATCATCGCTAAAGTACCACAGCACGCACACTCACTCACACTCACTCACTCACTCACTCACTCACTCACACACACACACACACACACACACACACACTCAGTAACCTGGCATCTCTCATCTTATGCAGTGTTTTCACTCCTTTGCATTTGTTCACATTTAGTTTCTCTTCAAACTGCAGTGAAATGCAGATGTGTCCCGCTCGGCCGGATCAGATGGAGATCATGTGTGGTTGATGCCACACGTTTGTTTCGGTTGGGTTCATGTCTGGGCCATTTCAGGGCACTAACTGTTTCCAACTCATTCTTTTACACATTTTGTTTAATTGGTTTATTCACTCAAGTATGTTCTCTTAGCGGTGAAGACCCGGGGCACTTATTCACTTATTTACACAAGTTGAAATCATATTTACATTATTATGCTTCAATAACCTATTTCAAATCAACAATACAATTTATAGTTAGCTTGATAAAAGCAATTTATTTTTAGATTGAGACTGGAGGGTTTGGTCTCCGGCTTCTGTGTTGAACTTCATGTCCATGAGCCGTCTGGTCTTCCTGGTGTTCTCCTGATCAGATCGACACTGCCCCGTCCCATTAGCGGCGACAGTGGTGTGTCCTGGCTCTGCCTCGGCCGCGTCGCGCGACTGCGTCTGGACTGCCGGCGTCTGGAGGCATCGCTCTCTCCTGTCTGCTGTGATCAGATAGATACCACAGATCTGTCCTCACTCTGGTTCATCTCCACTCGTTGATCATCTAATCCCTAAAACTCAGTTCACATTTAATAGGCAAAAACAGTTAACCCCTTCAAAACAGGAGCTTATTCAAGTGTGCTATTAGTATACTTCTTTTAAACTAATATAACAATGTATACTTTCAGTCTACTTTTTATATACTTCTCATGAATATAGTTAAAATTGCATTACTTGACTTGTTCTGACAGAAATATATAGAAGTGTATAGTATAGTAAGTATGTATTCTATATGTTTAAGTTTATTTGGCCTAAACTTGTACTTTGATTGAGATATACTAAAAAGTATAATTAAGTATTATAAGTATACTTGGCTTGGAGTTGTGTTAACTCTTTTGAACTCTCCCTGTTAAATACTTAGCTTTTTGGCATCCAATACATTAGATTTGTTTGAAAATAATGATTTATAAAGAAAATAGATATGTTCGTCATTCTGAGTATGCTCATTTTTGACACTGTTTGTGTCCATAGGAATTTACTTCAAATCTACTTAAGTACAGTTAAAGGTATATTTCAAGTATAAAAATTAATAAGAAACATAGTAGTATACTCAAAGTACAGAATAATATATAAATAGTAAATTATAAGTATGATGTTATGTTATAGTATAAAACAACTAAACTAGTAGTTTACGGAGTATAGCCTACGTTAAAGTGTACTTTCATAAACTAAATAATGAGCTACAAGTATTTAACCTGTAAACTATCAGTATATCTATAAGTTCACTTGTTTAGTTAAGTACAAAAGAGAAACGTAGATGTGAACTAGTTGTGTACTCAAAGTTACTCACTACTGTTACCCTTAAAGTATACGTGAAAGTATATTTGTATACACCTAAAAGTGGGCGAATATAGTCCCAAGCAGTATTTAAACACTTACAAGTTTACTACTAGTACATTGACATTAGTATACTTACAACATAAAGAATACTTAAAAATATACTTGAACCTAACTTAAGTATACATCATGAAATTAACTTAAAGTATACTTATTTTTTTGAAGGTAAAACCAAAATTATGCTGAAAATGGACATCCTTCCCCCCCCCAAAAAAAAAAAAAAAAGAAACTAAATATTACTACTACTACTGTAGCCACAAAAACATTCAGAAACACATCAATGGTTCATTTATTACAGATTGTAAGATGAAATAAAGAATGTATTTTAAAAATTCTGACAGCGAGAGTGACAAAATTCTTAAGGAAAACATGATCTTTGCGAGTACGAAGCTTCACGTGTACGTCACTAAACGCAGAGAAGAGGCAACGGATGAGAGACCGGCAGCGGATGTGTGTTTGTGAATGTGCTGCAGACTGAGGCTCTCTAGCGTAGCGCCGCGCGACACCAGAGTCACGACACATGATTACACTTATTCACATAATCACAGTGGTTACATCGTCTCACAGCCATTCTCTCTGGAGTGGAGACTGATTTATATCATCCACAGTTCTGGGTTAAAGGACACTGATCTGATGTCGGATTTCTGAGAATAGTCCACACACACACACACACACACACACACACACACACACACACACACACACACACACACACACACACACACACACACACACACACACACACACAGAGAAATTTAAGACAGGTTCTATAGAAACGGTCTATAGAATCAATATCTATAGAAATCTATAGATGTACCAAATGATTAACTGATTAACCATTAATGTCCTTTGGATTAAATAATAGACACATATTATTTATGTGTCTATTATTTATGTGTCTATTATGTGTCTCTTCTGCCGTTAGTGAAGAGCGCTGCCGTTAGTGAAGAGCGCTGCCGTTAGTGAAGAGCGCTGCCGTTAGTGAAGAGTGCTGCTGCCGTTAGTGAAGAGCGCTGCCGTTAGTGAAGAGTGCTGCTGCCGTTAGTGAAGAGCGCTGCCGTTAGTGAAGAGTGCTGCTGCCGTTAGTGAAGAGCGCTGCCGTTAGTGAAGAGTGCTGCTGCCGTTAGTGAAGAGCGCTGCCGTTAGTGAAGAGCGCTGCCGTTAGTGAAGAGCGCAGCCGTTAGTGAAGAGCGCAGCCGTTAGTGAAGAGCGCCGCCGTTAGTGAAGAGCGCTGCCGTTAGTGAAGAGTGCTGCCATTAGTGAAGAGCGCTGCCGTTAGTGAAGAGCGCTGCTGCCGTTAGTGAAGAGCGCTGCCGTTAGTAAAGAGCGCTGCCGTTAGTGAAGAGCGCTGCCGTTAGTGAAGAGCTCCGCCGTTAGTGAAGAGCGCTGCTGCCGTTAGTGAAGAGCGCTGCCGTTAGTGAAGAGCGCTGCCGTTAGTGAAGAGCGCTGCCGTTAGTGAAGAGCGCTGCTGCCGTTAGTGAAGAGCGCTGCCGTTAGTGAAGAGCGCTGCTGCCGTTAGTGAAGAGCGCTGCCGTTAGTGAAGAGCGCCGCCGTTAGTGAAGAGCGCCGCCGTTAGTGAAGAGCTCCGCCGTTCGTGAAGAGCGCTGCCGTTAGTGAAGAGCTCCGCCGTTAGTGAAGAGCGCTGCCGTTAGTGAAGAGCGCCGCCGTTAGTGAAGAGCGCTGCCGTTAGTGAAGAGCGCTGCCGTTAGTGAAGAGCGCTGCTGCCGTTAGTGAAGAGCGCTGCCGTTAGTGAAGAGCGCTGCCGTTAGTGAAGAGCGCTGCCGTTAGTGAAGAGCGCTGCCGTTAGTGAAGAGCGCTGCCGTTAGTGAAGAGCGCTGCCGTTAGTGAAGAGCGCTGCCGTTAGTGAAGAGCGCCGCCGTTAGTGAAGAGCGCTGCCGTTAGTGAAGAGCGCTGCTGCCGTTAGTGAAGAGCGCCGCCGTTAGTGAAGAGCGCTGCCGTTAGTGAAGAGCGCTGCTGCCGTTAGTGAAGAGCGCTGCCGTTAGTGAAGAGCGCCGCCGTTAGTGAAGAGCGCCGCCGTTAGTGAAGAGCTCCGCCGTTCGTGAAGAGCGCTGCCGTTAGTGAAGAGCTCCGCCGTTAGTGAAGAGCGCTGCCGTTAGTGAAGAGCGCCGCCGTTAGTGAAGAGCGCTGCCGTTAGTGAAGAGCGCTGCCGTTAGTGAAGAGCGCTGCTGCCGTTAGTGAAGAGCGCTGCCGTTAGTGAAGAGCGCTGCCGTTAGTGAAGAGCGCTGCCGTTAGTGAAGAGCGCTGCCGTTAGTGAAGAGCGCTGCCGTTAGTGAAGAGCGCTGCCGTTAGTGAAGAGCGCCGCCGTTAGTGAAGAGCGCTGCCGTTAGTGAAGAGCGCTGCTGCCGTTAGTGAAGAGCGCCGCCGTTAGTGAAGAGCGCTGCCGTTAGTGAAGAGCGCTGCCGTTAGTGAAGAGCGCTGCCGTTAGTGAAGAGCGCTGCCGTTAGTGAAGAGCGCTGCCGTTAGTGAAGAGCGCTGCCGCTGCCGTTAGTGAAGAGCGCTGCCGCTGCCGTTAGTGAAGAGCGCTGCTGCTGCCGTTAGTGAAGAGTGCTGCTGCTGTTAGTGAAGAGCGCTGCCGTTAGTGAAGAGCGCTGCCGTTAGTGAAGAGCGCTGCCGTTAGTGAAGAGCGCTGCCGTTAGTGAAGAGCGCTGCCGTTAGTGAAGAGCGCTGCCGTTAGTGAAGAGCGCTGCCGTTAGTGAAGAGCGCTGCCGTTAGTGAAGAGCGCCGCCGTTAGTGAAGAGCGCCGCCGTTAGTGAAGAGCGCTGCCGTTAGTGAAGAGCGCCGCCGTTAGTGAAGAGCGCCGCCGTTAGTGAAGAGCGCTGCTGCCCTTAGTGAAGAGCGCTGCCGTTAGTGAAGAGCGCTGCCGTTAGTGAAGAGCGCTGCCGTTAGTGAAGAGCGCTGCCGTTAGTGAAGAGCGCTGCCGTTAGTGAAGAGCGCTGCCGTTAGTGAAGAGCGCTGCCGTTAGTGAAGAGCGCTGCCGTTAGTGAAGAGCGCCGCCGTTAGTGAAGAGCGCCGCCGTTAGTGAAGAGCGCCGCCGTTAGTGAAGAGCGCTGCCGTTAGTGAAGAGCGCTGCTGCCGTTAGTGAAGAGCGCCGCCGTTAGTGAAGAGCGCCGCCGTTAGTGAAGAGCGCTGCCGTTAGTGAAGAGCGCTGCCGTTAGTGAAGAGCGCTGCCGTTAGTGAAGAGCGCTGCCGTTAGTGAAGAGCGCTGCCGCTGCCGTTAGTGAAGAGCGCTGCCGCTGCCGTTAGTGAAGAGCGCTGCCGCTGCCGTTAGTGAAGAGCGCTGCCGCTGCCGTTAGTGAAGAGCGCTGTCGCTGCCGTTAGTGAAGAGCGCTGCCGCTGCCGTTAGTGAAGAGCGCTGCCGCTGCCGTTAGTGAAGAGCGCTGCCGTTAGTGAAGAGCGCTGCCGTTAGTGAAGAGTGCTGCCGCCGTTAGTGAAGAGTGCTGCTGCCGTTAGTGAAGAGTGCTGCCATTAGTGAAGAGCGCCGCCGTTAGTGAAGAGTGCTGCCATTAGTGAAGAGCGCCGCCGTTAGTGAAGAGTGCTGCCGTTAGTGAAGAGCGCCGCCGTTAGTGAAGAGCGCTGCCGTTAGTGAAGAGCGCTGCCGCTGCCGTTAGTGAAGAGCGCTGCCGCTGCCGTTAGTGAAGAGCGCTGCCGCTGCCGTTAGTGAAGAGCGCTGCCGCTGCCGTTAGTGAAGAGCGCTGCCGCTGCCGTTAGTGAAGAGCGCTGCTGCCGTTAGTGAAGAGCGCCGCCGTTAGTGAAGAGCGCCGCCGTTAGTGAAGAGCGCTGCCGTTAGTGAAGAGCGCTGCCGTTAGTGAAGAGCGCTGCCGTTAGTGAAGAGCGCTGCCGTTAGTGAAGAGCGCTGCCGCTGCCGTTAGTGAAGAGCGCTGCCGCTGCCGTTAGTGAAGAGCGCTGCCGCTGCCGTTAGTGAAGAGCGCTGCCGCTGCCGTTAGTGAAGAGCGCTGCCGCTGCCGTTAGTGAAGAGCGCTGCCGCTGCCGTTAGTGAAGAGCGCTGCCGCTGCCGTTAGTGAAGAGCGCTGCCGTTAGTGAAGAGCGCTGCCGTTAGTGAAGAGTGCTGCCGCCGTTAGTGAAGAGTGCTGCTGCCGTTAGTGAAGAGTGCTGCCATTAGTGAAGAGCGCCGCCGTTAGTGAAGAGTGCTGCCATTAGTGAAGAGCGCCGCCGTTAGTGAAGAGTGCTGCCATTAGTGAAGAGCGCCGCCGTTAGTGAAGAGCGCTGCCGTTAGTGAAGAGCGCTGCCGCTGCCGTTAGTGAAGAGCGCTGCCGCTGCCGTTAGTGAAGAGCGCTGCCGCTGCCGTTAGTGAAGAGCGCTGCCGCTGCCGTTAGTGAAGAGCGCTGCCGCTGCCGTTAGTGAAGAGCGATGCCGCTGCCGTTAGTGAAGAGCGCTGCCGTTAGTGAAGAGCGCTGCCGTTAGTGAAGAGCGCTGCCGTTAGTGAAGAGCGCTGCCGTTAGTGAAGAGCGCTGCCGTTAGTGAAGAGCGCTGCCGTTAGTGAAGAGCGCTGCCGTTAGTGAAGAGCGCTGCCGTTAGTGAAGAGCGCTGCCGTTAGTGAAGAGCGCTGCCGTTAGTGAAGAGCGCTGCCGTTAGTGAAGAGCGCTGCCGCTGCCGTTAGTGAAGAGCGCTGCCGTTAGTGAAGAGCGCTGCCGTTAGTGAAGAGCGCTGCCGTTAGTGAAGAGCGCTGCCGTTAGTGAAGAGCGCTGCCGTTAGTGAAGAGCGCTGCCGTTAGTGAAGAGCGCTGCCGTTAGTGAAGAGCGCTGCCGTTAGTGAAGAGCGCTGCCGTTAGTGAAGAGCGCTGCCGTTAGTGAAGAGCGCTGCCGTTAGTGAAGAGCGCTGCTGCCGTTAGTGAAGAGCGCTGCCGTTAGTGAAGAGCGCTGCCGTTAGTGAAGAGCGCTGCCGTTAGTGAAGAGCGCTGCCGTTAGTGAAGAGCGCTGCCGTTAGTGAAGAGCGCTGCCGTTAGTGAAGAGCGCTGCCGTTAGTGAAGAGCGCTGCCGTTAGTGAAGAGCGCTGCCGTTAGTGAAGAGCGCTGCCGTTAGTGAAGAGCGCTGCCGTTAGTGAAGAGCGCTGCCGTTAGTGAAGAGCGCTGCCGTTAGTGAAGAGCGCTGCCGTTAGTGAAGAGCGCTGCCGTTAGTGAAGAGCGCTGCCGTTAGTGAAGAGCGCTGCCGCTGCCGTTAGTGAAGAGCGCTGCCGTTAGTGAAGAGCGCTGCCGTTAGTGAAGAGCGCTGCCGTTAGTGAAGAGCGCTGCCGTTAGTGAAGAGCGCTGCCGTTAGTGAAGAGCGCTGCCGTTAGTGAAGAGCGCTGCCGTTAGTGAAGAGCGCTGCCGTTAGTGAAGAGCGCTGCCGTTAGTGAAGAGCGCTGCCGTTAGTGAAGAGCGCTGCCGTTAGTGAAGAGCGCTGCCGTTAGTGAAGAGCGCTGCCGTTAGTGAAGAGCGCCGCCGTTAGTGAAGAGCGCCGCCGTTAGTGAAGAGCGCTGCCGTTAGTGAAGAGCGCTGCCGTTAGTGAAGAGCGCTGCCGTTAGTGAAGAGCGCTGCCGTTAGTGAAGAGCGCTGCCGTTAGTGAAGAGCGCTGCCGTTAGTGAAGAGCGCTGCCGTTAGTGAAGAGCGCTGCCGTTAGTGAAGAGCGCTGCCGTTAGTGAAGAGCGCTGCCGTTAGTGAAGAGCGCTGCCGTTAGTGAAGAGCGCTGCCGTTAGTGAAGAGCGCTGCCGTTAGTGAAGAGCGCTGCCGTTAGTGAAGAGCGCTGCCGTTAGTGAAGAGCGCTGCCGTTAGTGAAGAGCGCCGCCGTTAGTGAAGAGCGCTGCCGTTAGTGAAGAGCGCTGCTGTTAGTGAAGAGCGCTGCCGTTAGTGAAGAGCGCCGCCGTTAGTGAAGAGCGCCGCCGTTAGTGAAGAGCGCCGCCGTTAGTGAAGAGCGCCGCCGTTAGTGAAGAGCGCCGCCGTTAGTGAAGAGCGCTGCCGTTAGTGAAGAGCGCTGCCGTTAGTGAAGAGCGCTGCCGTTAGTGAAGAGCGCTGCCGTTAGTGAAGAGCGCTGCCGTTAGTGAAGAGCGCTGCCGTTAGTGAAGAGCGCTGCCGTTAGTGAAGAGCGCCGCCGTTAGTGAAGAGCGCCGCCGTTAGTGAAGAGCGCCGCCGTTAGTGAAGAGCGCCGCCGTTAGTGAAGAGCGCTGCCGTTAGTGAAGAGCGCTGCCGTTAGTGAAGAGCGCTGCCGTTAGTGAAGAGCGCTGCCGTTAGTGAAGAGCGCTGCCGTTAGTGAAGAGCGCTGCCGTTAGTGAAGAGCGCTGCCGTTAGTGAAGAGCGCTGCCGTTAGTGAAGAGCGCTGCCGTTAGTGAAGAGCGCTGCCGTTAGTGAAGAACGCTGCCGTTAGTGAAGAGCGCTGCCGTTAGTGAAGAACGCTGCCGTTAGTGAAGAGCGCTGCCGTTAGTGAAGAGCGCTGCCGCTGCCGTTAGTGAAGAGCGCTGCCGCTGCCGTTAGTGAAGAGCGCTGCCGTTAGTGAAGAGCGCTGCCGCTGCCGTTAGTGAAGAGCGCTGCCGCCGTTAGTGAAGAGCGCTGCCGTTAGTGAAGAGCGCTGCCGTTAGTGAAGAGCTGCTGCCGTTAGTGAAGAGCGCTGCCGTTAGTGAAGAGCGCTGCCGTTAGTGAAGAGCGCTGCCGTTAGTGAAGAGCGCTGCCGTTAGTGAAGAGCGCTGCCGTTAGTGAAGAGCGCTGCCGTTAGTGAAGAGCGCTGCCGCTGCCGTTAGTGAAGAGCGCTGCCGTTAGTGAAGAGCGCTGCCGCTGCCGTTAGTGAAGAGCGCTGCCGCCGTTAGTGAAGAGCGCTGCCGTTAGTGAAGAGCGCTGCCGTTAGTGAAGAGCTGCTGCCGTTAGTAAAGAGCGCTGCCGTTAGTGAAGAGCGCTGCCGTTAGTGAAGAGCGCTGCCGTTAGTGAAGAGCGCTGCCGTTAGTGAAGAGCGCCGCCGTTAGTGAAGAGCGCCGCCGTTAGTGAAGAGCGCCGCCGTTAGTGAAGAGCGCCGCCGTTAGTGAAGAGCGCCTCCGTTAGTGAAGAGCGCTGCTGCCGTTAGTGAAGAGCGCTGCCGTTAGTGAAGAGCGCTGCCGTTAGTGAAGAGCGCTGCCGTTAGTGAAGAGCGCTGCCGTTAGTAAAGAGCGCTGCTGCCGTTAGTGAAGAGCGCTGCCGTTAGTAAAGAGCGCTGCTGCCGTTAGTGAAGAGCGCTGCCGTTAGTGAAGAGCGCTGCCGTTAGTGAAGAGCGCTGCCGTTAGTGAAGAGCGCTGCCGCTGCCGTTAGTGAAGAGCGCTGCCGCCGTTAGTGAAGAGCGCTGCCGTTAGTGAAGAGCTGCTGCCGTTAGTAAAGAGCGCTGCCGTTAGTGAAGAGCGCTGCCGTTAGTGAAGAGCGCTGCCGTTAGTGAAGAGCGCTGCCGTTAGTGAAGAGCGATGCCGCTGCCGTTAGTGAAGAGCGCTGCCGTTAGTGAAGAGCGCTGCCGTTAGTGAAGAGCGCCGCCGTTAGTGAAGAGCGCCGCCGTTAGTGAAGAGCGCCGCCGTTAGTGAAGAGCGCTGCTGCCGTTAGTGAAGAGCGCTGCCGTTAGTGAAGAGCGCTGCCGCTGCCGTTAGTGAAGAGCGCTGCCGCTGCCGTTAGTGAAGAGCGCTGCCGCCGTTAGTGAAGAGCGCTGCCGTTAGTGAAGAGCGCTGCCGTTAGTGAAGAGCGCTGCCGTTAGTGAAGAGCGCTGCCGTTAGTGAAGAGCGCTGCCGTTAGTGAAGAGCGCTGCCGTTAGTGAAGAGCGCTGCCGTTAGTGAAGAGCGATGCCGCTGCCGTTAGTGAAGAGCGCTGCCGTTAGTGAAGAGCGCTGCCGTTAGTGAAGAGCGCCGCCGTTAGTGAAGAGCGCCGCCGTTAGTGAAGAGCGCCGCCGTTAGTGAAGAGCGCCGCCGTTAGTGAAGAGCGCTGCTGCCGTTAGTGAAGAGCGCTGCCGTTAGTGAAGAGCGCTGCCGTTAGTGAAGAGCGCTGCCGTTAGTAAAGAGCGCTGCTGCCGTTAGTGAAGAGCGCTGCCGTTAGTGAAGAGCGCTGCCGCTGCCGTTAGTGAAGAGCGCTGCCGTTAGTGAAGAGCGCTGCCGCTGCCGTTAGTGAAGAGCGCTGCCGCCGTTAGTGAAGAGCGCTGCCGTTAGTGAAGAGCGCTGCCGTTAGTGAAGAGCTGCTGCCGTTAGTGAAGAGCGCTGCCGTTAGTGAAGAGCGCTGCCGTTAGTGAAGAGCGCTGCCGTTAGTGAAGAGCGCTGCCGTTAGTGAAGAGCGCTGCCGTTAGTGAAGAGTGCTGCCGCCGTTAGTGAAGAGTGCTGCTGCCGTTAGTGAAGAGTGCTGCTGCCGTTAGTGAAGAGTGCTGCTGCCGTTAGTGAAGAGCGCTGCCGTTAGTGAAGAGTGCTGCTGCCGTTAGTGAAGAGCGCTGCCGTTAGTGAAGAGTGCTGCTGCCGTTAGTGAAGAGCGCTGCCGTTAGTGAAGAGTGCTGCTGCCGTTAGTGAAGAGCGCTGCCGTTAGTGAAGAGCGCTGCCGTTAGTGAAGAGCGCTGCCGTTAGTGAAGAGCGCTGCCGTTAGTGAAGAGCGCTGCCGTTAGTGAAGAGCGCTGCCGTTAGTGAAGAGCGCTGCCGTTAGTGAAGAGCGCTGCCGTTAGTGAAGAGCGCTGCCGTTAGTGAAGAGCGCTGCCGTTAGTGAAGAGCGCTGCCGTTAGTGAAGAGCGCTGCCGTTAGTGAAGAGCGCTGCCGTTAGTGAAGAGCGCTGCCGTTAGTGAAGAGTGCTGCTGCCGTTAGTGAAGAGCGCTGCCGTTAGTGAAGAGTGCTGCTGCCGTTAGTGAAGAGCGCTGCCGTTAGTGAAGAGCGCTGCCGTTAGTGAAGAGTGCTGCTGCCGTTAGTGAAGAGTGCTGCCATTAGTGAAGAGCGCCGCCGTTAGTGAAGAGTGCTGCCATTAGTGAAGAGCGCCGCCGTTAGTGAAGAGTGCCGCCGTTAGTGAAGAGCGCTGCTGCCGTTAGTGAAGAGCGCTGCTGCCGTTAGTGAAGAGCGCTGCTGCCGTTAGTGAAGAGCGCCGCCGTTAGTGAAGAGCGCTGCCGCCGTTAGTGAAGAGTGCTGCCATTAGTGAAGAGCGCCGCCGTTAGTGAAGAGTGCTGCCATTAGTGAAGAGCGCCGCCGTTAGTGAAGAGCGCTGCCGTTAGTGAAGAGCGCTGCCGCTGCCGTTAGTGAAGAGCGCTGCCGCTGCCGTTAGTGAAGAGCGCTGCCGCCGTTAGTGAAGAGTGCTGCCATTAGTGAAGAGCGCCGCCGTTAGTGAAGAGTGCTGCCATTAGTGAAGAGCGCCGCCGTTAGTGAAGAGCGCCGCCGTTAGTGAAGAGCGCCGCCGTTAGTGAAGAGCGCCGCCGTTAGTGAAGAGCGCTGCTGCCGTTAGTGAAGAGCGCTGCCGTTAGTGAAGAGCGCTGCCGTTAGTGAAGAGCGCTGCCGTTAGTGAAGAGCGCTGCCGTTAGTGAAGAGCGCTGCTGCCGTTAGTGAAGAGCGCTGCCGTTAGTAAAGAGCGCTGCTGTTAGTAAAGAGCGCTGCCGTTAGTGAAGAGCGCTGCTGTTAGTAAAGAGTGCTGGTGTGCTCCACAGGAGGGCGCTGTGGTGGCGCTGCTGAAGATCTGCCGGCAGGACTGCTTCAGCTCTCTGTACGCACACGCGCTCAGGACCCTGGCCTCCATCTGCTGTGTGGAAGACGGCATCAGCCAGCTGGAAGAGGTATTGTTTCCCAGCATGCACAGCACAGGAAACCACCCAGATGTGTTCACAGACTCTGTCAGCTGAAAGCACACTGAATGAGAGTGTAAGCCTATACTAAAATAACTGAAAAATAAATTAAATTAATAACAACTATGTGGACATATTTATATAAAAGAAAAAAACACGAAAAATACTAAAACTTTAATTAAAATTAAAATGTGAAATCAATAATACTAAAATAGCAGCTCAAAAGTAAAGTGTATTTGACTGAAGTTATGAATATAACTGACACTAGTAATGACTGCTAATGTTTCAAAGATGTTTGAGTCGATTTATGCCACCAAACACCCAAAAATAATACTATATGCAGTATATATAATGTTTGAAGTGCATAGGAAGAATTTTTTTCTAAGCTGTAATTGTCTTTATCTTTAAAAATAACGTTATTTTGTGAGCAGGTGGAGGATTGAACTGTATCTGATACGGTGTGTCATTCTCCCTGCTCTCTGTTTGAGTGATAATGTGGTTTTGATTGTCTGTATAGAATTATCTTCTGGTGACTCGTGTGTTTCTCAGTTTGTGTAACAGCGCCACTGTGTGGTGATGGATTATATAACAGAACTGCATTCGGAAACTGAAGTCTCAGCTCAGAAACTCCAGGAGTTTGATTCAGTTTGATCTCCTCATCAAATCCTCCTCCTCGATCAAAATAATAAATGCTCTCATATACTCCATAAATATCTGTACTCAGTACAGTTTATAAGACTGTGCTATTGTATATGTTTTCTTAAACTTATATATATTATACTTTTACTATTATTCTCATACTATTATGACCAGCATCTTGATATGCCACACCTGTGAGGTGGATGGAGTATCTCGGCAAAGGAGAAGTGCTCACTAACACAGATTTAGGCAGATTTGTGAACAATATTTGAGAGAAATAGGCCTTTTGTGTGCATAGAAAAAGTCTTAGATCTTTGAGTTCAGCTCATGAAAAATGGGGGCAAAAACAAGTGTTGCGTTTATAATTTTGTTCAGTGTATATATATACTGCATATACTTGATTTGTTGAAATCTCATATACTGCCTTAAATGCTTTCCTATTCTCTGTTCTGTATTTTAATCACGAATGACTGAATAACCGAAATCAGTGAATGTGATGACTGATAACTATTGGTTTGTTTTCCTCTGGTCTGTCCTGTCGCTGCCATGATGTTTATCAGATTGGTCATCTAGAGCCTGAACGTTTACGCTGACAGTTTCTGTTGAGCTGTGTCAGATGTGGTGTGTGTGTGTGCATCAGGTGAGCTGAGCAGCTGTGGTGTGTGTGTGCATCAGGTGGACGGGATCCTGTGTCTGGCAGAGATCCTGACGGACGGCGAGTGTGCGGAGGCGACGCGAGCGGAGGCGGCGGCGGTCATGGCTCAGATCACCTCTCCTCATCACAGCTCCACACAACACCTCGCCAGCTTCCTGGAGAGCATGCAGGACATCGTCACAGCCCTCATCAGTGAGTCCTACACCATATCACATATATCATCAGCCGCTTTACACCCTATCCAATATATCACATAAAGATATGAAATAACAAAAACAATCAAATCAGAACTCTTAGCGCTTCCACTCATGTGACGAGAGATGACACATGTTCAAGGTACGATCCTGCTTCCAGTGGCCTAATCCATGCACAGCTTTTCAAAATGTCACAAAGCGTTTTGTGATTGTTTTGTATGAAATATTGAACTCTATAAGTAAGTGTTTTGGCACACCAGGCCATGTGGCGCTACTCATTGTTCTAAAATCGGTTAAACGAAAGCGCCGGCGCATTCACTTGGATTTTTTTTCTGATAACAGCGGAATGAACTTAAAATACTCCGTCGTTTTTGATACAGATAAGAGAACGACATCCTTCAAAACTGTAAAAGGTCTACTTTTATTTATGTATACTCAAAATAACAACAAAACATTGTTTTTGCTTTTGTAAAATAAAGAAAACAAACAGAATGCGCTTTCTGCTGTCTTGGTCTCCCTGAACTGCGCGTCACAAATGAACCGAAACTCTTCCACTGTCAAAAAAATACAAACGGAAAATGTAGTGGTAATTTTCTGCCAGGAAATTATCCAGTAATTTTACAGAAATTTCCTTTAATCGTAAAACACAACACAATGCAATGCATAATTCAGAATACAGGTAAAACACCTGTAAAACAAAAAAAAACTATATGGAATATTTATATATGTATACAGTATACCAGTGGTGGGCCACAGACCGACCGACTCCATCACGCCACAGACAGACCGACTCCATCACGCCACAGACTGACCGACTCATCACGCCGCAGACTGACCGACTCATCACGCCGCAGACTGACCGACTCCATCACGCCGCAGACTGACCGACTCCATCACGCCGCAGACTGACCGACTCCATCACGCCGCAGACTGACCGACTCCATCACGCCACAGACTGACCGACTCCATCACGCCACAGACTGACCGACTCCATCACGCCACAGTCTGACCGACTCCATCACGCCACAGACTGACCGACTCCATCACGCCACAGACTGACAGACTCCATCACGCCACAGAATGAACCGACTCCATCACGCCACAGACTGAACGACTCCATCACGCCACAGTCTGACCGACTCCATCACGCCGCAGACTGACCGACTCCATCACGCCACAGACTGAACGACTCCATCACGCCACAGTCTGACCGACTCCATCACGCCACAGTCTGACCGACTCCATCACGCCACAGTCTGACCGACTCCATCACGCCGCAGACTGACCGACTCCATCACGCCGCAGACTGACCGACTCCATCACGCCACAGACTGACCGACTCCATCACGCCACAGACTGACCGACTCCATCACGCCGCAGTCTGACCGACTCCATCACGCCACAGACTGACCGACTCCATCACGCCGCAGACTGACCGACACCATCACGCCCCAGACTGACCGACTCCATCACGCCGCAGACTGACCGACTCCATCACACCGCAGACTGACCGACTCCATCACACCGCAGACTGACCGACTCCATCACGCCGCAGTCTGACCGACTCGTCACGCCGCAGACTGACCGACTCCATCACGCCGCAGACTGACCGACTCCATCACGCCACAGACTGACCGACTCCATCACGCCACAGACTGACAGACTCCATCACGCCACAGACTGACCGACTCCATCACGCCACAGACTGACCGACTCCATCACGCCACAGACTGACCGACTCCATCACGCCACAGACTGACCGACTCCATCACGCCACAGACTGACCGACTCCATCACGCCACAGACTGACCGACTCCATCACGCCACAGACTGAACGACTCCATCACGCCACAGTCTGACCGACTCCATCACGCCGCAGACTGACCGACTCCATCACGCCACAGACTGAACGACTCCATCACGCCACAGTCTGACCGACTCCATCACGCCACAGTCTGACCGACTCCATCACGCCACAGACTGACCGACTCCATCACGCCACAGACTGACCGACTCCATCACGCCACAGACTGACCGACTCCATCACGCCACAGACTGACCGACTCCATCACGCCACAGACTGACCGACTCCATCACGCCACAGACTGAACGACTCCATCACGCCACAGTCTGACCGACTCCATCACGCCGCAGACTGACCGACTCCATCACGCCACAGACTGAACGACTCCATCACGCCACAGTCTGACCGACTCCATCACGCCGCAGACTGACCGACTCCATCACGCCACAGACTGAACGACTCCATCACGCCACAGTCTGACCGACTCCATCACGCCGCAGACTGAACGACTCCATCACGCCACAGACTGAACGACTCCATCACGCCACAGTCTGACCGACTCCATCACGCCGCAGACTGACCGACTCCATCACGCCGCAGACTGACCGACTCCATCACGCCACAGACTGACCGACTCCATCACGCCACAGACTGACCGACTCCATCACGCCGCAGTCTGACCGACTCCATCACGCCACAGACTGACCGACTCCATCACGCCGCAGACTGACCGACACCATCACGCCCCAGACTGACCGACTCCATCACACCGCAGACTGACCGACTCCATCACACCGCAGACTGACCGACTCCATCACGCCGCAGTCTGACCGACTCGTCACGCCGCAGACTGACCGACTCCATCACGCCGCAGACTGACCGACTCCATCACGCCGCAGACCGACCGACTCCATCACGCCGCAGACCGACCGACTCCATCACGCCGCAGACCGACCGACTCCATCACGCCGCAGACTGACCGACTCCATCACGCCACAGACTGACCGACTCCATCACGCCGCAGACTGACCAACTCCATCACGCCACAGACTGACCGACTCCATCACGCCGCAGACTGACCGACTCCATCACGCCGCAGACTGACCGACTCCATCACGCCACAGACTGACCGACTCCATCACGCCACAGACTGACCGACTCATCACGCCGCAGACTGACCGACTCCATCACACCGCAGACTGACCGACTCCATCACGCCGCAGTCTGACCGACTCGTCACGCCGCAGACTGACCGACTCCATCACGCCACAGACTGACCAACTCATCACGCCACAGACTGACCGACTCCATCACGCCACAGACTGACCGACTCCATCACGCCACAGACTGACCGACTCCATCACGCCGCAGTCTGACCGACTCCATCACGCCACAGACTGACCGACTCCATCACGCCGCAGACTGACCGACACCATCACGCCCCAGACTGACCGACTCCATCATGCCGCAGACTGACCGACTCCATCACACCGCAGACTGACCGACTCCATCACACCGCAGACTGACCGACTCCATCACGCCGCAGTCTGACCGACTCGTCACGCCGCAGACTGACCGACTCCATCACGCCGCAGACTGACCGACTCCATCACGCCGCAGACTGACCGACTCCATCACGCCGCAGACTGACCGACTCCATCACGCCGCAGACCGACCGACTCCATCACGCCGCAGACTGACCGACTCCATCACGCCACAGACTGACCGACTCCATCACGCCGCAGACTGACCAACTCCATCACGCCACAGACTGACCGACTCCATCACGCCGCAGACTGACCGACTCCATCACACCGCAGACTGACCGACTCCATCACGCCACAGACTGACCGACTCCATCACGCCACAGACTGACCGACTCATCACGCCACAGACTGACCGACTCCATCACGCCGCAGACTGACCGACTCCATCACACCGCAGACTGACCGACTCCATCACGCCGCAGTCTGACCGACTCGTCACGCCGCAGTCTGACCGACTCGTCACGCCGCAGACTGACCGACTCCATCACGCCACAGACTGACCAACTCATCACGCCACAGACTGACCGACTCCATCACGCCACAGACTGACCGACTCCATCACGCCACAGACTGACCGACTCCATCAGTGTTTGGTTAGGGTTGGAGATGAACTGTGCAGGACAGTCGATCGACAGGAGCAGGATTGGGCACCCCTGCTCTAGAGTCAGTAGATGTGCTCTGAGAGGATGAAACTTTGACCTTTGACCTCTGGTGTTACTCTAGGACAGTCGATCGACAGGAGCAGGATTGGGCACCCCTGCTCTAGAGTCAGATGTGCTCTGAGAGGATGAAACTTTGACCTCTGGTGTTACTCTAGGACAGTCGATCGACAGGAGCAGGATTGGGCACCCCTGCTCTAGAGTCAGATGTGCTCTGAGAGGATGAAACTTTGACCTTTGACCTCTGGTGTTACTCTAGGACAGTCGATCGACAGGAGCAGGATTGGGAACCCCTGCTCTAGAGTCAGATGTGCTCTGAGAGGAAACTGTGATATTTGACCCTGGTGTTGACCTTTGACCTGTAGAGTGTGACCTGTAGGTGTTACTCTAGAGTCAATAGTCAAGTCTCCTTCATTTATACAGCGCTTTAACAATATAGATTGTTTCAAAGCAGCTTTACAGTGATAATAGGAAATGACAGTAACAGAGAGTGTTCAGGCTTTACAGCAGCTCTAGAATAAAGTTATTGTCCAGATAAAGTTAGTTTTGATTGATTCACTTCCGTTGTAAAGATCATTTAGTTATTAACTTAGGGGCCGCTAACACGGCACCGTTTAACTGAAAACAGGAAAATGTTAATGTGTTCTGGCCGCTCATTTGCACGAGAACAGTGTTTGGTGCTCGAGAACGCAAACTTTCAAATAGGTTCCGAGGTGCAAGTTCCTCCTGGGTCAGCTCTCGTAAGGTGCTGAGAGGTTGCTGAGACTCCATTTTCCAAGATCGTTAACCATCCCAAGAAAGCTTTAACCATAAAATCTGGTTTTGTTTATCTAAAATGTGGTTTCAGTTTCAGAGGCAGCTAGAGTAACATGGGGTTTAATACTTTAATTACTTATTTCAGAATTTGTTGTTTATTGTTGAGATGATTTTTCTGGAACCTGCGCTCTAGAAGAATGGCTTGGTTTTAAATGTCATTGGGATTCACTGATTGAGTTGTGCTAGGCGGTAGTTGAGGCTCGTGTTGTGTGTGTGCAGGTCTGTGTGCGAGCGCGTCCTGCGGTGAAGTGTTTCTGCTGGCGTCGGCAGCGCTGGCCAACATCACGTTCTTCGACAGCATGGCCTGTGAGATCCTCCTGCAGCTCAACGCCGTTCCCATCCTTCTGCAGGCCTGCAGAGACCGCCAGCGCGTCGACACGCCGTACTCCAAAGACCAGGTGCATATATACACACACACACACACACACACACACACCTGCAGAGACCGCCAGCGCGTCGACACGCCGTACTCCAAAGACCAGGTGCACACACACACACACACACACACACACACACACACACACACACCTGCAGAGACCGCCAGCGCGTTTGTTCTTGTGTAGTATTACTGTGGACTCTCTCACTGAATCATTCTGAGTCGTTCTAGTTCACCCAAAACGTCATTATTTACTCTTCTCAAACTGTGGGAAATAAAAGAAGACATTTTAAAATGTTTGTTTTTGCCATGAATGTCACTGGGTGTAGTGTTTGGCCTAAAACAGTTTTTATTTTTCAAATATCTTCTTGAGAATAAGGAAGTCATACAAGTTTGGAATAACACGAGGAGGAGTAAATAATGACAAGTTTTCCTTTGTGTGAACAATCCCTTTAAACACTAACATAGACTCTTAAAGTTCCCCTGTGGTGTAAATCCAGCTTGTTTATGTCTGTGGTGTTTTTAATATGCTTTAGGGGTTGTTGATTATGATTTCACTTTTCTAACTTAGTTAGTGTGTAATGTTGCTGTTTGAGCATAAACAAGATCTTTTTGAAGAAATCGTTTTTAAGGACTACAACAAACGGCTGATAGGGACTACACGACATTCCTCCCGGGTTTTATAGATTGTCATGACAGAATATGCTAATCAACGACTAGAAGATAGTTAATTTCACATCAGCAACATAAATGAATCTACTAACCATTCAGAAATGTCCTGTTGCATTCTACATGTTTTCACTTCTTCTTGAGTCCGTCCATCATCGTCTCCGGGTTTGAACATAAACGGCTAAACGTTTTTGAAATGTTCAGTGCATGTCTGTGTGAGCTAATGCCTGGTTCACACGGGACGATTTTAACATTGTCGGCCGATTTTCCAAACCTGAGACCCCACACACGGCGATAAAAAATCATGGGTCTAACAGTTTTGGTCGTACAGTGTGTGGTGCGCAACCACACGGCAAAATCAACACATCACACACAAACCGATTTGACTCCCGAGCATTCCCAGGTCAGGCGGGAAATCTCGCGAAATCCCTCGAGATCAAACGTGACTTCAGAGTAAACAATCATGGCGGACGAAGAGGATGCAGTGGCGATAGTTTGTAGTTTGTTTTTATCCGAAATTTTTCGCCTCGCTTTCTGATTGGCTACACGCCACAGTCCACAGGCTACGCTCGCTTGTCCCCGGGGGACACCACACACGAGGAGAAATCGGGCCAAAAAAATCCAACATGTTGGATATCCCCGATTTGAGATCGGAGCGGTCCCGACATCCTTCCGAGCAGACGAGAGCAGTCTGAACACACCACACACGGCAGCAGTGTTGTAATGTAACGGAATACAAATACTTCGTTACTGTACTTAAGTAGAAATTTCACGTATCTGTACTTTACTTCGCTATTTAAATTAATGTCAACTTTTAGTTTTACTCCACTACATTTCCTAGATAAAATGTATACTTTTACTCCGCTATATTTCCACTAAGCATCTTCGTTACTCGTTAGGCTACTACAAAATAAAATCCCAACGCGACGCTTCACGAGATAAGATGCAAGTGGCTAAACTAAACCGCTGATTTACGATAGAAGTTTTAAACGACCGACATAAATAATCAGTTTGCAAAGACTGTAATCAAAGCTCAGCTTCGGGAAGGGGAGATGTACAGGTAAAGATAAAGAGACTGAGAGAAGAAGAACGAGAGATGGAGATGAGAGAGGGGAGCAGGTAGAGCAATAGCCTTTTGCATACTGTGCCCAGTAATGAGAATAACTTTATTACAATGGATTCCTATTTAACAGAGATATACATATGTTTTTTGCCAATGACAGTGGAAAAATAATATGCCCCCGAACCCCCTAGCAAGATCACTTTTGGGACCTCTGTATTTATAAAACCCTGTGTACGGCTAGTGCACTGAATATAAAATTATATTTTTGAAAAATACAATGAATTATAAGGCTGTACGGAACAGTGCACTATTGCAGACTTATATACTGAGGGTTTAATTATATTATTTTAATATAGTCAGTCGGGAACTAAAGTGGGCCGGACTAAGGCATGAAACTCCAGGGCTGAAAATAGATTTTTTCTTAGTAGAGCAGCTAACTTAAGGTACATGCAGTGGGAGATAAACGATAACACAAGTACAGGCTACAAAACACAAACAACAGCAGGTTGTACCAGTTAATAGTATGCCTAGTATAAGAAATCCACAATAAAGTTCACAATCAAAGTTAACCGCTTGCTTAAAAAAAAAAAAAAACTTTTTACTTTTACTTAAAATACTTTACATTAAATATCAGAAAATTACTTTTCATACTTAAGTACAATATAAATCAGATACTTTAAGACTTTTACTTAAGTAATATTCTAAAAGGTAACTTTTACTTCTACCAAAGTCTTTTTCTAGTACCATACTTGTACTTTTACTCAAGTATTGCTTTCTAGTACTTTATACAACACTGCACGGCAGGAACATCTGATCAGATTATTTTACGATAATCGGAGCATCCTTAAGATTGTCGGAAGGGGTGAATCAGGGCTAAAATCGGCCTAATTATCCTGCCGTGTGAACCAGCCTTAATCGAAGCTGCTGAGGACACAAGCTGATGAAGCTCCACCCCCTGTGCCGGGAGCAGCAGCTCATTTGCTTTTAAAGGGAAAGACACAAAACCAGGCGTTTTTGCTCACCCTCAAAAAGTTACAATTTGAACATGCTATATAAAAATATCTCTGGGGTATTTTGATCTAAAACACACTCTGGGGACATCAAAGACTTATTTTACATCTTGTGAAAAGGGAATTATACCATACCACCCCTTTAAGACAAACCATGTGTAAATTCATGTCGACACCATTGCGGAGTATTTTCTCCTTAAAACTGCAGTGAACCAAAGACAGTCTCAAAAACCCAACCAAAAACACAGTTTGAAATCGCTGCTGTTTCTGACGTCACAGACTACCTTGTAACCAATCAGATCAACGTGTGATCGTCAACGAGGGTTAGGTTGACTGGGCTCATTTGCATATTCATAGAACCGCGTATACTAAATGAGATAAGGTTACATTCAAGATATTTTAAGGCATGAAGAAAAAAATTTCAAGGAAAAAACATTTAAATAGGTCATTTTGGTGATAAAAGATGAGTTCTAAGGGATACAAATATTGACTACAGGGGGACTTTAATAGTTTTACTTCAGTATATTTTCCTAATTGGCAAACTACTTAAATGTACGTTATACAACACTGGTAGTCAGGAGTATATTGTACACTCGCACACGTTTCCCAGTGTAGTAGCAGTACTGTAAACTTAGAATCCAGTAATGATATCATTCAATCCCTGCAGGTTGTGACCATCCTTGCGAATCTGTCGGTTCTGGAGCAATGCACTGCAGATGTTCTAGAGGAGAAGGGTATGTAAGCAACACACACACACATGCACAGATGCCGAGTGTTTTCCTGCAGCATGTGAGAGTCACTGGATTTGTGTTCAGGAGTGGAGCAGCTGCTGGTGCTGCTGAATGAGAAGCCGTCGTCCTCCAGTCCATCAGAGGGCGCCGCATGCGAGCGGGTTCAGCAGAAAGCAGCCGTCACCCTGGCTCGTCTCAGCAGAGACCCGCTGGTGGCTCAGAGCGCCGTTCAGCTGCGGGGTACGAGACAACACCTGTACCTGACCACTAGACAACACCTGTACCTGACCACTAGACAACACCTGTACCTGACCACTAGACAACACCTGTACCTGACCACTAGACAACACCTGTACCTGACCACCAGACAACACCTGTACCTGACCACCAGACAACACCTGTACCTGACCACTAGACAACACCTGTACATGACCACTAACCAACACCTGTACATGACCACACCCCTACCTGACCACACCTGTACCTGACCACACCTGTACCTGACCACTAGACAACACCTGTACCTGACCACTAGACAACACCTGTACCTGACCACTAGACAACACCTGTACCTGACCACCAGACAACACCTGTACATGACCACTAACCAACACCTGTACATGACCACTAGGCAACACCTGTACCTGACCACCAGACAACACCTGTACATGACCACTAACCAACACCTGTACATGACCACTAGGCAACACCTGTACCTGACCACCAGACAACTCTTGTACCTGACCACTAGACAAAACCTGTACCTGACCACTCCTGTACCTGACCACCAGACAACACCTGTACCTTACCAACCAGACACCACCTGTACCTGACCACCAGACAACACCTGTACCTGACCACCAGATACCACCTGTACCTTACCAACCAGACAACACCTCTACCTGACCACTAGACAACACCTGTACCTGACCACTAGACAACACCTGTACCTTACCAACCAGACACCACCTGTACCTGACCACCAGACAAAACCTGTACCTGACCACCAGATACCACCTGTACCTTACCAACCAGACAACACCTCTACCTGACCACTAGACAACACCTGTACCTGACCACTAGACAACACCTGTACCTGACCACCAGACAACACCTGTACATGACCACTAACCAACACCTGTACCTGACCACTAGGCAACACCTGTACCTGACCACCAGACAACACCTGTACCTGACCACCAGACAACTCTTGTACCTGACCACTAGACAAAACCTGTACCTGACCACTCCTGTACCTGACCACTAGACAACTCCTGTACCTGACCACTAGACAACACCTGTACCTGACCACCAGACACCACCTGTACCTGACCACCAGATACCACCTGTACCTTACCAACCAGACAACACCTCTACCTGACCACTAGACAACACCTGTACCTGACCATTAGACAACACCTGTACCTGACCACCAGACAAGACCTGTACATGACCACTAACCAACACCTGTACATGACCACTAGGCAACACCTGTACCTGACCACCAGACAACCCCTGTACATGACCACCAGACAACACCTGTACATGACCACTAACCAACACCTGTACATGACCACTAGGCAACACCTGTACCTGACCACCAGACAACTCTTGTACCTGACCACTAGACAACACCTGTACCTGACCACCAGACACCACCTGTACCTGACCACCAGATACCACCTGTACCTTACCAACCAGACAACACCTCTACCTGACCACTAGACAACACCTGTACCTGACCACTAGACAACACCTGTACCTGACCACCAGACAACACCTGTACCTGACCACTCCTGTACCTGACCACTAGACAAAATCTGTACCTGACCACTCCTGTACCTGACCACCAGATACCACCTGTACCTTACCAACCAGACAACACCTGTACCTGACCACTAGACAACACCTGTACCTGACCACTAGACAACACCTGTACCTGACCACCAGACAACACCTGTACATGACCACTAACCAACACCTGTACCTGACCACTAGGCAACACCTGTACCTGACCACTAGGCAACACCTGTACCTGACCACCAGACAACACCTGTACCTGACCACCAGACAACTCTTGTACCTGACCACTAGACAAAACCTGTACCTGACCACTCCTGTACCTGACCACTAGACAACACCTGTACCTGACCACCAGACACCACCTGTACCTGACCACCAGATACCACCTGTACCTTACCAACCAGACAACACCTCTACCTGACCACTAGACAACACCTGTACCTGACCACTAGACAACACCTGTACCTGACCACCAGACAACACCTGTACCTGACCACCAGACAACACCTGTACATGACCACTAACCAACACCTGTACCTGACCACTAGACAACACCTGTACCTGACCACTAGACAACACCTGTACCTGACCACCAGACAACACCTGTACATGACCACTAACCAACACCTCTACCTGACCACTAGACAACACCTGTACCTGACCACTAGACAACACCTGTACCTGACCACTAGACAACACCTGTACCTGACCACCAGACAACACCTGTACATGACCACTAACCAACACCTGTACCTGACCACTAGGCAACACCTGTACCTGACCACCAGACAACACCTGTACCTGACCACCAGACAACTCTTGTACCTGACCACTAGACAAAACCTGTACCTGACCACTCCTGTACCTGACCACTCCTGTACCGGACCACTAGACAACTCCTGTACCTGACCACCAGACAACTCCTGTACCTGACCACTAGACAACACCTGTACCTTACCAACCAGACAACCCCTGTACCTGACTACTAGACAACACCTGTACCTGACCACCAGACAAGCCCTGTACCTGACCACTAGACAACACCTGTACCTGACCACCAGACAACCCCTGTACCTGACCACCAGACAACCCCTGTACCTGACCACTCCTGTACCTGACCACCAGACAACCCCTGTACCTGACTACTAGACAACACCTGTACCTGACCACCAGACAACCCCTGTACCTGACTACTAGACAACACCTGTACCTGACCACCAAACAACAGACAACCAACCAGACAACACCTGTTCCTGACCACCAGACAACACCTGTACCTTACCAACCAGACAACACCTGTACCTGACCACCAGACAACCCCTGTACCTGACCACTAGACAACACCTGTACCTGACCACCAGACAACCCCTGTACCTGACCACCAGACAACCCCTGTACCTGACCACTCCTGTACCTGACCACCAGACAACCCCTGTACCTGACTACTAGACAACACCTGTACCTGACCACCAGACAACCCCTGTACCTGACTACTAGACAACACCTGTACCTGACCACCAAACAACAGACAACCAACCAGACAACACCTGTTCCTGACCACCAGACAACACCTGTACCTGACCACCAGACAACAACTGCACCTTACCACCAGACAACACCTGTACCTGACCACCAGACAACACCTGTACCTGACCACCAGACAACACCTGTACCTGACCGCAAGACAACACCTGTACCTGACCACATCTGTACCTGACCAATAGACAACTCCTGTACCTGACCACCAGACAACTCCTGTACCTGACCACCAGACAACACCTGTACCTGACCAACCAGACAACACCTGTACCTGACCACAAGACAATACCTGTACCTGACCACACCTGTACCTGACCAATAGAAAACTCCTGTACCTGACCACCAGACAACACCTGTACCTGACCGCAAGACAACACCTGTACCTGACCACACCTGTACCTGACCAATAGACAACTCCTGTACCTGACCACCAGACAACTCCTGTACCTGACCACAAGACAACACCTGTACCTTACCAACCAGACAGACAACACCGGTACCTGACTACTAGACAACTCTTGTACCTTACCAAACAGACAACACCTGTACATGACCACTAACCAACACCTGTACCTGACCACTAGACAACACCTGTACCTGACCACCAGACAACAACTGCACCTTACCACCAGACAAAACCTGTACCTGACCACCAGACAACACCTGTACCTGACCACCAGACAACACCTGTACCTGACCACCAGACAACACCTGTACCTGACCGCAAGACAACACCTGTACCTGACCACACCTGTACCTGACCAATAGACAACTCCTGTACCTGACCACCAGACAACTCCTGTACCTGACCACCAGACAACACCTGTACCTGACCAACCAGACAACACCTGTACCTGACCACAAGACAATACCTGTACCTGACCACACCTGTACCTGACCAATTGAAAACTCCTGTACCTGACCACCAGACAGCACCTGTACCTGACCGCAAGACAACACCTGTACCTGACCACACCTGTACCTGACCAATAGACAACTCCTGTACCTGACCACCAGACAACTCCTGTACCTGACCACCAGACAACACCTGTACCTGACCAACCAGACAACACCTGTACCTGACCACAAGACAACACCTGTACCTTACCAACCAGACAGACAACACCGGTACCTGACTACTAGACAACTCCTGTACCTTACCAACCAGACAACACCTGTACCTGACCACCAGACAACACCTGTACCATACCAACCAGACAACTCCTGTACCTGACCACCAGACAACTCCTGTACCTGACCACCAGACAACACCTGTACCTGACCACCAGACAACACCTGTACCTTACCACTAGACAACACCTGTACCTGACCACCAGACAACACCTGTACCTGACCACCAGACAACACCTGTACCTGACCACCTGTACCTGACCACCAGACACCACCTCTACCTGACCACCAGACACCACCTGTACCTGACCACCAGACACCACCTGTATCTGACCACCAGACACCACCTGTACCTGACCACCAGATAACACCTGTACCTTACCAACCAGACACCACCTGTACCTTACCAACCAGACACCACCTGTACCTGACCACCAGACAACACCTGTACCTGACCACCAGATACCACCTGTACCTTACCAACCAGACAACACCTGTACCTGACCACCAGACAACACCTGTACCTGACCACCAGACAACACCTGTACCTGACCACCAGACACCACCTGTACCTGACCACCAGACACCACCTGTACCTGACCACCAGACACCACCTGTACCTGACCACCAGATAACACCTGTACCTTACTAACCAGACACCACCTGTACCTTACCAACCAGACACCACCTGTACCTGACCACCAGATACCACCTGTACCTTACCAACCAGACACCACCTGTACCTTACCAACCAGAAACCACCTGTACCTGACCACCAGACAACACCTGTACCTGACCACCAGATACCACCATTACCTTACCAACCAGACACCACATGTACCTGACCACCAGACAACACCTGTTCCTGACCACCAGACAACACCTTTTCCTGACCACAAGACAACACCTGTACCTGACCACCAGACACCATCTGTACCTCACCACCAGACAACACCTGTACCTCACCACCAGACAACTTCTGTACCTGACCACCAGACAACACCTGTTCCTGACATCAGACAACACCTGTACCTGACCACCAGACAACACCTGTACCTGACCACCAGACAACACCTGTACCTGACCACCAGACAACACCTGTACCTCACCACCAGACAACTCCTGTACCTGACCACAAGACAACACCTGTACCTGACCACCAGATAACACCTGTTCCTGACCACCAGACAACTCCTGTACCTGACCACAAGACAACACCTGTTCCTCACCACCAGACAACACCTGTACCTCACCACCAGACACCACCTGTACCTCACCACCAGACAACACCTGTACCTCACCACCAGACAACTTCTGTACCTGACCACAAGACAACACCTGTTCCTGACCACCAGACAACACTTGTACCTGACCACCAGACAAAACCTGTCCCTGACCACCAGACAACACCTGTACCTCACCACGAGACAACTCCTGTACCTGACCACAAGACAACACCTGTACCTGACCACCAGACAACACCTGTACCTGACCACCAGACAACACCTGTACCTGACCACCAGATAACACCTGTACCTTACCAACCAGACACCACCTGTACCTTACCAACCAGACACCACCTGTACCTGACCACCAGACAACACCTGTACCTGACCACCAGATACCACCTGTACGTTACCAACCAGACAACACCTGTACCTGACCACCAGACACCACCTGTACCTGACCACCAGACAACTCCTGTACCTGACCACTAGACACCACCTGTACCTGACCACCAGACAACACCTGTTCCTGACCACCAGACAACACCTGTACCTGACCACAAGACAACACCTGTTCCTGACCACCAGACAACACCTGTACCTGACCACCAGACACCACCTGTACCTCACCACCAGACAACACCTGTACCTCACCACCAGACAACTTCTGTACCTGACCACACGACAACACCTGTTCCTGACCACCAGACAACACCTGTACCTGACCACCAGACAGCACCTGTACCTGACCACCAGACAACTCCTGTACCTGACCACAAGACAACACCTGTACCTCACCACCAGACAACACCTGTACCTGACCACCAGACAACACCTGTACCTCACCACCAGACAACTCCTGTACCTGACCACCAGACAACACCTGTACCTGACCAACCAGACAACACCTGTACCTGACCACAAGACAATACCTGTACCTGACCACACCTGTACCTGACCAATTGAAAACTCCTGTACCTGACCACCAGACAGCACCTGTACCTGACCACACCTGTACCTGACCAATAGACAACTCCTGTACCTGACCAACCAGACAACACCTGTACCTGACCACAAGACAACACCTGTACCTTACCAACCAGACAGACAACACCGGTACCTGACTACTAGACAACTCCTGTACCTTACCAACCAGACAACACCTGTACCTGACCACCAGACAACACCTGTACCATACCAACCAGACAACTCCTGTACCTGACCACCAGACAACTCCTGTACCTGACCACCAGACAACACCTGTACCTGACCACCAGACAACACCTGTACCTTACCACTAGACAACACCTGTACCTGACCACCAGACAACACCTGTACCTGACCACCAGACAACACCTGTACCTGACCAGCAGACACCACCTGTACCTGACCACCAGACACCACCTCTACCTGACCACCAGACACCACCTGTACCTGACCACCAGACACCACCTGTATCTGACCACCAGACACCACCTGTACCTGACCACCAGATAACACCTGTACCTTACCAACCAGACACCACCTGTACCTTACCAACCAGACACCACCTGTACCTGACCACCAGACAACACCTGTACCTGACCACCAGATACCACCTGTACCTTACCAACCAGACAACACCTGTACCTGACCACCAGACAACACCTGTACCTGACCACCAGACAACACCTGTACCTGACCACCAGACACCACCTGTACCTGACCACCAGACACCACCTGTACCTGACCACCAGACACCACCTGTACCTGACCACCAGATAACACCTGTACCTTACCAACCAGACACCACCTGTACCTTACCAACCAGACACCACCTGTACCTGACCACCAGATACCACCTGTACCTTACCAACCAGACACCACCTGTACCTTACCAACCAGAAACCACCTGTACCTGACCACCAGACAACACCTGTACCTGACCACCAGATACCACCATTACCTTACCAACCAGACACCACATGTACCTGACCACCAGACAACACCTGTTCCTGACCACCAGACAACACCTGTTCCTGACCACAAGACAACACCTGTTCATGACCACCAGACAACACCTGTTCATGACCACCAGACAACACCTGTTCCTGACCACCAGACAACACCTGTACCTGACCACCAGACACCATCTGTACCTCACCACCAGACAACACCTGTACCTCACCACCAGACAACTTCTGTACCTGACCACCAGACAACACCTGTTCCTGACCACCAGACAACACCTGTACCTGACCACCAGACAACACCTGTACCTGACCACCAGACAACACCTGTACCTGACCACCAGACAACACCTGTACCTCACCACCAGACAACTCCTGTACCTGACCACAAGACAACACCTGTACCTGACCACCAGATAACACCTGTTCCTGACCACCAGACAACTCCTGTACCTGACCACAAGACAACACCTGTTCCTCACCACCAGACAACACCTGTACCTCACCACCAGACACCACCTGTACCTCACCACCAGACAACACCTGTACCTCACCACCAGACAACTTCTGTACCTGACCACAAGACAACACCTGTTCCTGACCACCAGACAACACTCGTACCTGACCACCAGACAAAACCTGTCCCTGACCACCAGACAACACCTGTACCTCACCACGAGACAACTCCTGTACCTGACCACCAGACAACACCTGTACCTGACCACCAGACAACACCTGTACCTGACCACCAGACAACACCTGTACCTGACCACCAGACAACACCTGTACCTGACCACCAGATAACACCTGTACCTTACCAACCAGACACCACCTGTACCTTACCAACCAGACACCACCTGTACCTGACCACCAGACAACACCTGTACCTGACCACCAGATACCACCTGTACGTTACCAACCAGACAACACCTGTACCTGACCACCAGACACCACCTGTACCTGACCACCAGACAACTCCTGTATCTGACCACTAGACACCACCTGTACCTGACCACCAGACAACACCTGTTCCTGACCACCAGACAACACCTGTACCTGACCACAAGACAACACCTGTTCCTGACCACCAGACAACACCTGTACCTGACCACCAGACACCACCTGTACCTCACCACCAGACAACACCTGTACCTCACCACCAGACAACTTCTGTACCTGACCACACGACAACACCTGTTCCTGACCACCAGACAACACCTGTACCTGACCACCAGACAGCACCTGTACCTGACCACCAGACAACTCCTGTACCTGACCACAAGACAACACCTGTACCTCACCACCAGACAACACCTGTACCTGACCACCAGACAACACCTGTACCTCACCACCAGACAACTCCTGTACCTGACCACCAGACAACACCTGTTCCTGACCACCAGAAAACACCTGTACCTGACCACCAGACAACACCTGTTCCTGACCACCAAACACCACCTGTACCTTACCAACCACACAACACCTGTACCTGACCACCAGACAACACCTGTACCTGACCACAAGACAACACCTGTTCCTGACCACCAGACAACACCTGTACCTGACCACCAGACAACACCTGTACCTGACCACCAGACAACACCTGTTCCTGACCACCAGACAACACCTGTTCCTGACCACCAGACACCACCTGTACCTTGCCAACCACACAACACCTGTACCTGACCACCAGACAACACCTGTACCTGACCACAAGACAACACCTGTTCCTGACCACCACATAACACCTGTTCCTGACCACCAGACAACACCTGTACCTGACCACCAGACAACACCTGTTCCTGACCACCAGACAACACCTGTACCTGACCACCAGACAACACCTGTTCCTGACCACCAGACAACACCTGTACCTGACCACCAGACAACACCTGTTCCTGACCACCAGACAACACCTGTTCCTGACCACCAGACAACACCTGTACCTGACCACCAGACAACACCTGTTCCTGACCACCAGACAACACCTGTACCTGACCACGAGACAACACCTGTACCTGACCACCAGACAACACCTGTTCCTGACCACCAGACACCACCTGTACCTTACCACAAGACAACACCTGTTCCTGACCACCAGACAACACCTGTACCTGACCACCAGACAACACGTGTACCTGACCACCAGACACCACCTGTACCTTACCAACCAGACAACACCTGTACCTGACCACCAGACAACACGTGTACCTGACCACCAGACACCACCTGTACCTTACCAACCAGACAACACCTGTACTTGACCACCAGACAACTCCTGTACCTGACCACAAGACAACACCTGCTCCTGACCACCAGACAACACCTGTACCTGACCACCAGACAACACCTGTACCTCACCACCAGACAACACCTGTACTTGACCACAAGACAACACCTGTTCCTGACCACCAGACAACACCTGTACCTGACCACCAGACACCACCTGTACCTTACCAACCAGACAACACCTGTACCTGACCACAAGACAACACCTGTTCCTGACCACCAGACAACACCTGTACCTGACCACCAGACACCACCTGTACCTTACCAACCAGACAACACCTGTACCTGACCACCAGACAACACCTGTACCTGACCACAAGACAACACCTGTTCCTGACCACCACATAACACCTGTACCTTACCAACCAGACAAAACCTGTACCTGACCACCAGACAACACCTGTACCTGACCACAAGACAACACCTGTTCCTGACCACCACATAACACCTGTTCCTGACCACCACATAACACCTGTTCCTGACCACCAGACATTACCTGAAACACTTCTGAAATAAAAGTCAGAAAGATGTGATGATTTTTTTGTTTGTAAATATGACTCATCTTATACATCATGTACAGTCTATATAAGTGTATTTAACTTTTCCCCATGGTTTAGTGTTTAAAAAAAAAATCGCAATACATATCGTATCGGCACCCAAGTATCGTGGTTGTATCGAATCAGGAGATAGGTGTATCGTCCCAGCCCTACTGACCACTGTCACTCAATCAATCTCAGTCTGAGACCGAGGACCGAGATTAGACACGCATCAGATACTGCACACGCTTACCTTAGGGGAAAACTCAGAAAGTTCTCACACAACCACATGTGTAGATCCGATTCTGTGCATGCGATTTATAGCAGCGGTGTGATATGTAAGTGTATTGGTAACACTTTACAATAAGGTTCATTAGTTAACAATATAAGTTAGCATGAACTAATAATGAAATCCACTTATACAGCATTTATTAATCTTTGTTAATGTTAATTTAAACATATACTAATACTTTATTAAAATCTTGTTAACATTAGTTAATGCACTGTGAACTAACATGAACAATGACCAGCTGGATTTTTATTACCTAATATTAAAGATGAATAAATACAGTAACAAATGTACTGCTCATGGTTAGTTCATGTTAGTTAATACATTAACTAATGTTAACTAATGAACCTTATTGTAAAGTGTTAGCGGTGTGTTTTAAAGCGGGGTTGGACTACACAGATTGTCAGCACTGAAACCCTTGTATTTTCCCTCAGCTGTTCCTCGTCTCATTGAGTTGTGTCGCTCGCCAGCGGAAAGGAACAACAGTGATTCAGTACTGGTGGCCTGTCTGGTAATTAAAGCTGTTGTTGTTTTTAATGCATGTGTAAAATTGTGCTATATGAGCTAATATTCATACTGAGCAGAATGTGTTCTCTTTTGCTATTTAAATATATACAAGTATACTTCAGTATTCTTGCATTGACTTCAGGCCATAGAGTTCAGCAGACGATCAAGTACAACTAAACACAGCTATTCTTAAAGGGATAGTTCACCCAAAAATGAAAATTAGCCCATGATTTATTCACCCTAAAGTCATCCTAGCCCTATATGACATTCTTCTTTCAGACAAATACAATCAGAGTTATATAAAAAAATGTCCTGGCTCTCCAAACTTTATAATGGCAGTGAATGGCCTTATATTTTTTGAAGTCCATCAATGTCCATCCATCCATAATAAAAGAGATCGTTTACAGCGGGGCGTATACAGCAGTGAGGAGATCGTTTACAGCGGGGCGTATACAGCAGTGCGGAGATCGTTTACAGCGGGGTGTATACAGCAGTGAGGACATCGTTTACAGCGGGGCGTATACAGCAGTGAGGAGATCGTTTACAGCGGGGCGTATACAGCAGTGAGGAGATCGTTTACAGCGGGGCGTATACAGCAGTGCAGAGATCGTTTACAGCGGGGCGTATACAGCAGTGAGGAGATCGTTTACAGCGGGGCGTATACAGCAGTGCAGAGATCGTTTACAGCGGGGCGTATACAGCAGTGAGGAGATCGTTTACAGCGGGGCGTATACAGCAGTGAGGAGATCGTTTACAGCGGGGCGTATACAGCAGTGAGGAGATCGTTTACAGCGGGGCGTATACAGCAGTGAGGAGATCGTTTACAGCGGGGCGTATACAGCAGTGAGGAGATCGTTTACAGCGGGGCGTATACAGCAGTGAAGAGATCGTTTACAGCGGGGCGTATACAGCAGTGAGGAGATCGTTTACAGCGGGGCGTATACAGCAGTGCGGAGATCGTTTACAGCGGGGCGTATACAGCAGTGCAGAGATCGTTTACAGCGGGGCGTATACAGCAGTGAGGAGATCGATTACAGCGGGGTGTATACAGCAGTGAGGAGATCGTTTACAGCAGGGCGTATACAGCAGTGCGGAGATCGTTTACAGCGGGGCGTATACAGCAGTGAGGAGATCGTTTACAGCGGGGCGTATACAGCAGTGAGGAGATCGTTTACAGCGGGGCGTATACAGCAGTGCGGAGATCGTTTACAGCGGGGCGTATACAGCAGTGCAGAGATCGTTTACAGCGGGGCGTATACAGCAGTGAGGAGATCGATTACAGCGGGGTGTATACAGCAGTGAGGAGATCGTTTACAGCAGGGCGTATACAGCAGTGCGGAGATCGTTTACAGCGGGGCGTATACAGCAGTGCAGAGATCGTTTACAGCGGGGCGTATACAGCAGTGAGGAGATCGTTTACAGCGGGGCGTATACAGCAGTGAGGAGATCGTTTACAGCGGGGCGTATACAGCAGTGCAGAGATCGTTTACAGCGGGGCGTATACAGCAGTGAGGAGATCGATTACAGCGGGGCGTATACAGCAGTGAGGAGATCGTTTACAGCGGGGCGTATACAGCAGTGAGGAGATCGATTACAGCGGGGCGTATACAGCAGTGAGGAGATCGTTTACAGCGGGGCGTATACAGCAGTGAGGAGATCGTTTACAGCAGGGCGTATACAGCAGTGCGGAGATCGTTTACAGCGGGGCGTATACAGCAGTGCGGAGATCGTTTACAGCGGGGCGTATACAGCAGTGAGGAGATCGTTTACAGCGGGGCGTATACAGCAGTGAGGAGATCGTATACAGCGGGGCGTATACAGCAGTGCAGAGATCGTTTACAGCGGGGCGTATACAGCAGTGAGGAGATCGTTTACAGCGGGGCGTATACAGCAGTGAGGAGATCGTTTACAGCGGGGCGTATACAGCAGTGCGGAGATCGTTTACAGCGGGGCGTATACAGCAGTGCGGAGATCGTTTACAGCGGGGCGTATACAGCAGTGCGGAGATCGTTTACAGCGGGGCGTATACAGCAGTGAGGAGATCGTTTACAGCGGGGCGTATACAGCAGTGAGGAGATCGTTTACAGCGGGGCGTATACAGCAGTGAGGAGATCGTTTACAGCGGGGCGTATACAGCAGTGAGGAGATCGTTTACAGCGGGGCGTATACAGCAGTGCGGAGATCGTTTACAGCGGGACGTATACAGCAGTGCGGAGATCGTTTACAGCGGTGTGTATACAGCAGTGAGGAGATCGTTTACAGCGGGGCGTATACAGCAGTGAGGAGATCGTTTACAGCGGGGCGTATACAGCAGTGCGGAGATCGTTTACAGCGGGGCGTATACAGCAGTGCAGAGATCGTTTACAGCGGGGCGTATACAGCAGTGAGGAGATCGTTTACAGCGGGGCGTATACAGCAGTGCAGAGATCGTTTACAGCGGGGCGTATACAGCAGTGAGGAGATCATTTTCAGCGGGGCGTATACAGCAGTGAGGAGATCGTTTACAGCGGGGCGTATACAGCAGTGAGGAGATCGTTTTCAGCGGGGCGTATACAGCAGTGCAGAGATCGTTTACAGCGGGGCGTATACAGCAGTGCGGAGATCGTTTACAGCGGGGCGTATACAGCAGTGCAGAGATCGTTTACAGCGGGGCGTATACAGCAGTGAGGAGATCGTTTACAGCGGGGCGTATACAGCAGTGCAGAGATCGTTTACAGCGGGGCGTATACAGCAGTGAGGAGATCGTTTACAGCGGGACGTATACAGCAGTGCAGAGATCGTTTACAGCGGGGCGTATACAGCAGTGAGGAGATCGTTTACAGCGGGGCGTATACAGCAGTGAGGAGATCGTTTACAGCGGGGCGTATACAGCAGTGCGGAGATCGTTTACAGCGGGGCGTATACAGCAGTGAGGAGATCGTTTACAGCGGGGCGTATACAGCAGTGAGGAGATCGTTTACAGCGGGGCGTATACAGCAGTGAGGAGATCGTTTACAGCGGGGCGTATACAGCAGTGAGGAGATCGATTACAGCGGGGCGTATACAGCAGTGAGGAGATCGATTACAGCGGGGCGTATACAGCAGTCAGGAGATCGTTTACAGCGGGGCGTATACAGCAGTGCGGAGATCGTTTACAGCGGGGCGTATACAGCAGTGCGGAGATCGTTTACAGCGGGGCGTATACAGCAGTGCGGAGATCGTTTACAGCGGGGCGTATACAGCAGTGCAGAGATCGTTTACAGCGGGGCGTATACAGCAGTGCGGAGATCGTTTACAGCGGGGCGTATACAGCAGTGAGGAGATCGTTTACAGCGGGGCGTATACAGCAGTGAGGAGATCGTTTACAGCGGGGCGTATACAGCAGTGAGGAGATAGTTTACAGCGGGGCGTATACAGCAGTGAGGAGATCGTTTACAGCGGGGCGTATACAGCAGTGAGGAGATCGTTTACAGCGGGGCGTATACAGCAGTGAGGAGATCGTTTACAGCGGGGCGTATACAGCAGTGAGGAGATCGTTTACAGCGGGACGTATACAGCAGTGAGGAGATCGTTTACAGCGGGGCGTATACAGCAGTGAGGAGATCGTTTACAGCGGGGCGTATACAGCAGTGCGGAGATCGTTTACAGCGGGGCGTATACAGCAGTGAGGAGATAGTTTACAGCGGGGCGTATACAACAGTGCGGAGATCGTTTACAGCGGGGCGTATACAGCAGTGAGGAGATAGTTTACAGCGGGGCGTATACAGCAGTGAGGAGATCGTTTACAGCGGGGCGTATACAGCAGTGCGGAGATCGTTTACAGCGGGGCGTATACAGCAGTGAGGAGATCGTTTACAGCGGGGCGTATACAGCAGTGAGGAGATCGTTTACAGCGGGGCGTATACAGCAGTGAGGAGATCGTTTACAGCGGGGCGTATACAGCAGTGAGGAGATCGATTACAGCGGGGCGTATACAGCAGTCACGAGATCGTTTACAGCGGGGCGTATACAGCAGTGAGGAGATCGTTTACAGCGGGGCGTATACAGCAGTGAGGAGATCGTTTACAGCGGGGCGTATACAGCAGTGAGGAGATCGTTTACAGCGGGGCGTATACAGCAGTGCGGAGATCGTTTACAGCGGGGCGTATACAGCAGTGCGGAGATCGTTTACAGCGGGACGTATACAGCAGTCAGGAGATCGTTTACAGCGGGGCGTATACAGCAGTGCAGAGATCGTTTACAGCGGGGCGTATACAGCAGTGAGGAGATCGTTTACAGCAGGGCGTATACAGCAGTGAGGAGATCGTTTACAGCGGGGCGTATACAGCAGTGCAGAGATCGTTTACAGCGGGGCGTATACAGCAGTGAGGAGATCGTTTACAGCGGGGCGTATACAGCAGTGAGGAGATCGTTTACAGCGGGGTGTATACAGCAGTGCAGAGATCGTTTACAGCGGGGCGTATACAGCAGTGAGGAGATCGTTTACAGCGGGGCGTATACAGCAGTGAGGAGATCGTTTACAGCGGGGCGTATACAGCAGTGAGGAGATCGTTTACAGCGGGGCGTATACAGCAGTCAGGAGATCGTTTACAGCGGGGCGTATACAGCAGTCAGGAGATCGTTTACAGCGGGGCGTATACAGCAGTGCGGAGATCGTTTACAGCGGGGCGTATACAGCAGTGAGGAGATCGTTTACAGCGGGGCGTATACAGCAGTGCGGAGATCGTTTACAGCGGGGCGTATACAGTAGTGAGGAGATCGTTTACAGCGGGGCGTATACAGCAGTGCGGAGATAGTTTACAGCGGGGCGTATACAGCAGTGAGGAGATCGTTTACAGCGGGGCGTATACAGCAGTGAGGAGATCGTTTACAGCGGGGCGTATACAGCAGTGAAGAGATCGTTTACAGCGGGGCGTATACAGCAGTGAGGAGATCGTTTACAGCGGGGCGTATACAGCAGTGCGGAGATCGTTTACAGCGGGGTGTATACAGCAGTGCAGAGATCGTTTACAGCGGGGCGTATACAGCAGTGAGGAGATCGTTTACAGCGGGGCGTATACAGCAGTGCAGAGATCGTTTACAGCGGGGCGTATACAGCAGTGCAGAGATCGTTTACAGCGGGGCGTATACAGCAGTGAGGAGATCGTTTACAGCGGGGCGTATACAGCAGTGAGGAGATCGTTTACAGCGGGGCGTATACAGCAGTGAGGAGATCGTTTACAGCGGGGCGTATACAGCAGTGCAGAGATCGTTTACAGCGGGGCGTATACAGCAGTGAGGAGATCGTTTACAGCGGGGCGTATACAGCAGTGAGGAGATCGTTTACAGCGGGGCGTATACAGCAGTGCGGAGATCGTTTACAGCAGGGCGTATACAGCAGTCAGGAGATCGTTTACAGCGGGGTGTATACAGCAGTGCGGAGATCGTTTACAGCGGGGCGTATACAGCAGTGCGGAGATCGTTTACAGCGGGGCGTATACAGCAGTGAGGAGATCGTTTACAGCGGGGCGTATACAGCAGTGAGGAGATCGTTTACAGCGGGGCGTATACAGCAGTGAGGAGATCGTTTACAGCGGGGCGTATACAGCAGTGCAGAGATCGTTTACAGCGGGGCGTATACAGCAGTCAGGAGATCGTTTACAGCGGGGCGTATACAGCAGTGCGGAGATCGTTTACAGCGGGGCGTATACAGCAGTGAGGAGATCGATTACAGCGGGGCGTATACAGCAGTGAGGAGATCGTTTACAGCGGGGCGTATACAACAGTGAGGAGATCGATTACAGCGGGGCGTATACAGCAGTCAGGAGATCGTTTACAGCGGGGCGTATACAGCAGTGAGGAGATCGTTTACAGCGGGGCGTATACAACAGTGAGGAGATCGATTACAGCGGGGCGTATACAGCAGTCAGGAGATCGTTTACAGCGGGGTGTATACAGCAGTGCAGAGATCGTTTACAGCGGGGCGTATACAGCAGTGCGGAGATCGTTTACAGCGGGGCGTATACAGCAGTGAGGAGATCGTTTACAGCGGGGCGTATACAGTAAAATGTAAAGTATAATGTAAAATGATGTTTGATACCACAGCCTATAGTGCTGAACATTAGCATGTCCTGAATAAAGCAAAACTCTATTGTGTCTGTGCTGGATGTTACTCTCCCTGTGGACCTGAAGCTGTGAGGAGACGGAGAGTTTGGGACAGGCCGAATGACGGTGTAAAGCCACTCTCTGACAGTAGGTGGCGCTAGTGGAGCAGCAGAAATAGAGCCGTTACCCTGGTGACCGCTGTAAACAAAGCAGTGCTGCGCTCAAACTACTTTA